>NC_138244.1:18239192-18734192 GCF_964197995.2 Scardinius erythrophthalmus
ATGGTAATTCTTTTGCGTTTTAGAGGTATGTATTTCCAATGAGCCCATGTTGTTTCTTTCTATCTAAGTGAGCTGTTCTCTGCCAGAATAAGATGCAAACTAGACAAAACTTGATTTCGACTCTCACAAGTCTGGCTATGTGAGAGTTTCAACTTGACCTATAAAGCACACCCTGAAGAACATACAGTCGGCATAAGTCATACTGAAGAGTTCGCACCTTCTAGCACCTATGCTACTGTAGCGTGACTTAAATCCTAGGCAGACAGATAAGGCCCCAGTATACTCATAGTGAAGTTCTTTTTCGTTTTTCGTTTAGGGGTAAAAAGAAGTGGTATACTGTTAGCGAACATCCTGACGCCGCAAACACTGTTGGGAGTGGCGTTTAGATGAATATGTAAATATGTGCAGCACACTTTCCTCTCAATAACGTGATCATAGCGAAATGGATGTTTGCACTGCAATTTGGCGCTCCAGTCAATTTGTATTTATAGCACTTTATACAATAGACTGCTTTAAACCAAACAGCTTTACAATATTAAACATGAAAAACAGCGTCAGTGTTGCTTTTAAATGAGAATTACACGTCAATTTCTAATATAATAGTCTCAGAGCCACACCTTAGGTAGGTATTACATCATCGCCATGGACCAATGGCAGTTCCAGAAATTCGGTTTGGCAAACTGTTTTGACCTTCAGAAATAAACATGTTTCGGCCAGATGTTGATCGAAATGGCATCAGACCAGTTGGTTCTTCGATTTCGCTTGAAGTATATCTGGGCCTACAGCATGCTAAAGGTTTCATTGAGGTCAACTTAAAAGTGAAGATGCCCCCAAGGCATGTTTTTCTCCTCTCTCGTTTTCTTTTCTTCTGCCAAATGAGTGTTCACCTTCCTTGAAAAGGGGGGCTTGTTAATTGCCCTGTGATGCCATAGTGCCGTGAAGCTCTATGACAAAGTGAGTGTACCATCTGTAGCAGCTGCTAACTGCAGGCGAACGCCCTGGGAGCCTACATGCTGCACTGACAAGCCCTGCGAACTCTGAAATGTGTGGGGTGTAGCAGGTCCAGCAGTCCCACAGGTTAAATTATTCAGCCCTTTAAACTTGGAGAAGTCTGCACAAGACACCTGGAGGTAAAAAGCCTCTCAGAGTCTCAGCCAAAACACTTGGAAGAGTTACATGTGTTCCAATTAGATATTTGCCAACCTACAAAGCAGATGACTCCCTTCATTTGTTGCTCTGACCTGTCAACTCTGGGCAGGTGTTTGACTTATTTACCTTAACAATAAGACTGTTAGATACTTAATGGTGCTTGCTAAAACTATTAAAATCTGTCATATTTATTATATTTGCACAACAATACTTGATGTATAAATCATGCCTTGTGAACGATACCTCTAAAAGTGTGACAGGTTTGGTTTCAGTTGAGACAGCAAGGAAACGTGTAGTGACAGCCTATAGCAACAACCTTTCTAACAATGTCCTAAAATCCACCAGCATCCTCGCAGCCACCCAGAACACATTACCACCCACCTAGCAATGCACTAGCAACCAGCAACACAATAGCAAACTCCTAGCAATGCCCTAGTATCCACCCACAACACATTAACACTCTCCTAGCAATGCCCTAACAACAACAACAACTAAGACATTAGCAACCTATCAATGCCCTAGCAACCTCTAGGAACACACTAGCAAACTCCTAGCAATGCCCAATAAAACATTAACACCCTAGTAACTCCCTAGCAATGCCTTATCAACCACTAACACACTAGCAAACTCCTAGCTATGACCTAACAACCACTAACACCCTAGTATCTCCCTAGCAATGCCATATCAACCACCAACACACTAGCACCCCCCTAGCAATGCTCTAGAAACCATATTCACAATATCAATCCCTAAGTAAATGCCCTAGTAACCAATAACACCCTAGCAATGCCCTGTCAACCACCAACACGCGCCCACTACCATTGCCCTAGCAATATCTAAGAACACACTAGCAAACTCCTATCAATGTCTTGGCAACCAATAACACCTTAGCAACTCCCTAGAAATGTCCTATCAACCACCAAAACACTAGCACCCTATCAATGACCTAGCAACCTCTAAGAACACTAGCAAACTCCTAGTAATGCCCTGCAAACTACTAACACCCTAACAACTCCCTAGCAATACCTTAGCAACCACTAACACCCTAGCAATGACCTATTAACCACCAACACACTAGCACCCCCTACCAATGCCAGAACAACCTCTAAGAACACACTAGCAAACTCCTAGTAATACCCTAGCAACCACTAACACCCTAGTAGCAACTCCATAGCAATGGCCTATCAACCACCAACACACTAGCACCCCTACCAATTACCTAGCAACCTCTAAGAACACACTAGCAAACTCCTAGTGATGCCCTAGCAAACACCAACACACTAACACCCCCAGCAACCTCTCAAAACACACTAACAAACTCCTAACAATACGTCTAGCAACTGCCCAAAACACATTATTTCGACAGTAAGTTAAAATAATATGATACGAAATACCATTTTGCAATCTCAAGCAGCATAATCTTTTTCACAGCTAAAAATAACTGGAAGAGGATGACTCTGGAACCCTCGCATATTCAATTTACAAATGGCCACACCCGCTCTTACATTTAAAATAAGGTGGATAGCAATTCACAAAACACGATCAGAAAACTGCATAGCAACACCTTAGCAACCACCCTTGCACTATAGAGACTAGTATTGCACTGACATTTTACACTCACATTTTCTTAAGCAATTATTATTATGCAAAAACATCTAGATGGGTTTCTACAGACGGACACCTTTGCATTTCTGTCGATTAGACAATCACAGTTTGACATGCAACTTTTTGGGGGGGGATTATTATTATTTTTTTTGAGAGCATAAGATGACACAAAGTGAAGGAGAAAATAAGATCCACGAGGATGTGAAAAGGATCTGGAAGGAAAGTCCCAAATGGCCGACAGCCGGATTCTGTTTGATTTCATAAATAATTTGAGTCATCAGGGACACACATTGTTTTAGGCTTAAACATGTTGTTTACTGATGCCACATGTTTGAGGGACAGACACCGCTGTTGGTACACAATAAGAGCCCTTCAGGATTAGTAGAGAATGAGAATCTCACCCTAGGCTCCAATGCTTGGCAAAGATATAAAAGACTTCTGGGAGTGCTGGCTGTGTTTGTGTCATTGTAGTGATTATGTGTGTGTGTGTGTGTGTGTGTGTGTGTGTGTGTGTGTGTGTGTGTGTGTGTGTGTGTGTGTGTGTGTAAAATGGTGTTAGTCCAGAATACCTAGAGGTGCTTTTGGTCCCAGTTGAATGATCTGCATTGCCTGAGAGCGCCATCTTAGATGCATTAATGAGACACGCCTCATCAAATGATGTGGGAAATTAATCAATTCTTCAAATATGTCTCTGTCCCTGCTCACCCACACCTGTTCACCCTCTACATTGCTGCCTGTGACATTCAAATATTTAAGCACTTCATTAAAATAAAATAAATAAATATCTTGTTTAGACTGAAATTTTAAATCAGTGATGCATCGTTCATTTTAAATTATAATTTTCTTTCTGTATTCTTGAAATTATGCCATTGAGTTTTACATTTTTTGCACAATTTGTCAAAAGCAAAACAATTTTAAATGTAACAATTTAACAGGCTAACTTATTTGATGTGCTGCTATACAAAACCATACACATCATCTTCACTTCACATATAACTCTCCATGTGATTGGTTTATTCTGCCATGTTTGATCAGAAACACATCTCCACATCAGAATCTGAGAGTCAGTGGAGAAAAAAAAGATGAAAGATTTTACTGTCTTTGCCAATGGCCAAAATCCCACTTCTGCTCTCTCAGTAGACTGAGGAACTATAGGAAAACAATAAACGTAATTCCATTTCCACCCGTATCCTTTGAGGCATTTGGCATAGAAAGAAAAAAGGAGATTTCATTTGGAAGTGCTAGTTTGAGTCAAGCATCAGCCTGCCGTCTCTCGGCATGTCTCATGTGAACTGATGCCGGTTTGGCATGTTGTTCGGGAAGAAAAAAAAAAAGAGTGATGCAAAACTGCAGGAAGCACACAGCGTTCTTCTCAAAGCATTTCAGTCAACGTCAAGGCCCGATCACCACAAATCATTGCATAGAAGCCTATTTCCATTATTACAAAAAAATTAAATTAAACATATTAGGTCATACAATTAATAATTATGAGGTAAAGAGTCAAAATTATGAGATTCTAAGTCATAATTATGAGATTTAAAAAAAAAATATTCTAAACTGAGTAAAAATTATGATAAAAAGACACAATTGTGCCAACATTTTAAATTATGTAATGAAAACCAATTATGACAACATTCATTTAAACATTTATTTAAAAACTAAGAAACATTATAAAGGCAAGACAAATAAATAAATAATAATAATATAAGTAACATGGGTTTAAAGTGGTAAACAAAAAAACATGTCGTTCAAGCATGACGAGAACAATAACAGTTTTAATATGGAAGATAAAACATACTTAATAAAAAAAAAATCCTTTATCCATCACCTAATTATGACATTTAAAAAATCTAAATTATGATAAAGATTTTTTTTTTTTTATTAAATAATAACCTTTTATGTCATCATTTTGACCTTTTTATCTCATAATTATCATTTACACAGGCATGATTTTTTTTTTTCTTGTCTTGGGAGAAAAGGGCGTCCATAATAGTGACGTGACCGACAGATGTTTTGTCTGTGATGTATTTTTATTTAAGCATATTGTGTTTTTGGCGTTGTGTAACTATCAGCGATTCAACTTGGAAGGTTCCATTGCATTCTGTTTAGTAAACATTAGCATATTTTATTACTTCTCTTTCCGATCGACCTACTATCACGGTTACTATCATGGTTCAGAAATTTCCCTGAACCAATTCCAATGAACATTCACAAACATTGCAAACTTAGGTGGTTGGAGCTACAGCTCTTGACTGAGGTATGACCTGGACTTACATAGATCATGCTCTTGGACACAATAAGCAAGCTAACATGCAGTACATGATTCTATATCTTTCATTCCATTCAAATATATAGTGAAAAAAAGGTTATTTTTAAATTGTTCTTCACGTTACGCTCACAACCAGGGTTCGGTGCTTCTACATCAGTGTTAACCTATCATTTCCCTCTGATTTTTAGGGATAAGTTATACCTGTCAACATTTGGGTACCAAAATACGGGAGACCTGGGGGGGTTTCAGTTCAACCACATGCGGTTTCATGTCATCTATACATTACACACCCCATCGCCAAATCATAGAAAAATTCAGTTAAGACAGTTGTATTCATCTTAACAATACACAACAAATCAATATACAGAAAAACAGATTTCTAAAATAAGGTATAGGCCACAAATCAGTGAGTAGGCTACAGTTTTCAAAACTGAACAGGTGATGTTGTGTAATATTCAGTTACAGTAAGAACCTGTTCCAGCGGGTGGAGTTTACTGGTACTGAATATTACACATCACCTGTGTAACCTATAGTCTACTCCATTAACTGGAACTGAATATTACATCCAAATATTGTTATGTAATCAATCAGCATATTGTTGTGTAACTTCACCTATTGGAATAGTATTTCACAATTTTTCACAGGAACTGAATATTACAAACAACTATTGCGAAAGAACGATTTACAAAACAACGATTACAAAAGCGTGCACGGATTATGAATTTGTTCACTGTTACAGTTGTACCGTACGTAGTTTTTTTTTCTTTTTTCTTCTGTATAGTTCTATTTTGTTAATAAATTTTGCATTCTATTTTGGCTTTCTCGTGTGTCCCTATTGTTGTTGTGTCCGTTTTGAGCCACGGGGCGAAACGGGTATGGATTGAAAAACCAAAGCAACTGTACGGTTTACAAATCTGAGCACAGCTGAGACTTTTTCTCTAGTAGGCCTAGCCTACTTTTGATGTAGGATATTTATTTCCGTCAAGGTCAGGCTGCGATGTCAAATGTATTCCCAGGAATAAGTGATGCGCTTTCTGCTTTTAAAGTTTTATAAAATAAGTAGCCTAGCTTATATGGCTTGAATGGTTTAAAAGCATTAGCAAGAATAAAAGCGCATCATATAATGTACCGCCATGCAGCCAAAGGATGACAGAAAAAAACGGATGCTGCGTTAATTGCGTTAAATATTTACTTAACACGGAGTCTTTTCCCATTTCTACCAGTAACGCTTATTCAACTACCTGCGCAGATATCGACGGCACAACTGGGTTGTAGGCCTAGGTTGCCAGGTTGAGCTCACAAATAGGTTGAAATTTGTATGATGTGTTGATTGCGCGAGTAAGATGGGTTTCATACAAGATCTGGCAACTGGACAACCTTGGAATAATATATTGATGTGATTATTCATATAACGACGTTTGGGCCATACAAATAACGGGAGTTTCACGGGAGAAATAACAAAACGGGAGGGGGCGGGAGATGGGTGTGTAATATGGGAGACTCCCGAGGAAAACGGGAGTGTTGACAGGTCCTATGAGTTATGGGTAGGGTTTTTCTTTGAATTTTCCGCGTACAGACGACACCATGATCAAAACGATCTCCATTCACACGAAAACTACTAAAAACACTCTATACTGCTGCCAGGCCATTAGATGGCGATGAAATGCTATAGACTGAGCACGTAATACGCATGTGCATGACGTCATCGTCTTCACAGATTCGATTTTTTGTTGTTTTACATGGAGATCGTTTTCAAAAACTTGCACTTTGAAACCCATTTTCAAAACTTTGCGTTTTCACGCACCCAAAACGCCGTTGTCGTGTAAACGAACGGCCAAAATGCATAAAAAGTTTTACGTTTTTCGTTGAAAACGGTGTCGTGTAAACAGATCCTCATTCTCGTGCTCTGACTCGTTCCTTAAACTAAACAGCCAATCAGAGTTCTCTCTCTCACCGACGGCCCGACGTCAATTCTACATATTGAAACGGCCAAAAAAACAACAACAGCGTCCGACTAGAGCCAACGGTGAGGAACACATTGAAAAAAACGAAGTCGGAAACCCTTTTGAGTGTAACATGCTTAAAGGAACTGTTTCGTGTTAATGAACTATACTAATCTGACATTAATTGCGATCTTGAATCGATTGATTAGCAGAAGTTATTATTCTATCACCTGTGTGTGGACGTCACTGATGACAGTTGAACCATTGTGCGACCATCCCTTACGAAAAGAAAATATATTTCCCAATATATGAATGATCAATTAAAATATATAACAGTGTAATATAAAACAGAATAATATATTGTGTTAATATATTACAATATATTGAAAAATACATAAGGAATTGACACTTTTCATTTATTGAAAAATATATGACAATAAATTAACTAATATATCAATGTATGTAATTTTATATTCAGTAATACACTTCATAATGTAGATTATGTGATCAGATATGATACTGCATGTGTAATATATTGCAGATATATTTGCTCTTGCATTATAAACACACATAGCCTATATATAGAGAAATATATAATGTAATATATTTCTTATATTTTGCAATTATTTACATTATAAATGTTCCATATTTTCAATCTAGTTAACAAAAGCACAAGCACACCTGCAAGTAATAAGTATTTAACCAAGAGACTATCACTGTGTTGAGGAGTACACAACCATTACTTTGAAAATAAAGTAATTAAAATCTTAATGATATTTGGCCAATCATCAACCGAATCACAGGCTCTACTCTTCAGCACAATGGTAACCCCAAAAACTCAGACATACCAGAAAACCTTTTAAATTCCAAAACAATAGAACAACACTAAAAGATGTCCCCCCTATATTAATATTGAGCAAAACACATGAAAAAACACTTAATTTTAACATTTGCTCTCCTTTAACAATCAGAAGCAAAGCATGCTATTGATATTGAAAAATACAAGCACTGGTTTCCCATATATGGAAATGTATTATGTAATATATCGCATTATATTTTGCAGTATATTCCCATATATTTTTTGTTCCTTAAGGACTGGCTGCGTCTGAAAGCTTAAAAGGCATTGAGACACATCCAAATCCAAAGTTAGCTTCACTTCCTGTCTCCTGAGATACCTTCATCAGATCGATTTTTGAAGGCAGCATAGACGTATCCTTCTCTGCTTTTGATATCCCACAATCCTGTGCTTTCGATTCTGTGACAGTTAAACTAATAAATAAAGATGGCGTCTGAAAGTTGCGGTTGGTGTTCAGTTTGTCTGTAAATGTACGTTTTTGATCAACATTTTCATCTTCTGATATCATTTCTAGCCAGGAATTACTATTGTAGTAATTAAATATTTGCTTTATTATCACCAAACTCGCTCTATTTTGCTGTAGAATCATTAAACCGTTACGCTGCTTCAGAAGTCTGTCTGAAATCAGTTTTAAGGTACCTTCATGTGCAAAGTCATTAAAGTCATTGTCTTTTCGGACATAGCCCATGTTACTACGGTCGTGACCAGCTAGGTAATTTCTCCAATGATGCATCGTACTATGGTAACACGTTGCTTAACCACTATAGTACGGTGCAATATTTGGGAAACTAACTAGCTAGTCGCGACTGTTTCCCAAAAACGTAGTAACTTAGTCGTACATCCGTCGTTTGACCCACATTGGTTCATCAATATAGTTAATGACGTCACACGGGTGGCAGAGTAATTAATGTCAGATTATTACTGTAGTTCCACTTCCAACCATACAACTTTGCGATGCTGTTTGCGAATGCTCATTGGAACTATGGAACTAAGGTGGAACTTGCGACCATAGTTGGGTTAACAATGCTTTTGGAAAATGCACCCCTGAACTAGCCTGGCTAAGGTCAGACCTCTGTCTCATTGAGACGTGGTCTGGGAACCACATGTTCATTTTCTCGTATTTGAGCGCTATGAATGTCTATCAAATGCGCCTGTACGTAGCTCATAGCCAATCGTTTCAATTATACCAGATAACGTATGTAGAGCGACAGAAATTCGACGAGGAAGAAGACGAAATAAACTTGCGTTCTAAACTACTTAGAACACTATCTAAGGCTGCATCGAAAGGTAACTTCACGTCTGATGCCATGTTGGATCCAAATATATAAACAAACTGCTTCGGTGTGCCGCATAGACGTCGTCATCGTCTTGCTGCTCCTTCCCCGTTCTGTGATTGGTCCCCTCGCTGAGGCGAAAATCTGGTCCATGGAATCCAGGCTGCCTAGCAGCGTGAATAAAATCGCGCTGCGGGCAAGGCAGCATGGGGAAACCCAGGCTACCCCTGAACAAGAACTCTGATTCAATGACATTTGAAGGTAACATTATCGCCCCCTTGAGGTTTGGTACTGCCATAAAAGCAAGATTGTAATGCTTTGGACTAAGTATTTACATACTTGCATAAAGTATGTTTTCTGCCTTAGTTTTCCTGCGCTTGTAAACATCAGAGTGTGAATCAAACTGCCCTCTTCATCCTCTCCACAATACACTTCAGTAAGTCAGCATGGTGCCAATTAGTATGTTTGAGGCAAACATATGCCCCTCCTTTTGTTTTGGATAAAAGCATATAGATGGTATAAATTACAGAGGACAAAAGATTGCTGAGTGTTTGTATGTAAATGTTTAATTAACCCGTATCTTGATGACTGGGATGGTATAGAGCGCGGGTATTAATCCACTAATGGGACGAGCGACTGCAGAGGGAAGCGCACACAGCATGACATATTAATTGGAAACAGTGTGATGTTTCACTTACATACATTAACATAGCCAGTAATTCACAGTCTAATAGGATGTTTGTGTTTGTGCTTTCTCCAGCTATTCAGGGGATAATAATTCTTGCAGCAGGTTCTGTCAAAATGTCTAAGCTCTAACAATTTTTTTTGTAAAATCACATAAAAAAATTAAAACCTAAAAAAATCTAATTTTATTACCTGAATGCACATGTAGAACATACCGATTATATTTATTTATTTTATATAAATAGAGACTTTGCAAAAATATGATTACAGCCAAAGTGCTGAAAAATATGCTTTGTACAAAGAGAATATAGCATATGCTAATTTGCATTTAAGGTCCTGGCTTTTTTCCGTAAAAAAAAACTAAAAAAAAACTACCAACCCAACTATCAACCCGCTTACTTTTGGTTAACACCTTTAACTAATATAATATACATACATTCATACATCTACACACCTAAAAAAAAAAAAAAAAAAACTATTTTGAATACCTCCCAACCCTTGTAATTAATATACAAATGTTTATAACGATAATTTATGTCAATAATTTTAATCACTAATTTCAAAAATGCATAGAGCTCTGGTTTGTTTTAAATCAGTGCCTAACAATATCTTACAAATAAATCCATTTCCAGCAATTCACTGACTATTTTTTATTATGTATTTATTATATATACATTTCTGTAAGTGTCTAAAGGCCTTCTCTGAGTGGACACATTTAGGCCCATAATTGTGTATTCTATGAGTTTTATACTCACATAAATATAGGGATCTATAATCCCTGATCACGTTTGATAACCCACAGCAGAATTAATAAGCTTAAGATGAGGCAAGTCGTGTTTCCACATCTCGGGCCTCCCTAAATCACAAAGCGCATGAAGAAGGGCACAACGATTCCGTCTCTGAGGAGCGTGTTGTTTTGCCTCCGAGGTATGAGTTGGGTTCGGCGAGTTTTTTTATTTAATCACTGTGTGCATGCGTTTGCCGGAGATGGCAATTATTAGCACCAAAACCACCCGTCCTGTTCACATGTGACGTGTTCCCCAGGGCAGTTGAGACAGGGGCACGCGGGGCGGCCTTTCCCGCCATGAAAGGCCTAACAGAGATTCGCCTGAAGAAAAATTCATCAGCGGATAGTTACCAAGGTTGCCTTTAGTAGAAATTACACTGAACATGTTCACATGCTAAATTTCTGATTATAGTGAATTGATAAATGCGTACAGGTGCTCCACAGGCCCGTTTTCTCTGACAAAATACAGTTTTCAAGGACCACATGCATGTAGGTTCGCTATGCTGTGCATTCACTCCCAAACTTTGTTGTTTTAAATATTTGCCTCCTCATGCTAATAGATAAACACCCTTTGACATATCACACACAACGAAATCCTCATGAATATTTAATAGAATTAAATATAAAGACTCCACGACTTGTTTCTGCTCGCGCTACTGTTTGCTCCCCTGCAGATAGCAACATAAAAGCTAACCTCAGCTAGTCACAGAAAACACTCTGCTTTGAGTCCGCTATTCTGAGCGAGCGGAGCGAAATAAAAACAGCTTGCGCTCGAAAACTTCATTTTAAAGTCAACACAGGTATATAAAGGAACTAAGATAAGTAGATTTGAAAATAAAACGATGACAAAAAGCTAAACAAACTCCTCCCTTATTGAGTAAACATGTGTTGACAACCTGCTTCGTCACCGTGGCTCTCCTTTCTCTCCTTTTCAAGGTGGCCTATTTCGCCTGTTCTTAATGTCAACAACCTTATAAGTATTAAAAATGGTCTAATGATTATGAATTAGACGACGGGATCAATTATTCATACCTATCACGAACTCAGCATTCCTAAACAATTATAGTTTTGCCGAACGACAGCGCGCGAAGCGCTTCCCGCTATTTTCTGAGCGCTCAGGGAGACAAGGTGACGTGGGAAGGCGCTGTTTGTGGGAGGAAGGATGAACCCTGAGGAGATTTTCAGGGAGAGAAATCATACGCTCTTTTCACAGACGTCTCGGAAGTACGCGAGAGATCATATTGTCAAGTCTTTGCGTGTCTTCTTGCTTCTTTTGTTTTCTCCTCGCATTCAAAATCATCCCCCAAGCCTACAGCAATCAGTGCAGCGCACGTCCGATTCAGACGGGAAGCGTCGAGGACGGGTGGGTCCCTGGTCCCGCGCACCGGGGGAAAGTGACAGCCCGTCTAATTGGGACTAATCAAGCAACTGGGCGCGTGCAGCGACTGTCGCGATCAGAAAAGAAGCGACATTGACCCACAGAAATAGGTACTGCCGTAGGCTGCATTCATATAACAGCGCGCCTGCATATTAGATCCACCTGCATTTGCTAGCGTTGCCTCATCTCTTTGGTCAATAACAAAAAGCAGAGAGAGAGAGAGAGAGAGAGAGAGAGAGAGAGAGAGAGAGAGAGAGAGAGAGAGAGAGAGAGAGAGAGAGAGAGAGATGCAGTGAAAAGAGCCACGCTTGACAAATTTCCCGCTGCACATTAAAAGGAGCCGTGTTCTGAGGATAATGCTACATTATTCTTTTTTATTCTTTCACTCAGAGCTATTGCTTTGAATTACAGAGGAATCTTTGTTAAGAATAAGAAGGAGAGGAATCAAAAATTCATCAGAGAGAGTTCGCGATGGGCTGAGGAGAATGTATTTTTGTGCTGGAACCAACATTTGCGAAAGTTCCATCTCCTTAAGCAATTATTAGCGGTGATAGTTTGACATGCTCAAGAGTTGTCAACAACTGACTTTAAACAAAGAACAAAGCAGAAATAAACAGAGCCCAGGGCAAAATTAACTTGGGGACCAGCCGCTCTATGAATTATAAATGGCTATCCATTACCACGGCGAATGGTGATACCAGGAGGCCTCGTCAGTGCGGAATACAGTTGTGAAGGGTGTGAAACAAAGCAGGCTGAGAGAAAATGAACTAAACACTGTGTTTTGTGTGTTGTAAAGATTGCAAATGAATGACCCTTACTGAGTGGATGCACTTTCCATAACCGTGGCCCTCTGTAGAATATGCTGCATCCATTTATTTGCATTATAAAGAGTATTTTAACACGGAAGCTTATAAACTGATGCAGTTAAAATGTACTTTATAGCTACACAGTAAAAAGTGATCATTTTAAGGCAACGGGTTTCCTCGCTTTTTTAGATTAAGTCAACTTAAGTAAATAAACTTGATGCATAATTGAAAAAAAAATCGACTTAGCCTAACTTTTTTTTTTTTTATTACGCATCGTTTACTTTATGGTAAGGCAAGTGGTTTCCTTGTTTTTTAAGTTGTCAACTTAAGTAAATAATACGTAATTGAAAAAAATAAGTTAAATGGAATTGACAAGTTCATATAACTTAATTTTTTCAATTATGCATCAAGTTTATTTACTTCATAATTTTAAGGCAATGGTTTTTTAAGTTAAGTCAACTGATCACTTTTTACATTGTATTAGCTTTCGTGGCAATTTAGGTACAAATGAACTGCAAATATATATACACTGCATAGGCTATAGCATGCAAGGTAGATACTTGCACAAAAGTAAATCCTAGCTGTTGATTGTCTTTTGCAAAACCTTTTGTTATTATTATTTTGTGTGAAATTGTCCTTATACAGTGTATACACAACTGGCCTCATGCGCTTCTTACAGTGGAACATTTTTTAATCTTGGTTGATCAAGAAAGGTTCCCACCTCTAGAGGTTCAGGATTCGTACTGTGAAAGAACACATACCTTCAGAGCATTTCACTTGCCTTTTAATCCCAGGATACAGCAGTGGCACACATATTGACCCCTGTCAACAAAGAACTGGGAGAAGACTCGCCCCCAGAGGTGGATCTGTTGAAGATATGAAAGCCAAAGCGGTCAACATTGATAAAAGCTATCAGCCAATTCAATTCGACAAGGGACCAGTGACTGCAGGACATCTGTGAGAGGGCGAATGACTTGATTGGCACCAGGGATAGAACTTAAATTCCCAGTTTTCCGTCCCCGCAGAACTCCACCAAAGGCATTTCAGACCAACCAACTATATCCTGAGACATCTCATTAATGGGAAAAAGAGATACAGGAACTAAAGAACGTGTAGCAGGTACTCCCAGCTGGCATGTAGCAGGAGGCTTTTTACATAATTTAAAAGTGAAACTTTCATATCAGACATTTTCAATTCAAAAGTGTACGGATTTATTTGGCCCGATTGTCTGTGGAGAATGAAAACCATCCCTGATGATGAAAAGCCTATCTTTTTTTTTTTTTTTTTTTGCTACACCTCTGCAAACTTCAAAAAGGCTGTAAATACAGTCGGTACAAAAACACTTGAGAGAGAAAAAACGAAACTTCTGACTTCATTTGAAGTAAACCCAACATTTGCTCTCAAAGTAATAAAGGATCAACAACCTACCACTACGATTGACGAGTGTCGGTAATTACTGTATGCTTCTGCGCTCGTATAATCGCATTATGATGTTTTAACCAATATATTTATTTATCATTATTCTGTTTAGATTCCCATCTAAAAACACAACCCATCTTCAAAAGTAGCTGTGATGCTCGCTTCGCTGTAGCCTAGTATATTTGAGGTGACTTGAAATAGCGTTGTGCAAATGGCACACACTTAAACAACGAACCCTTAAGGTGTTGTTTTGGAAGTATAAAAAAAATCTGCAGTTTGTTTTGAATTAAAAGTCGCTGCAAAAATAAATAGTAGAAGTAAACAGCATTAACGACAGTACGATGGCAATACAGTGTCCTACAACGTATTGATTTATTCTATACAGAATTATTTATGATATATTCATGCATGCGACACAAACTCCTTGATGTCTTTGACAGTGATTAGAGGCTTAAAATATGTCTCAGAAAGAAGAGACATGCCAAGACAATGGTCAAATCAGTACGTCGCATAAGACTGAGCATAGACACCTAAAAGTCCGTTATGCCTCCAAGACACAAAGATGGAAGGTTTGAAGACCAAAAGGAACGCATGTGTTTTGCATATGCATTGCGATGAGGCCGGCGCATGAGTGACGGCCGTCATCTTACAGTCATTTTGTTCATAATTAAAATGAACACTTTGTTCTATTATCCATGAGAGACCATCAGTGAGTTAACAGACTACCTCTACCACCCTTTCTTTGGTCAAACCTGTCAAACGCCTCTCCACACTTGAAGGGATGCTAACTCTACAACGACTCCACATCAGGTAATTACCACTACATACTTCACACTGGCTTTGGGCAGCTCCCTGAAGTATTTGCATTTTTATGTATAATTGGCCCCAAACATGGCAGTTTGATGCCATGAGGACTTCAGAGGAGGACCACGGGAGGGACAGATGGTGAAACGTCGTAGCGAAATGCAGCGTTCCTCATTCATCTGTGCTTCGCTTGTGCATGAAAGCATACGATGCTGTCGCGGTGCTCTTTTTGATTGATTATTCAAAACAAAACTCCACAGCACGAAGCCCAGCGTTGAGCCACTGAGAAGTGCTCAAATAGCAAAGGAGTGCAGGGGTCTGAGGAGCTTTTTTTCTCCTTTTTTTTGAAGAGCTGAGTAGCCAACGGCAAGCGTATCCTTGTGCTTTTAGATCCTGTTTTAATCTTTCCCCTGCTTTTAATGATCTGCTTCCTATCCTAGAGTAAAGTTCTTCATATGCCAAGTTCTTGCCTTTACGGAGTGCTTTGAAATGAAATGTAAGCATATATTTATTTTTATAGTTTAAAGGACTCAAGGCCTTGGCAGAAATACACATTTCTACACTGGAATTAATAAGCATCATGACACTTGTCTTGAGCACTAGCCAAAAAGGCTGCAACTAGATTCACTATCTCAGGTTTGGTTTTGCTTTCTCAACCTTTCCCGAACACTTTTAATTATTTCTCAATAAAATTTCTGAGTAGTAAAGCTGAACTGGCACTACCTTCTCCAAATGGAACTGCAAAAATATTGGACTGACAATCACATAGTCCCAGCCCCAAAACTGGCACCGCCCCACAGTGGACATTCCTAAACAAGTAGGCCTAGGCCTTAGTTGTGCATTTCCCCTTATGAGGAAATATTTCCCCATTACATTTTGTGGTTTAATTGGACATTTTTATTTTTTTTATCTCAGTGACTCGATTCTTTTGAACCCAAAATTATTTGTTCAGTTTCGTTAACTTGTTCACCAAAAGTTGTTCCACCAAAGTGTTTTAGCCAGCTGAAAACACTAGGTGCACTGCTGAAAACAGCTAGCTGAATATCCGCAGAAGTGTTACTAACATCTAATTTCACAGTTTCTGTATTGTTTCTATATTGTATGTCGTAAGTATTTGCTCTGGCTCTTGTTTTAAATTATTTTGTTCCGTTATTATGCTTGTTGTTGTCGCCTATTGACATTGTACAAGCAGAATGTGGCGGTTAGTCTGTGTTATATTTGTCCTGCCCCTCCTCCACTGTGATTGGATGGCTGGGTAGAAAGTGACAGTGATGGATTCTGCGTTTTACCCAAGCGGCAACATTCTAATCTGAAAAATGAAGCCTACCCAGAAGTGCGAAAAACTGCAATACATCGAAAATCCACTAGGGGCAGGTCCCAAAAGGGAGCAAATGTCCATAGAACCCCATGTTAAAATGTCCGTTTTCACAGCATAAATTCATGTTTTTACAGGTTGGTCCCATGGACTTTTATTGTATTTTTCGATAGGATCCGAGTGCCTGACAACTGTGAGGGGGTGAATTTTGTTCTAACTTGTTAGTTTAGATCGTATTTAGATATAAAATGTATGACAAATAAGGGCGTGGTTAACTTTGATTGACTGCTGATAACGAGCATAGTGGAATTCCTGAAATTTGACGTCTCGGCCATGATCTGACACAACACATCATACCACCTCTGTATCCTTTCTGAACATTTGATTTTCCAAGATGGCGCCGCCCATACCCCCCATAAACGGCCTCAAAACCGTTCTTCAGAAAGTCTATGGGTGATGTCACAGACGCTTTGTCCATATTTTTTACAGTCTATGGTTTTACCCAAAGTTCATTCTTGAGCATTCCTCAACTCTCAGCAACCGGCAAATAACGCTGAGTGCTTTTTAAAAACGCGACGCTCCCATTGAAAGCAATTGGAAAAATATGCCATCCTAGGGAATGCTTTGGTGGACACATGGCCTCTCTGCAAGTTATTGGCTGCATCCGAAATCGCATACTTCCCTACTATATAGTAGGCAAAAAAACAGTATGTGACAAAACAAGTATGTCCGAATTCAAAGTACTCATAAATGATAGGCAAAAAGTACTGGATGACCTACCACTTCCGGCGAGATTCTGAAGTGTGCATAAGATGAACACTTTACTATCCCATGAGGCCACGGGAGAGGATTTGTGAACGGCAGAAGTTACATAACTGACGCTGGTAGGTCACATGATAATGGCAGCATTGCGAATGTAGTACGTCCGGATTACTTAAAATAAGTACATACTTAAGAGAGGTTGCAATTTTGGACGCAGGAATTGTTACTTCAATAGTTGCGTTATCTTCACATCCAGTAAATCTGTACAAAACACTGAAAATAATCAAAACATTTTATTATCCTTAATTAAAATTGGCATGACTACAAAATTACTTAAACAGACCAGAAGAAAATGTAAGCAAAGTTTACTGCAGAAACGACAACAAAGTAAATGTTTAATTTATTAATACATTCATTTTCAGTTTAAATACATTTTTACAAATTCATCATTCTTTCACTCCATTTAAATCGACTCACAATCAGAACTGTAAGAACAACATGCCTCCTTATTCATTCCATTCCAAATTCTAAACACTGACCAACAAAATGTCATAATTTCATTTCATTCAAACAAAACAACTAGTGAATTAAATGATGATTCACCAAGAACTGTACAGAAAAGTAAGACATTCATCCTTTTTCCTCAGACACCCCTATAGTAGGTTAATCATATACTGCTCAACTTCTCCAGCACAAGAATGAAATATTTATACTTATTCATAATTGGAGAAATAAAAAAGAATATAAAAAAGACAATCAAAAATCAAGGTGAACAGTCACACCGTCATTATTATCAGCCAAATTGTTAAGCTCTGAATTTCAAAGCATTTCTTCTTGATTTCCCAGTGTCCCGTACATGCCCACGGAATTCTGGTCCTCTTAAAATATGTTTATAATGAAGGAGGAGGCTGTCTAACATTATTAACATGCTTGGCCTTTTTATCCAACCTGCCCCCTCAGGCTCCAAGTTCACCTGATTTGATCTCTCTCTCCCATCGCCCAGCGATACTTCAAAAACTAACCCTTCAAAAAAGGGTGGAACAGTTAGCATATTTCAAAAAAACAGAACAGATCTTAGCGTAGGCCATGATTAAACATGGGGATCAGAGTACGTAGAGCGAAATGAAATTTTTAAAATGCCCATGTCTTGGATCTGAGGTGTCATTAGCTTTGTTACAAAAGATCAAGATGAGAGAGAACAAAATGAGATTCTCTTGTACAAGAGTGCTGATAATAAGCCAAAGATTTTCATATTCCAGAAACTGCTAATGACTAACTGCATTCACACAATGCTCTTTTTATCATATCTACTATTAGCTTAACATTTGTTATAAACTATAACATTACATACACTATTATACCTTTATATATATATACACAACCGTTCTAAAGTTCGGGGTCAATAAGATTGTTTTTTATTCAGCAAGTCAATTAAATTGAGTTTGACCGACCCCAAACTTTTGAACGGTAGCGTTTATGTATAAGAGCTTATATTTGTGATGTTTGTGATGGTGCTGATATTTAGAATAACTGTGTGTGTTCATGGTGTTCCAGACAAGAGCAGGCGAGCAGCGCAGAGTATAGAATGACCTCTGACGATATCATATGTAACTACATTAGTGAGTTTAGGTACAAAGTGAATATGTGTCTTAGAAGAGGTAGAAAACCTCAGGCGTTTGTGAACGTGTTTTTTGTCCTCTTTTTGTGTGGGTATATCATGCTGCATGTTATTATTTACAAAGAGTGTTAATTAACATCCCTTTTAAATTCCCTGTTGTAGTTTGTATTTGCAGTGTTGACAGATAAAGTAGTTTAGCTGTGTATACCGCTTCGGGACAGGAAAACAAAACTGGTGATGCTTCTGTTTTTTTTTCCTGTATTTTACCCCTTGTGTGGGATTTGTTGATTAATTATGAAGCTACAAAGGTAAATCATATTTAAAACCACAACAAAGTGGTTTTCCAAACACATTTTATTTAGTGTTTACATACTTCCTATTGAAACAGGAAGTTGGGGAGGGACATAAAGAGCCAACAGTGCTCGACTACACTTTTTCAGTGGCCTTGGTTCAGGAAATATATATATATATATATAAAAAAGAGTGTGTTAAAAAGTTATGAACCATGAACAAAACCAACCAGCTATTAGGTGAATGGAAGCTTGTTTCCACCACGGAATAAAAAATACAAATGTAATTGTGAGTTTTTATCTCAATTAGTACTTTGTAACTCGCAATTGTAAATTTGTCTTAATTCTAAGAGTCTGAATAGTGAGATATTTAACCTCGCAGTTGAGAGAAAAAAAGTCAGAATTGCGAGACATTTTATCTCACAATTCTGACATTTTTCTTACAATTGTGTGTTTAAATCTCACAATGTGGACTTTACACATTGCAATTGCATGTTTAAATCTTGTAATTCAGACTTTTTTTTCTCGTAAACTCTTGTTTTGAGTTGGTCTCACAATTCTAAGAGAAATATCTAAATTGTGAGATGCAAGTGTTCTTTTGGTGTGATTTGCAATTATCTGATGAGTTGGAGATTTCCCCTGCAGAATCATGGGCTATGTAGTTTTCACCAGGAATTTCACTGTTGGGCTATTTTAAAAGTTGAAATAATGCAGGTTTGTGGCTTCAACAACAGCATATACCAACGATTAAAAAACATTGTCTGTCTTTAAAGGTTTTTAAGGTAGTTTAAAACCAATTCCAGAGAAAATCAATGGGATTTTTATTTATGAAACCCGATGGTTGCACTCTATAAAAAGTATTTTTAAATAGCACTGTGGATTAAAGAAATAAAGACACTTAAAAAAAAAAAAACTGAATACATTCTAGCCACTTCCTGGTTTTGGATAACACTGCTACTGCTAGTCAGAGACAGGTCGTATTTATATTCTCATTTTTAAAGCGTTTTATTTGACAAAAACATAATTGCCGACAAGTGCTATAGGTTGATCTTGTCAATTTTGATAAGTAGACTAGCATATCGACAACAAAAATCTAAAAGAAAGATACATACATCATAAAAGTGTATTTTCATGCTGACATCTGCCATAAAAACAGCCATAAAATGAGTTCTCACACAGTTTAAGTAGAGGACGCTTTGTGCTGTCTTCTCCTGACAGTTTTCTGAAAAGAGCAGAAGGAAAACATGTGTTTAAAGAAGTTTTTTTTTTTCATTTCCTCCGGGTTCTCCAGAGAATGAAGAGCTGGTAGCCATTTTGAAATGTGCTGGTTCAGGATCAGTGTGCGTATCCCAGGGCAGCGCTTTGATCAGTCCTACACCTCCAGACTTAACCTGCAGGTGATGCCGTGTGTTGTGGTCTCAGTGGTCCATAAGCACGCCCCGCACCCACATGGTTCCTCCAAACACTGAAACTGTTGGGTTGGGCTTATCTAATATAAAGTTCATAATTTTCTGCAAAAAAAGTACTTTTTACATTAAGTATAGCCCGCGTCTTCCATGCCGGAAACACCGGTTCGAATCCCTTTCATTGCGGTGTGAGTAGAACCAGAGGGGTGATATTGGTAGCCTGGCTCCGCCCTCCTACGTACTTCCGCTCAATTTTCATTTTCCTTCAGTACTCCGTCTGGGTTTGCGGTATATTCTTGGGTTTTCTCTGGCCAAATTTTTACCGGTCCAATCATTGAACAGAGGGACTGGCTGAGAACGATGACGTTGAGGTTGTGCGCTAGTTTGAGTTGTAGGGTTACGTCACGACCAAACATTAGTGATTGGTTATGGCAGATCCAGAGTGGCTCTGGGCAGATCCAATAGTTTTAAACTTCAACAGAGTACCCACCTTCAAGGAAGTTAACGCTTGTCAATGAAGAGTGGCCAGACTCTCTGTACAAATGAAATGTACGAGAGTCTGGTAGGACCAGGCTATGATATTGGTGCCATGACCGGGATGGGAGTGAGGTTTAGGGGGTGAGTTTAACACAGGCCAGCTAGTAAGAGCTGTGTGTGTAAACCTCACTCCCCTGGCCTCAAGTGTTACATTAGCGACTGATGCTAGAGGCTGCAGTCTTTAAAGTCCTTGTTAGCGCCCCCATCTTCCATGCCGGAAACGCTGGTTCGAATCCCTCTCGTTCATGGTGCGAGTAGAACCGGAGGGGTGATATTGGTGCCATGACCAGGATGGGGGTGAGATTTAGGGGGTGAGTGTAACAGGCCAGCTAGTAACAACTGTGTGTGTAAACCTCATTCCCCTGGCCTCAAAAGGCACAGTAGAGACTGACACTAGAGGCTGCGGCCTTTAACGTCCTTGTTACCACCCCTGCCCTCCATGCCAGAAACGCAGGTTTGAATCCCACTCAGAGATGTGCGAGTAGAACTGGAGGGGTTACACTTTTCAGTTGCTAAGGTTTTTTGAGTGGCTTTTAGCATATTGCTATGCTTTTGCTTATGTGCTCTGAGTGCTTTGCTGTCGTGTTGTTATGCAGTGGCTAGGGTTGCGTTTGCACTAATTTCCATGATATCCTCTTTTATATTCCACAGAAGAAAGTCATACAGGTTTGTAAAGACATGAGGGTGATTAAATAATGACAGAATTTGCATTTTTGGGTGAACTAGGCCTGTCCATTTGATACACAAGTTCGAGTTAATCTGTAAACTTTCAGCAATGTAGTTCTGCGCACCTTTCTCTGAAAAAGAAAGTTTGCTTTGTGTTTTTCAGGCAGGTGAAAAGGGCATCATGTCTGCCAGCAGCGAAGAAAGAAGAAACAGACAAATATTTCTCCCATAGTTTGTGTGATGGCTATAGGCACGGAACCATATTTTGCTAATTTGCATTGCTGAAAGCAACACAAGCGGGTCAGTCTGTCCAAGCTAAGTTTAATAGGGGGGATTTCAGGTTGACTGGGACACTTTTTGCCATTGAAATGAATCTTGGCTGGGTCCCAATCAACCTGAATTTACCCTAGCCAAGTTCTTGTACTGTTGGTCAACAAATGTCTACATCAAAGAGTACTGCAGAATTTCTGGTCGCATAGAGCACAACATTCACAAACCCTTGCACTTGTTTCTTCTACGTCCTTGCAACATACCTACAAGAGCACTGTGCTTTCAAATGTACAAACCGCACATTCCTCAGCCGAATCAAACCAGTCAAGAAGACAGTGAGCCGAGTATGCGTGAAAACAACTGCTAGTGATGAAGATATTTTTTTGTCTCTTCCTTTTTTATTTCACCTCTTGATGTCTGTGATATTTCCTTCTTCAAAGCTGTAACGCTCTACTATGCCCTAGGGTTAATTAACATGTACCAAACACTGAATGATCAGAGAGAATCCAAAAGCTCCATAGGTTAAGTGTCACATGGGAAACGTGTTGTCAGCCATGGATTTCTCCCGCCTAACCCCCTTCTTCTTTTCAAAGTGTTGTGATAGAGCAAGCAGCAATGAATTAACAGATACTTTTTCAAAACTTTGAATTCATTATGCCAGAAAAAAAAAAAAAAAATCATGTTGTTTGGTGTTGTTTGGATTCAGACCTTTCCATCCATCCTTACTTGCTTTAAATTAATTAAAAGTGACCGTAGAGACATAGACATTTATGTATATATTAACGTTACAATTTCTTTCTTTTTTTAAAATAAATGCTGTTATTTTGAACTTTCTATTTATCAGCAGATCCTGAAAAACAAACTGTCTCACAGTTTCCACAAAAATATAAAGCAACTAGAGGTGGGCATAGATTAATTTTTTTAATCTAGATTAATCTAGATTAATTTTGAAATTAATCTAGATTAATCTAGATTAAAATGGCTCATTTGAATTCTGCCGAAGGCATTCAGAATATGTGTGCTACCCAAATAATGACTATAAAAGTAGGCTAAGTCTTTGAGAACGGGTTTCTCAAGCCAGGTGGCGCATTAGACTAGGGGCTCATCTCAGGAACTGTTTCCAAAATGCATCACAAACTGCTTGAGAAAGCTGTTCAACTCATAGACTGTAAAAGGTTACTTCTGTACTGTTACCGTCCGTAGGCAACATAGGCCTATGTTATTATCAACTACTATAGGCTATCAATTAGGGATGGGCGATATGGCCTAAAATCTATATTTTGATATACATTGCAGCCTTTTGCGATAACGATATACAGTATATTATAATAAAACCATTACAGAACAGGTTACACAGACCCTGCTAAACAACTGCTATTTTTTTTAAAGGGTATATGTAGTTTTGAGAACATATATTGTGTAAAACTGTAAGTATACAACATAATTTTGCAGATAAATAAAATTTAAGTACACTAGCTGCAGTCTGCAGAGACTTAAGTAGGTCTAATGTTTATTATAGCTTTGAGCTTATGAAACCCCAAATTTAAAGTTATAATATTGTCTAATGATGTCTTTTCAGTTAAAAAGAAACACAACAAAGATTCTTAAAATCGGGCGTAGACAGAGATTATGTGTTAACGTTACACCACTAAGATATATTGGATTGAGAATAATACGCGCGCGCTAGTATTCAGTGATATCAGTTTCAGTTTCGTTTTGAATTTGAGGTGGTAGAACGGATCAGTCGTGTCTCGTGTGTTAACTTACCGAACCGTTACCCCACACACTCGGATAGTTTGCTGCTGTTTGTCGGACGGCTTAAATCCGAACCAAGTCCAAATAATGGACGTTGCAGCTTTCACTTTCAGCCGTGTTTACTTAAGATGACGACGAATATGCGTTGCAGCCGGGTTACCTCGCGGCCGCGGGTAGATTGCGTCATCATAGCTTGTGTAGTAGAGCCATCTCCCAACCCAACTTGGGGAATAAATTAACGGCGATATTTTTTTTATCGCGCGATAGGAGCTGCGTTAACGCCGATAACGGCCCACCACTAAAAGCAACACAACGGTTTTTAACATTACAGCTTTTCTCAAACTTTATGGCATGTCTGCAAAATGTAGTAACTCACCCAAAACATTTCATTCATGCTTCAAACCTAGTTATTGTGTCAATAAATTGGCCAATGACACCAAAATAAAAAGTGCTTTTGTCATCATGTGAGCCACACTGGTCAAAATGTTTAGAGGTTTTTTCACCATGGAGATATTTGTTTTATATATTTTTTTTTTCCTTCTTTTTGGTTGACTCTAAGGCTTTCTTTACTGTACAGGATTGTCATTTTTGTCTGTGTAAATACAGATTCGGAGAGTATAGGCAAAAATTGACTGGGAAAAGTCAACACTGTAGTACACAAAAAGATAATGAACAATTGTATTTATATAGTACATTTATTTTGCAGCAATGTGTTACATGTAAACTGAAAATTCAAATTTTTACACACTCTTATGTCTTTCTCTAACACATACAGTACATATCTTCTTCGTTACATATCTTCATATTGCTCTTCAATGACAATAATTTTTAGTTTCCATGTAACACATTTCTAGAAAAAAAATGCACTGTAAAAAAAATACAAATGTACAAATATCACTGAATGGATCATTTTGCATGTGATGGCTGACACGATGAAAGAATGTTTAGAAGTTGTGAAGAGTTTGAAATTTTCACTGAGAATCAACTCATCAGTTTTGATCAACAAGCAAATTGTAGGAAATTGTACTTTTTTGCACAAAGCACATGCAATTTGCTTAAATCAATATGAAATTCAAATCTGATCAATTCAAGAGACTAATTGTCCAGAGATCTGAACTTATTGTTTTGAGAGAAAAAAAAGTGTCATCTGAGAATTGAGCCAAAGCAATTGAGAAAAAACTGTAAAAATAATAATAATAATAAGAAATGTTTCTGGAGCTTTAAATCAGTATATTAGTATGATTTCTGAAGGATCATGTGACACTGAAGACTGGAGTAATGTTTTCAGCTTTGCCATCCATCACAGGAATACATTACATTTTAAAACATATTCAATACAAAATTATTTTAAATTGTAATCATATTTCACAGTATTATTGTTTTACTGTTTATTTAAATCAAATAAAATGTCTTAAATTGACAAACAAAATCTGAACAATGATGTGTTACCTATAAATGTTAAAAAATATTTGTATGAAATTAACTCAACAGCTATAATATTAGATAGTAACGCAAAATTTGTTGTCATTATGTTATATTAGCATTACTATGCAGTTTCTAAGGTTTTACTGCCTCAAGTCAAAAAATCCCACAGTCAAGGTCCTTAAACATGGCTCATGTCCCTCCTTCAATAAAAATGTTGCTGCACATTCAACAACACTCAGCTCTGAAACAGCTACAGGTCACTACAGAACCCATAATTAGATGGTAATCACATTCACACAACACAGAATATGGCTGCCAGTCCAGTTCCGAGCTAAATTTGGTAGCGTTCACACACAAAATTGATTATAAACCAGAGTGACAACTGAATTCTATAACTGAACTGTCTCCCTTAGGAGTCACAAGAGAGCATGTGTACTGTAGTGTGTAAAAAATATTCTTCCAGAAATATAAATAATGAGTCTCGAAGTGACTCATAAAGCACATTCCGTATCCTTGATATGAACTCCAGCATATCAACAGCGATAAGGGATTGTATGTTATACAGGTAAAAATGAATGGTTCTTTAGTTGACTAATTAATACGCGGTACTCTCTCTCACTGGCTTGCGGCTGACATTTGGTTCATGCTTGAGTGGATGCGGGCCAGATTTCCATCTTTTGCATGACGGGACTGCGGTGTGTGTGTGTGTGTGTGTGGGAATGGCTGAAGCAGTCTAGCGCATGGCCTCACAAGGACACTGGCGACGGGCCCGTCTTCAGGAGACGGGATTAAGGTAGCGTGACAATCGTGTATTAAAAGCACTTTGGCCCAATCCGACTGCATTCACAGGTTAGAGGTTTAATGGCAGATGGTAAAATTCACACTGAAAGTAGGAGGCTGTTTTGTGTTCCTCGCAAATGTCATTGTATTATTATATCACTGGACAGCAGGGTTTTGTCCTTTATAAAATAAAAATTTATATTAAAATCATATCAATTTATGAAATATTATAAAATTATTTTATGCAAATGTTGATTTTTCTTTATATAAACATTCAGAGCACCATTTAGAGTTGCATAAATGTTATGCAAAGAATTTGCATTAAATTAGGATGAAATATATTCTGTTGAATGACCAGTGACATTTTGTGAAATTTACACAAGGTAAAATGGACGTCCTTTTTCTACTAATATTGCCTCGGTAGGATATGCTATTTGTTAAAGAATTATTCTTAATATCAAGACACATTTTAAGGATTTGAACAAACAGAAACCGCTAAGGCCATCTACTCTGGTTCAGCAGCAAAAGCATTTTTCAGCCTGTCCTCATTAACCCTGAATCACTCAAGAAGAGGGTCTGTTTTATAGAGAAGAGGCTTGTATTAATATGCAACCTCCCGTAATGTTTGCCTTAACCAGTTCTCAAGAAGTTACGATTACAAATATCTTGTCTATACACACCACGCACAGAGTCGCAGGCTTGTACAAACAAGCCGGAGAGTCGTGGCAGCTGAACAGATGATTAGAGCCACTTCACGGGCAATCATGATTAGAGCCGTTGGCTTTACGCCACCTTCCCACCTACCGGCACTGACTGCACCGCATGACCAGCACGCAAAATGGAAAAGACAAGAGTTTGTGTAGTAGTACTGTAGTAAATCTTTCACACTATATGTAGAACATTAATCTTGATTTACAGTTACAGTTTTATAAATTATTATAGCAGTAATTCATACAGTATTTTAGTTTAGATTAGTTGTTTATTTTATTTTGCAGTTTTATGTGCTTTAGTTGAAATATTTATATTTAACTTTTACTTTTATATTAATTTTAGTTTTAGTTATTTAAGTTTTTCAACAAACTCATTTTAGTTCGGTTCATTCCTAATTTTCCATTTAAGTTTCATCTGATACTTCTTTTTTCTTTTTTATTCAACGTTATTTCAGTGAACAATTTTTTGTTTTAGTTAACAACAACAACAATGTGACTAGAATGTCTAGGGGTGTAACTTTTTTTCTCAATTATTAAATACTTACACATAATTTTTTTCCAAACGGATTTAAAACATATTTTTCAATTATGTATTTTTGTAGTTGTACTATATTGACAAACTTTTGCTATCAAGTTATCTGATCATTTCAAGCGACTTTCTGACCATGACAATCGGGCAGGTCTACTGTGATGTAATTTCCTGTTTTCTGTTTTATTTTTTTTGACATATGACAACAAAATGGCTTCCTGGGCGTTCAATGACTTGGAATTTTCAGACAAATGTTTTTCAAAAGTAAAATATATTTAAATTATTAAACAGTTTAAATTTAATCTGGTTCACTACTTGTGATTATGATTAAATATTATGGCTAAATTCTTATAATTTTTTTTCTTTCTGTCATTTTAATCTCAGAAAAGTTACACCACTTGCCATTTTTGACATATATATATTTTCATTTTTGAAAAGGTCTATTCATTGTCTGTATAAATTGCATTTTAAGGTACAGTATGTTTTGAAGAAATTAATAGATACTATTAATAGATACTAAAAAAATCTCATTGAGCCTTTAGCGAAATTCTGAACAATTTCAACCAGTCCAAACAACACTCAGACTTCTCTATTGTTTTGCAAACCTTTGGAAAAAAAGCCTCTTTTTCTCCCAGTCTTCAGTGTGCAGTAATGCTGCTATAGCAGTGCTCGCGGCTTGAAAAGAGGCTGAGGCTGAGCGAGCGAGAGAAAAAGAGAGGATGAACCCAGGCTTTGCCACAGGGAGATCTCAAAGCGTCAGCGCACAGGGGAGAAAGACGGGGCTCCCTGTAGCAGCCCTCAAACAGACAGGCCTAAAGCATTACATACTGCTGATCACACTCACTAAAGGAATCCAACCAACCCGCCCTTTCTTTGTTCAGCACATCAAGACAAGTTAGTGTTTCCAGACATTTTCCTTTCTTTGGCTTGAGTAGTATAGTTTGGTTTCCCAGCACAGTATTAGTTAAAGGGGGGGTGAAATGCTCATTTTCACTCAATCTCCTGTTAATCTTGAGTACCTATAGAGTAATATTGCATCCTTCATATCTCCAAAAAGTCTTTTGTTTTATTATATTTTTGAAAGAAAGATAGGCTGTACCGAGTCTTTCCGGAAAAAAACGAGCGGCTGAAGGCGGGCCGTGTGGGCGGAGCTAAAGCTGTGCTAACGCGCCGAGCTAACAACACACAGAGACATTTGTTCGACAGTTTTACTCACCGTCCGGTTCCAACGCACGACCGCAAACCTTTATCATTGTGACTGCTCGATCCTTAAGCATTAGACGATCTGCAAATCCGTCGATCTGGGCTTTGTTTATAAAACAATCATCGTCGAAATGCAGGGAACAACAGTCTTACACAACTCCGTTTATGCTCAGGAAAACAAACTCCATCCACGGGTTCCTTAACGCTGGGTTCTTTGGGAATCTGTGCAGGGTTGTCTTGCCCTGGCAACCAAAAACACACTTCTTTGGTGACATTGACTTCCCAAAAGCCGGGCAGGGCGCTTTGATGGCGAACTGCTTTCACTCTCTTGCTCTGGTCTACGAGTGCGCGCGCGCCCGCAATCTTACCGGAGAAGTGCCCTTAGAACCCATATAAGGAAATTCCGCTCTATTTTACGTAAGACAGAGCCATACTCGAAAAAAACTTTCCGAAACTTGTGACAAACCGGAAGTTTTGTATTAGGAACAAAAATACTCCTTCAAACGTACAACTTAGTTTTTGAAACTTTGTCCATGTTTAGCATGGGAATCCAACTCTTTACCAGTGTAAAAAACTCAGTATGCATGAAATAGCATTTCACCCCCCCCCCTTAAGAGATTTCTATTACACCAGCAAATACAGTTAACCATACAAGGATATTACAATATATATAGGCCTAACACATTTCCTCATGTGTCTAGCTATGTAACAAGATTTAGTGGGTGTCCTTTCTGTATTCTGTAAAAAAAACATTTTCAAAAGGGGGTTTTCACAGTGATTCCATACAACCATTTTTGGTTCCCCAAAGAACCTTTCAGTGAACATTTCTTTCTTTCAAGTTTTTTAATGTTGTTTATATGTCTGAGTGGTGTTTTTAATATGCTTTAAGACAAAACATGTGCAAATTCATAAGTCGACACCATTGCTGAGTATTTTCTCCTTAAAACTGCAGTGAACCGAAGAATACGGTTTGAAATCAATGGTGTTTCTGACGTCACAAACTACCTTGTGACCAATGACGACAACGTGTGATCATCCAGGGGTGCGTTTCCCGAAAGCATCGTTAGCCAACTATGGTCGCAAGTTCCGTCGTTATCAGCATAGTTGAACAATTTGGTGTTTCCCGAAACCATCGTTCCAACGAACGTTCGCAAACAGCATCGCAAACTTGTGTGGTTGGAACGACAACTCTCGAGCTGTGGTTAGAAGCATAGTTTCTAGTTTACATGAGATGTAGACTGAATAAATCCTTATCTTTAGCAAAATAAGCAAGCTGACATTCAGTACAACCCGTGTTATTTATTTAGAATACAGACAAATGTAATTTACGTCTTTTAGTTTGTCAAGAGATTTAAAGCACCGTTTTTGAAGACTGCGCATGTGCGAACGTGCTCTACTATGCAATAACGAGCCAAATATTGAGTCTGGTAATAAAGCGAAATAACTGAGAAAAATTAGAAATGGTCTTCAGATGCCATGTCTGTAACTTATATGACAAAATCTAGCATTAATTAGATCTCAAACAGATTAATTAAAATAAGTTATTAGTCCACCACGTGCGAGACGTCATAAACCAACGTGGTTGAACGATACTTTGCGACATACGGTTTCAGGAAACAGTCGCGACTAGCTAGTTGATTTCTCCAACGATGCATCGTACTATGGTAGTTAAGCAGCGAGCTATATAGTTGTACGGGAAACGCGCCCCTGATCTCTGAGCTGGTGTGAGTGAGTGGAGGTAGGGCTAATTAGCATATTCACATATAATTTGCATTTTCAAGGAAAAACTTTTAAATATGTCATTTCGGGATATCAAAGATGAGGGATACAATTATTGACTACAGGGGGACTTTAAAATAACCAAGTTTTTCTTAGGGTGAAAAACATTTTAATAATCTAAGGAACACATTTTTTTCACTATAAAGAACCTTTTGTGCAATAGAAAGGTTCTATGGATGTTAAAGGTTCTTCATGGAACCATCATTGCCAAAAAATTATATTGGAGTTTGCAACATTAGCATGTTGCTAATCTTATTGTGAATCATCCATGCCTCCATTCAATCAACAACTGATGCATATTTTCATTTCCGATAATCCGACAATATGAAAAAAAAATCTGTTGCTACTTCAGTTTCATCCCAACTTTAAAATTGCTGTCTATGAAGGCACAGTTTAGCTGGTTAGCTTAATTTAGCCCCTACTGGTAGACATACATTCTGATGAAATATTTTTGAGAGGAAATCATAAAATTATTATATTTTCGTAGCTATTTCTCTAGTGGGATGAAACAGAAATTGTGATACTCTTTTCATCCCTATTGTGATGTATGTGAAGCGGTTTCTCGAACAAGAAAAAATGTAGAGCGGGACTTGATTCTCCACATCGGGATTTGATTCACTCAGAATATAAAGTACATAATTGTACCTTTAGGGATACAATGGCTTGTCACTGGGGCTGTACCCTCAAGGGTACAATATTGTACCTTAACCTTTAAAAGAAACGTTACATATATGTACCTTTTAATGCTTTTTGACCCTCAAAAAGGTACATATATGTACCTGAGGTCCAATAATAAGCCCTATGGGGTACGTTAGTGTAGATTGTACCTTGGGGGACAGAAATGGACTCTTACTGTACCCCTATTTCTGACAGTGTTGGATGGTTGTGGTTTGCTATTGATCGATCACATGTGAGTGACAGGTTGTCCCGCCCTCACGCCAGTAAACGCATCATCAGAGAAGAGAAGTCGCTGCAAGAGCGAGGGGGAAGTTATTTTGATTAAAGATTACGAGGAAATCAATTTTATAATAAATACTGCAATATTCCACTAAAAATAAGAACTGACCATTTTGATTTCATGGTGACTTTAAAAGCGGGACTGATGTGGAGTCGGAAATATCATAATAACTAGTTCCAAGCACATGAGTAACCAAGTGAAGTTCATGATTTGAAACATGGTGGATCACTTATCTATAATACAAATAATATCATAATGTATATTACATTTAGATACCAAGGTGCACTTTAAGGCAGCAACAGGCACATGTTTTTTCCAGTCTAATAAAGATAATTTACACCTCAGATGATTGACTCAAAAAATACCCATGAAACAAAATGGCGGTATCCATGTCAAATAAACAACAGGCCTGCATAAAGACCCTGATATTCTCGCAGCAAAGTTACTTTTTCTTGAAATTTGCAAGCAGAAGTACACTGTCCTGATTCTGCCTACGCAACAGCAAAATAAACACACAACAAAAACACAACGGTGAGAAAACAGCAGTTAAGAAAGCATCTGATCATAGCGATGTGAATATGTTCACACTAGCTCTACCATTCATTACTCCAGTCAAGTCACGTCACGTCACGTTTATTTATATACCACTTTATACAATAGATTGCTTTAAAGCAAGCAGCTTTCCGGTATGAAAAATGAAAGAAGAAAAACAGTGTCAGTGTTGCTTTCAGTTATAATTACACAACTTCAATTTCTACTATAAAGCAGCTGTCATGTTTGTACTCAGACTCAGACTTTGTACAACAGACTGAACAGCAGAAACCAGCAAGCTGTGTCGAACTCAAAAAACAAACTTCAAACAAACTTCATTTTGGCCTGATTTAGTTCAAAATGACGTCACGCCAGTTTGTTCTTCAATTTCGCTTGCTCGAAGTATATCTGTGCCTTTAGCCAACCCATCAGCTGACATTGAGAAGAATGGGAATGCTAACGGATATCTCCACAAAACTTACGAACAATTAAGTAATATTCAACCGTGAATCAATAAGTGTAAGCAGCCAAAGCAAAGACAGAATTGACAGCAGTGTTTTTCAGTGCTATTGTTTCAGTCGTAGCTTGTGCCGCGGTGACAGAATGACTTTAGCAGCGCTTCCTCTGTTGTCTGAGTTTGAGCCTCATAAAAGGAAGCTGTCATGACAACACCAAAGGCACCAACCCCATCTTCCCATCCGGAGAGAGAGAGCGTCTGCTGGAGACGGGCCACCTCTCAACACGTCAGTCCTTCAGCGGAACCCATCAGCCCAGAGGCTAGAGTACAGAGGCTGGGGTCGGTGTTTACTATACGCACTGCCGACTACACCGCTAATGAACCCACGGGACAGCCGAGATCTCTGAAATATAAAATAATGAGAATTAAGGAAATATTAATCAAACTCTTGCGTCCTCGGACTGCTTGTGTTTTAGGTAGCTGGTGAGGATGTTGAGCAGCTCTTCTGGCTTAGCCTGTGGAGGTACTGTTTTACAGAGAACACGCGAGTAGCAAGACTGCTAGCTGCAGGACATGGGATCACACATGCACACAGAACGACATAAGCATGCACACTCTGTCCCATTAGTTCCCCAGTCTAGTCCATAATTAAATACCCAGCACTGCACAAGTAGTCAGGCAGGCCATGGGCATCAATACAGACGACAAGAGGGGACGAAATCTGTATTACACAGCCCACTCTTCATACTAGTGTCTGAACAGCTGTGCTCTCTAAAAGGGGTCCTACTATGCTTTTTCACTTTTTCAACTTTATTTAGGGTGTAATGTTGATGTTTGAGCATTCAAAATGATCTGCAACGTGACAAAGCTCAAAGTTCACTCCAAAGGGAGATATTTTCATTTAACAGAATACACTTTCCACAAACTAATGAACAACTTGTTTGGACTACAACACGTTTTTTTTCCCCGAGCTTTATGAATTCACAATGTTACTAATGTTATTTAAATAATCCCGCCCACGGAATACGAAAAAAACTTGCAAGGGCTAGAGACGCTGTTTTTTCCACCGCTTTCCCAAAACTCATTTGTTTGACCTTCCTAAGGCTGACATACTAGTGGTTAAAATGTAGCCTATGTGTTCCTGAACATTATAACCCCAAAGTCTGTCTATGTGCTGCACATTTTATGGAGAACAGCTTCCAGAAACTAAGAGAGTACAATGCTGGCTACACACAAAAGCTTCTCCTGAAATGGAGCAGTTCCCATTTTGTCAGCACAATCTGTTGTTTGTGGATCACAACTTATAAGTATGTCTTATTATTTGTAGTTGCGTTTTCTATTAACAGTTAGGCTACTATTATAAGTTGTATAGTTGCTATGATGTAAACAAAGGGAAAAACTATTTGCCAACATTAGTGTTGATATAGTGTTTACTGTAGCTTTAATAAGGCTGTTCACCACCCCTTTGGAAAATTAACCACGCTTTTGTGATTGATTACTGTTTGTATTACCATTATTTTTCCAACAAATATTATCACCATAAATTATGTATAACATTGTATCTAAAATGTATAAGAAAATTACGGGGGAAAAAACATACCACTCTGAAACGTCCTGTGAAATCCGTGCACACAAAGTCAGTGCGTGAAATCAGTTCTGGAGGATCCTCTTGTTTGTTAACATTCGCAAGTCTGAATCAGGCTTGAACTGGTTTGAAATTTACGGCAATATGAAATTGACGAGTGGATGAAACTTGCGGTTATGGAAAGGGGCATGAAATTTCCCGAACATGAGCTAAGTGGTGCCAATCACAACACACTGGGCCAGCTAACCAATCACAGCACATTTTGTATTTCGGAAGGAAGGGCTTCATCGAAACCGGAACTAAATGGTGTGTTCAACTAGACTGTGGAGAGAGGTGCTGTAATAATGCAAAATACGTGAATTTTTTTTTTACGTGAACAATGAATTGAGTAGGCTACACCACAAAAACAAAATCAATACTTTGTAAAAGGGCATAAGGAACAATCACATAGCCAACTATTGAGAATGAGGACATGCGTCACGGTAGCTTGCTGTCACGTGATGAATTGAGCCCGCCCACCATTTTGGGAGGATACGCTATCGGTTGCTAGGGGCAACAGTGTAAGAGCGATACAGAGACGGATACAAATTGTAACGGATATATGGATAGAAAGTACGAGAAAATTAAGAAGAAATGGATAAGAATGTGGCAAAAGAAAAGGGTCCTTACAGGGAGAAACTTACTACCAATGTCAAACAGAGGTATTTAGAGAAGCTGGCTGATATTAAAAACGTCGACTCATACGAGCTGCCTGCAGCTGAATGGAACAGAGACCTAGACTCTTTACCACCTTGCACTTATATGGAAATAGCTAATTACTTGGTTTTTGGCATCAGCTATAACGAAAAAGCTGTAACAAATGGTTCCTACGGTTTCCACGACAATCGTGTGAGACACCGGAGCAGTTTTTTTACACAGCAGTGTTTTCCAGGCATTCTAAAATAGTGCGACAACTCTACTACCAATACAAACAATGAACGGTGCTGCCGCGGGTATCCTCCCAAAATGGCGGAAAGGGGAGGAGACGCGGTCTCTGGGGGCGGGGCGCTGTGTCGTGACGACATCTCCTCATTCTCAATAGCAACTAATCAACTGTGTGTTGTCCATGTTCATTTGCTATGTTCTAGCATACATCTTACCATTTCTACAGTATAGGCTATAGTATTCTATATGCCAAATGCAGTAGGTAATAAGAGGAAATATCTACATTTGCCAAAAGGAGCATGCAGATTACACAGTATGCGATTTCGGACACAGTGAATGTGTTCATGGTACACGTGCAGCCAAATTGTTGTAACTGCACACATTGTACTTACACAAAGACTTGAGCAAAGTCCGTTTAAGCGAGTCATTTCACTCAGCGGCCATCTTTGAAACGCCTCTGGTATGCAAGCTTCTTTAAATGAAGAAACATCAAGTTCTCCAAAGCTGTTCACAAAGCTTTCGATTAAATTTCTTTATACTTATGCTCATAGCGCTAAAAAAGCTTATTTTTCAGGCTGGAGCATCCAAAGCACATACACAGTAGTAAGTGTGTGTCTCAAAACACTGACTGTTTCTATGGCAACCGGAGCATCTAATGGCAGCTGTAGTGACGTGATAAGTTTACCAATCAACCATTGGCTCTTCTATTTAGAAGGCGGCACTTTTTCCGCCATTTTGCTCGTTGCTCATTTCCCCTTTAAAACGAGTAGAGTGCAGCATCTTTCTATTTATAAAATATTTGGTTTGAGCATGTGCATTGAATTATTATTAATATTTGCACTAATTAATTTCTCCACAAGGCAGTTCTGGCTCAGGCCTTTATTTCACAGTCGAAATGGAAAAAATAACACGAAACAACAAGCAGCTAACTTACTGGAAACAACAAGCCCACATTGACGAGCATATGAGGGAAATTAAAGGAAACCCGCATAATATAAACAAGTACAAAGACATTTCGGTCATAATTTCTGGAGAGAAATCGGACAGACAACCTTATAGTGTCCATCATGTATCAAGTTTGCGTCACAGTTTTGATGGCCGTGTCCAACGGCACAACCGAGGCTGATTTTGCAATTGCAATACTACAAAACTAGCAGGTAAGGATGGTTGAAATAGTGAAAGTCTGTAGAGTGCACGTGATCCGTTTTAATCGCTGTGTGAACGGTATGGAAACAATAGGCCTAAATCTAAACGATACTGTTTTCCCTTTGAGATCCACAGACAAATCCCCTTCTGCGAACAATAGATTAATGTAATCATATTTGAACACACTTGACCACATGCCATTTTGAAAAGCGTCAATCATTTTCTTCTCCCATACCGGCGTGTTTTTGCGAGGTCTCCTCGTGTTGTTGGTGCTGAGGTCTCCCTTTGACATTCATGGGCTCCAGGTCTCATCTGAATGATTGAATGCTGGCGTTTGCCGTGCTAAATTGCGTCGTTTCAATCCGGGAGAGAGTCAGAGTCCCTCCGGATTCCGGCTCCCGGTGGACCAGCCGTCGAGAAGAACAGCATGTTGTACATCCACATAAAACGGAAAAAATATGAGAGGTACTCTCCTCTTTATGACACAGAAATTAATCTGTCACTGGAGCTGGAAATAAATCTCGGGCCTGCTTTGCAAAATACTGTTTTAACCCCCTTTACTCTGTATTTTATCTTTTATTGGCAATAAACATAAAACAGCACAAAGGGGTAATGTCCTCATCAATATTATCACAAAATAATAAATTTTAAGGCTTATAAACTTTAGAAGGAATTTTCGTCCTCGAGTGATCCGAATGTATATCCTCTGAAAAAGTTAACTGAACATTTTTCATATTATTGTTGCTAATTGTTAAAGGAAAATGTTTTTTTCACTCTCCATGCAATATAATTTACACTAATTTCTTGTACTTCTATTTATTGAATATAATTTATCATTTTTTCTATTATACTTGAGTGTTATTAAACAGTTTAATATTTCCAGTGTTTAAAAAAATAACAGTTTTGAAATTATTTTTACTCTCACGCCTTAAAGCACTTATTTAGCCTATATTTGTGTATATATATATATATATATATATATATATATATATATATATATAAACCTGTTATTTATCTTTAAGCCTATGCATTTGTATGCATTATTATGGCATACAAAGTCACAATACTAAAAGTTAATGCTGTTATATACTTAACACACATACTATTATTCACACAACAGTTAGAATGGCACTAATTTGTAAAAAAAAATTGGTTTAAAATGATAAATTATAATAGTAATTTAAAAACAATACTATAATTATAATGGGACTGAGGCCACTATACAAAACAAAATGGTAACACTTTACAATAAGGTTGCATTTGTTCACTTTAGTTAGTATAATAGCATGAACCAACGATAAAAGAATATTCTACAAAATGTATTATTCTTAGTTAATATTAATTTAAGCATTTAACCTATTAATACATTTTAAGATTATTTAATGGACCTGAGCTGACATGAAATAACAATGAGCAGATGTATTTTTATTTATGAATGTTAACAAAGATGAATAAATGTAACAAATGAATTGCTTATTATTAGGTAATTTTAGTTAATACATTAACTAATGGGACCTCATTGTAAAGTGTTACCAACAAAATATATACAATTATCAACGCATTTTTAATAATCCATGGTCACACACAATGCAAAATTTGAATGAATAATTTTTTCCTCTATGCGATAGCTAAAATTGCATTCTTTTCTTTGCGTAGGAAACATCATCCATGTGAAAACGCCATTATAGCAGTCCAGCTCAAGATCTCCAAGCGGAGAGAGGTGAGAGATATCTAGGCCCTTTATTCATTTGAATTCCTATCTTCCTCCAAACGTTTCTCTCTCTCATTAGGTTTCTCTCTCTATAAAGGAACGAGGCCTGCTGGGGCCGTTAGAAATGCATTGTCAACTCTTCAGCGGATCTCACCCTCAGAGACCACAAACTAAACAGGGGAAGGATCGAGTGGAGGAACCTCTTTCTGGTATGCTAATCAAGTTAGCTGGAGGTTAAATTAACATTTTTAATTAAAAAATTAGCACCAAACAAACACAGCAAAACACACTAATGATTAAAACATCTAAATAAAGCCTCCTCGCCAAAGAATGAACAGGAGAAGGCAGCGTGAAAACAGTTTTATTGCTCCCATAAAGCACGTCTAGAGAGGAAATTCACATCTAAATGACATTGAGTCGTTGGCCGATTATGTAGTGAAATGAATGGACTGGCGTGTCAATATGTTGTGGGTGATTATCATGGAAATGATTGGGTGTTAAAATACGACGGCGGATTCCCTCAAGTATCCAGTCAGGGAAAGTGTTTTGTAATTAAACCTTTTATGCGGTGATATGTAATTCATGTATGTAAAGCATATTTAAATTTGATCACAAGCAGAATCTCAAACAGTAGGAAAATACTCTCTCATTTCTAAGTTACTACTTTTTCATTTCTTTTTAAACTAAAGGGATAAAATATGTTAATTCCACTGGAGATCAAATATTAAGTATTTGTTATTGAATAAAAAATAATAATTAAAAAGGCAGTTGCAAACATCAAAGTAATCCCACAGCAAGCGGTAGATGTTTTCTGGCTGTCAGCCACACACACACACACACACACACACACACACACACACACACACACACACACACACACACACACACACACACCACAGACACACACCCTGTGGCTCTGTCGCTCTCTAGTGGAAATACATAATAAATGCAACCCACTACTTGCAGCTAATTTACAACTTACAAAAGGCCCAATAAGTAATTGGGTAATCAACTTTTTGATACCAAATATGCCCAAAATATGGTGATTACCTTGCTAAGGACCTCTTTCCTAAAATACTAAGGCATCAATATACTATAATAAGATTATATTAAGATTATTTGTGGTGTTTGAAATAGTAAGTAGCCTATAATATGAAGACAATGAATTCTCTAAATGTTTACAGTACTAATGGGAAAAAAAATATTCAATTAACAAATCATTTAAAATTTTATAATAAATAAAAATATGAATTAAAATAATTAATATATAGCATTTATTTGTCAGGTGTTTTCACAATAAATAGTGGTCAAAAGCATCTTTAAAAATATATTATTTTACACTTTTTAATCTAAAATTTGCAACTGATCCCTACCCCTTGTAAACAACCAATAAATAAGTGTATATAAATAAATTAATATTTTTGAAAACTTAAGGCCCTTTAAAAATTTATAAAATTGTGTGTGTGTATATATATATATATAATATATATATATAATTTATACAGTCGCGCTCAGAATTAATCATACCCCTGGTAAATATGATCAAAAATGGCTGTAAAAAATAAATCTGCATCGTTTATCCTTTTGATCTTTCATTAAAAAAATTGGCAAAAATCTAACCTTTCATTTAAGTCAAAGAATTGAAAGTGGGGGGGAAATTGCATTATGAAATAAATGTTTTTCTCCAAAACACGTTGGCCACAATTATTCATACCCCTAGAATTTTTTATGAATAAAATATCTCTGAAATATACTTCCATTAACATTTACCTTTTTTTTTTAGCACACCAGGGTGACTAGGAACATGAAATTGTCCAGCTATGACTTCTTGTTTCACAGGAGTTTAAATATCAGGAAACACAAAGGCCAAATTCCCTTAATCATCCATCACAATGAGTAAAACCATAGAATATAGTTCTGGGCCTGTATTCATAAAGAATCTTAATGCAAAGAGTAGCTCCTAGTGACAAAATTCTAAGAAAATTCTTTGAAATGTGGGCGTTTACTCTTAAATTTAAAGAAAAAATCCTAGTAAAGAAAAAGGTAATTCAGAAAGCATCTTAACCCTTAAAAGAGGTCTTAAGGTCAAAATTGTTAGGAGCACGGACGAGGACTTTTAAGAGGCTTAAAGGGATACTTCACCTCTGGGAAGATGAATGTGTATTTAAAATAGGTAATTTAAGTAGAAGAAATGTGAAGAAATTTTTGAATTTGGAGCTTTCTAGACTGAGAAAAGCCAGAAAATGTATTTTTGGCTTATGTGGATGAAAGACAACAACTCCCAGAATGCAGTTGCTTCGCTGCCTTAGGAGGCCACGCCTACCGGTAAGAGTGCGCAGTTGTAAACAACAAAGCTAGCCTACGTGATGAGTTTGCGAGGGATTTAGAGATCGTCCAAAATGTCCGGGATTCGGCTTTTGCGTTCTACAGTCACCATTCATTATGTTTACTGTGGCGAGCAGGACGAGGCTGACGGCCGCGGGAGAACAGCGCGAGGCCGGTGGTGTCATTACTGAGACGCGCCGGGTCTCGCATCTCTCACGGAGGAGCGGGAATTTTTCTTAGCAATGGTAAAACGCACATCAACCGATCACTTGTTTAGCGTTCATGTAAACACTACATTCACATTCACCAATCGGAATGAATTCAGTTAGATTGAAAGGTGTACATGTAAACAATGAATGGCGACCGCAGAAAGCAAAAGCTGAATCCCGGACATTTTGAACGATCTCGCCCGCCGGACAAGTCCGGGAAAAAGAGGATGGTTACTTACTCAGCTTTCTCCTACTATTCAGCTTTCTCCACAGAACAAGAGCCTGCTAGCTTAGCTTCCAAAGAAAGACGGCTGACACTGTGTACATTCTGAGTGAGATCCCACCCTCTATGGGCGGGCTGAAAACATGCGGAACAACGCCATCTACTGGCTGTAGTCTTTAGCCTCTGGTCAGAAAATCCTCCGATAACGCAAAATGACGATTTTTGCGTCATCGGAGGATTTTTTCCAGACAAAAAATACATAAATCTCTCCTCTCAGGGGGATATGAGGGTGGAAAGCATGGTAATTCGAAAATACTACAGGTTTTCTACTAATACAAAGCTTAATGCTAAATCCTGAAGTAACCCTTTAAGAGTTTCTTTAGCAGAGGAGAAAATGGCAGAAAGACCAAGAAGGAGAAGAAATGTGTTGCAGACAATGGATGACAGTGAGTTAATAAGACGCTTTAAATTAGATCATGCACGGATCATGTTTGTGACTGATCTTTTTAGAGACACGCTAATATCTCCAACACAGCGCAGAAATGCCATAGCGCCCGAAATGAAAGTAATCACTACATTACGATATTTGGCAACTGGGAAAATTCCATGTTTGATACATTAAAACCAACATTCAAACCACCATTTAAATAGACATGCCAACAATCAGTGTAATTAGAAAGAGTGGAACAATTTTTATCACTCTAAGCCAAGCAAATACCTTATAGGAAATCAACAGCATGGTTAATAAAATAAGGATTTATATATATAATGTGTGTGTGTGAGAACGGTCAAATAGGAAAAATTACGCATGTAATTTCAAAGTGAAGGCTTAAAATAGACCCTATACTTAAAATCACCTTTTTCCCCTTCTTGGACAACCAACCAATCACAGTCTTCAAAAGATTGTGTCATACATAGCAACGGGGTCAACCCCGCCTTCTTACTAAGATAAAAGTTTTTGTCTTTTCCTTACTCAGAGTTGCTCTCAGATCAGTCCCGAATTGCTCTTAAGCTAAGACTCCTACTTAAAAGTTTTTAAGCTAAATTAAGAGTTTTCTGAGAGGATTCTTAGAATCTTTATGAATACGGGCCCTGATGTGCAGCAAAAGATTGTTAAGCATCACAAAATAGAAAGTGGCTGTAAGAAAATAGCTAAAGAATTGAAAATCCCCAATTTGACCATCAGGGGAATAATCAAGTTATAATCAACTGAAGATGTGATGAATCCTCCTGGAAGAGGATGTGTGTCTATATTGTCTTAATGGACGGTGAGGATGAAAGTTTGAGTGGCCAAAGACTCTTCAATAATCACAGATGGAGAATTGCAGAGATTAGTTGAGTCTTGGGGTCAGAAAAGCCTATTTAAAAAAAAATCAAACAACCCCTACATCACCACATGTTGTTTGGGAGGTTTTCAAGAAAAATGCTCCTCGCTCATCCAAAAACAAACTCCAGCATATTCAGTTGTCAGACACGACTGTAACTTCAAAAGGGACAGGATTCTGTAGTCAGATGAAACTAAAAAAAGAGCTTTTTGGCAGCAAACACGCTAGATGGGTTTGGTGTACACAAGGATAAAAAGTACCCTATGTGTACAATTTAATATACCATTGGATCTTTAATGTTGTGGGCCTATTTTTCTGCTGGAGGTCCTGTACTTCTTATTCAGATACATGGCATTGTGGATTCTATCAAATATCAACAGATAAAAAATCAAAACCTGACGCCCTCTGCTAGAAATCTTATAATGGGCCATGGTTGGATCTTCCATCAGGACAACGATCCAAAACAAACATCAAAATCAACACAAAAATGTGTTAGGGAGCACAAAATGAAGCTTCTGCCATGACCATCCCAGTTCCCTGACCTGATGAGTGGAGTGAACTGAAGAGAAGAAGCACAAACATGGATCTGGGAATCTGAAGGATCTGGAGAGATTCTGTATGGAGGAATGGTCTCTGATCTCTTGTCAGGTGTTCTCCAAACTCATCAGGCATTATAGAAGACTCAGAGCTGTTATCTTGGCAAAAGGAGATTTCAAAAAGTATTTAATAAAAGGGTATGAATAATTGTGGCCAACGTGTTTTGGAGAAAAACATTTATTTCATAATGTGATTTCCCCCCCACTTTCAATTCTTTGACTTAAATGAAAGGTTAGGATGTGTGTGTGTGTATACATAAAATCTATTCTATTCTATTTTAAATTAAATATGAAAACATATTTCAAGCAATACAAGATGACATTTTAAATGATAAACCAATAGATATTAATTAATGTTCATTCATGTTTAAATGTGGTGTAAGTGTCCAAATAATTCTTTGAGGGGTCATTGTATCTTAATCTCATTTAAATACAAATAAAAAAAGTTCAACATACAGTATGACTCTTTCTTTAGAAGACCAAAAAATTAAGCAAAAATTAATGGTTTTGTTTTATTTGTCAGTATAGAAAAAATGGGTAACAGTACAAATTTCTGCTCAGAAAAGTAAAAGTGTATTCCTTGTGCAAGAAGGATATCAGTTCACTTTATTGGCGATTCACTTTACTGTGGCTAAATGGCATCTCTAGATGTTGTATACACTCTTAAAAACAAAGCTTCTCAATTGGCATTGATGGTTCCTTTAAGAAACTTTATTATCCCTGGAACCTTTCTGTTCTTCATAGGTTCAAAAGATTCTTTAGATTATTAAAATGTTCTTCACAATACGAAAAATAATCGTTTAAAGAATAGTTCGGTGAAAGGTTGGGGAACCAAAAATGGTTCTTCTATGATATCTGTGCAATAATGAAAAAAAAAAAAAAAACTTTTTGGAACCTTTATTTTTAAGAGTGTATTTCATGTTGCAATCCTTCTTAATGGAAAACACATGCTTATTTCCAGTCTAAGCGAGTGGATGTCTCTAAAGCTGCAGCAGGTTAGGGACTATATTCAAGGCCAGGCACAGGAGATCTGTCTGGACCTGCGCAGAGCTCAAGTCCTTCGTGTAGCCCTTCTCAAACTCTGTCGGGATGGTCGACTTAATCGTCTCCAGCGCACAGGCTCAGCAGGGCCCTCTGGTAGTCTCCCTTTGTGTGCTCCTGAGAACATTAAACACATAGAAAGCAATGCATATTTAGAGGCTCCTCAATATCTGAGAACTGATTGATTGTTTCCACCACAGAATAAAAAAAAGTAATTGCTACTTTTTTTCTCGCAATTGCGAGAATTTCTAGATATAAACTCGCAATTGTGAAAAAAAATCAGAATTGTAGGATATAAACTCACAATTGCAAGAAAAAAGTCAGAATGGTGATACTCGTAATTGCAAGAAAAAAAGATCAGAATTGTGAAATATAAACTCGTTTCGTGAGAAAACAAAACAAATTTGTTGCATATAAACTCAAGATTGCGATAAAAAGTAAAAATTGCGGGATATAAACTCGTAATTGCGAGAAAAGTCAGAATTGTGAGTTTTAAACTCATTTCTGAGAAAAAGTCACAATTGTGACTTATAAAGTCAGAATTTCAAGATATAAATTCACAATTGTGAGAAAAGTCAGGATTGTGGGATATAAACTCACAATTGCAAGAAAAAAAGTCAGAATGGTGATACTCGTAATTGCAAGGAAAAGGTCAGAACTGCGAGATATAAACTCATAATTGCAAGAAAAAAGTCAGAATTGCAAGATATAAACTTGTTTTGTGAGAAAAAATCTGAATTGTTGCATATAAACTTGCGATTGCGAGAAAAAAGTAAACTTGTATAAACTCGTAATTACGAGAAAAGTCCGAATTGTGAGTTTTAAATTATTTCTGAGTAAAAGTCAGAATTGTGGGATATTAACTCGTGATTGCGAGAAAACAGTCAGAATTGTGAGATATAAACTCGCAATTAAGAGACAAAAGTGAGATTTTTTTTAAATTGTGGGACATAAACTCGCAAAAAGTCAGAATTGTGGGATATAAAGAGTTTTTATCTCACAATTCAGGCTTTATTTTTTAGAATTGCGACTACTTCTCTGAAATGTGAGATATTATGAGAATTACATGCGCAAACAAGCTTCCATAGTTTTCCACCTTGGTGTACAGTAGTTAGAAAACAATATTACAGGAACGTACAGTAATGGTCTGGTACAGAGACTTCCCGTGGTGGGCCTTGAACTCTTGTCTGATCTTCTTGAGGTCCACCTCACATCGGGACACAATGATCCGGGTCAGCACCTTTTCATTCGCTCCTTTGCTCTAAAAGACACAAATACGCAAGATTAAACGAGAAGCGCACCGCCTGATGCAATTCCACTGCAAGACATCTGAAACATCCGCAGACACATTACAGATGAGCTTTTTAATACTTTCTTCCAAGCCCAGGGAAGAATAAAAAGTGTTGGCAGATGAAACATATTTTACCTTCATGGCGTCTTGCAGTTTGTTGGCGAAATACAGCTGTTTGTTTTCAAAGCACTGAACTGAGGAAGAGAAGATGTGGAGATTAGATTCAGCTGCTGGGTTAATAGTAGCTTTCTGACTCATAAAAACTGTGGATTTGACTTGAACTTAAAGCCTTTTCTAAAGACTTTTGTAACTTTTAGTCAAAGTCTGCAAGTTTTAAGGTCATCTACTACACTGCTGTTCAAGTCTGGGGCCAGCAAGATTGAACTTTTTAAAGGAAATTAATACTTTTATTCAGCAAGGACACAGTAAAGTGGTCAAAATAGATAGTAAATACATTTATAAAGTTCAATAACAAAAGATTTTTATTTAAAATAAATGCTGTTCTTCATCAAAAAAATAAATAAAATAAAATAAAAATCCTTTAAAATGTATCAGGGTTTCCATAAAAAATCAAGGCAGCACAACATTGGCATTTTTAACATTGATAATATTAAGAAATGCTTCTTGAGCAAATGTATGCTCAAACGTGATGATGAGTATATGATGCTGAAAATTCAGCTTTGATCACAGGAATAAATTACATTTTAAAATATATTGAAACAGAAAACACTTATTTTAAATTGTAATAATATTTCACAATGTTTCTGTATTTTTGACACATGAATGTACCGACCCCAAACTTTTGAATGCTAATGCATATGCTAAAGTACAGTTAAAGCTTGACAAATTTAACATATAGATTAGACACATTTAAATTCACTTTGTCCTCCTGCAAAATGGATACAAAATATTGATAATTAAGAATGAAAATGTTCATCCTCCAAAACTATAAATGCCAGCTCCTTTTAACTAGCATTAGCAAGTAGCTAATCATGCTTTTGCTGTGTTTCTTTGGTTCCACTAATACTCATATTTTATTCCTTTTCTAACCTTAATTTATTGAAGCAAGTGGCTGAAATGTATTTATTTTTTAAAGTGTTTTCATTGCTTTTGGTCTATGGTTTGGTCCAAGAGTTTGGCTAAAGGCTAGATATAAAAAGCAGATGACCACTTTGCTCTATTCCACCCTAACTTCCTGTTTCAACAGGATATGCATCAGCACTGAAAGGAAAACTGAGCTTCATGGGGTCTTCAAAGCAAAGTCTCACCCAAGGTAAGAAAGGACTTCTCCAGATCTCCTTTCACCTCTTTGCGGATGCTCTCCTGCATGTCATAAGGGCTGTAGCTCTTGTATCTGTCAAACACTGTAAACGGAAGCACAAAATTCACATTAATTATATGGGTGCTACTATATTATGAGATGCAAAATGGTGTTTAAAAGGCTCTCGAACCTTTCTGGAGGTGAGGAACGCTTCTCTCAGACATGATGGAGATCCAGCACTTCACATCAGTGCCTTTCCGTTTGACTCCAGCCTCATACAGGGCCTGCACAGATTATAAATATAGTGATATTTAAAATAAATCTAAATGTATAGTATATAATTAAAATAAATGTATAATTTCTGAAAATCAACAATTTATATATAATAAATGTATACATTATATTTTATATATATATAATATATTATAAATTAATGTATTGTAAATGTATTACTTTTTTTATAAAGTTAATATTTACTTACAATAAATGCAAATAAACGGTATATGAATTGTTTTTAATATTTAACTGAAGTTTAATATTTAGGATTAGAGGTTTTGATTAAATACTGTTGCTCTAATGAATGCTTGATTTCCGAATATTAAATCCACATGTTTAATTATGTTTCAATTAAATGCTGAGGGATAAACCACAAGAACTTACTCTGGCATCTTCATCGATTTTCTGGTAGTCAACGACAGATCCGGGCTCATCTCTCTTGGTCTGATGTGGGATGGGGTAATGTGACATTACAAATGATATATTAAACAAATCCTCAGAATCTTACTTCAGACTTTTAAATGGTTCCACGTACTATTTAAAGCACATGAGAAAAGTTTACCCCACCTGAACCAGAGCCAATAGAAGTTTAGCAAAGTCTCCTGAAGTATCTCCAGCCACATCCTTCTCCAGGTCCTTCTTGAACACTGCGATAAGGCACGCAGGTTTATATCACAACCACATGCTCCTAATCATTGCACTTAAATACTCCCATACTCACATTCCTTGTAGACTTTCTTAATATCTATGAGCTCAGCACTGCTTCGAGAGCAGAGGATCTCAATCAGAGACTCTTCATCGGTTCCAAGACCCTGAAAACACAGATATTCTGCTTTTGAGAACCATGACAATGTAGATTTCACTCCCATTTCTTCTAAGCAATAAAAAAAAGAGTCTTTAAAGAGGCCATACTAAGCCCTTTAAAAAAGTCTTGATTTTGTCTAAGATTTTCATTCTTGAATGTTCAAAAAACATTATTTTCACATATTTACATTGTTGCAGCACCTCTTTTTGCGAGCAAACGCAAACTTTCTTGGAGAACGCAAAACTTTTGCGAGGGAACCCAAAGTTTCTTAGGATACGCATACATTTTGCGAGCAAACGCAAAGTTTCTTGGGGGAACGCAAATATTTTGCGAGCAAATGCAAACTTACTTAGAGGAATGCAAAGATTTTGTGAGCGAACGCAAACCTTCTTGGGAGGAACACAAAACTTTTGCGAGGGAACCCAAAGTTTTCGGGGGAATGCAAAAATTTTGCGAGGAAACGCAAAGTTTCTTAGAGGAACGCATATTTTTAGTGAGAAAATGTAAACATTTTGTAAGTGAGCAATATTACACACTAAAGAAAATTGAAAATGTAAAAAAGCATAATAGGTCATCCTTAATGTTCACCTTGATGGAGGCTTTGATTTCAGAGGCATCATACTGGGCTGTGCTCTTCATGAGGCCCAGGATGACTGTTTCCAGGGTGCCAGACAGCGCCCCCTTCAGGGCTGAGATCATATCCTGAAGAAGTGATTAATGAGCATAATTACAAAAAATGGAAAAGGATACATAAACACAGAAGTACATAGTATATATACTGACCTTCTTGGCTCTCCTCTCATATGCAAAGGCGATTTCTCGCCGTTGGTCATATGTCCGTTTGGTGAGAACATCAATTATGGTGTGCTCATCAACCCCTAAAACAAATAATGTCATTTTTTTATTTGAGTAAGTTACCTTTGTCATATTAAAATATTATGTAGAAGTTTTTTTTCTTTTGTATAGTGACTTTAAAATGTTAATTAGACAGAACTAAATTTATTATTAAATATAATAATGTAAATATTAATTTCCATATTATATTATAAATCCAATGTCAAAGTCAATGTTAAAACTTTTACATTTATTTTAATGTGATCATCAACTCAAAAGATTATTTAATTTATAAAATATTTTTTTAAAAAGTGCCCTTATGTATACGTCAAAAAAGTTCAGCGTAAAATGCCAAGGATTTTTTAATATAATTTAAGAACATGAATAAAATGTCAATTTACAAAACTTGCGAAAAATGCTAAAGTAATAAATAAAGGTCATAAAATCATTACAATAAAAAAACAACTTAAATTAAATGTTATTTAGTAAAATCATCATTCATGCGTGTAGAACCTTAGTAGAGAGTTTATAAAGCGGAATAGAGTACAAAGCCAGTGATTGGGAGGAATGTGGTTGCTGCAAGCAGGCGTTGGCCTGAAAATGTTCCACATGCGGTTCAATCCCTTCCAGACAGGATGATGACTCACTTCTACCACTGCTGCCCGTTGTGGCCATTTTTTACTTCATTACGGGGCACAGCACACAAAGAAAAGGGTTGGGACAAAGCCCACAACCAAACATGATTGTCTATTGTTTGTTTAATGGCTCATCATCATCAAATTACAGGCTTGAAGACAGATGGCACAAACACATCTGGCCTCTCACAGGACATCAGATCTGTTTAGGGCAGTGGTTCAGCTCTCTTACCTTTAGTTTTGATAGCGGTCTCAATTCTGACAGCATCCTTATCTGGATCAAAGTTAGGCGCCGGTACCACAGTAGGGTAGGTGGGCTCTCCCTAGGGTGGAACAATGTGATAATGCCATAAATAGATGGTGCACACACTTTCTGTATTTTTAATGTAATGTTTATACAGCAAAAACAATGTTTGAAAATATGTGTGTGTGTGTATATATATATATAATATTTAAAAATATTTGTATATATATATATATATTTATTTATATATATATATATATATATATATACACACACAAATATTTTTAAATATTGGTTTTGATTTATATAGTTTTAATATATATCTATATATATAAATAATATTCATTTCATAAATATTTATATAAAAATGTTTAGTTGTGATATGTGGGGGATTCATTACATAATCATGTGGAAAATTATGGAAGGTTGTTAAATAAATTAACAAATTATTTTGTTAAATGCAGTCAGATGTAGATATAAGATATAAATCCAGAATTGCAATTTAAAAAAAAAATAAATAAATATGGAAACAAGCTTCCATAGAAATAAACATGTTCACTGCGGATAAAAAGGCTTGAATGAAAACTTACACCGCCCAGCTGGAGAGTGAGCTGTCCTAAGAACTCAGAAACCAAAGCCATCCTGGACTTCCTGTGGAGAGCAGCCACACCTATTCATTTCCATGATATTTTGCTTTATATGCTGTAAACTGATTTACATTGGTTTTCTGCAGCAATAAGTGCACAGAGAGCAGTCTCGGTCTTGAGAGAAGACTCTGAGTGTACCGTCACATGCTTAACAGAGTTATGTAATGCTGAACAGCAGAGGGCATGTTAGTTCATGGGGAGAACAGCACTTCATTGCCCCATCTTGTGTTAAGAAAAACCTAGTCATCGCATCCTGCAATAATGTCCCATGAGTCATAAAGCAAAGCTTTTCTAACATTTAAAAACACATTATTTTGTTATATACCAAGAAAACAATCTGTGAGAAAGAACAGCAATAAGTCATTTCTGGTTTGATTTCTACTTTTTTTAATAGTGACCTCTCATTAAATCTTTAACTTCCAATATTATAATTAATGCCAAAAACACCCAAATGCTTGACAAACATGCTATTCTTTTCTTTTTTTTTAAATGTCACAAGTAAAACTTACTGTGCAGCAGTTGCTAGGTAATTAGACAAAACAGGACTCGTAAACATTCATTTTAAAAACCAGCATTTGGTAAAACCTAAGCAAACAGACACACCCGTGAGAGTGCATGCTGGGAAAATTCTTTAAAGCAAGTGATGCAGATCTATTTCTCAGTCATGTCTCACAATGTTAGGGTTAATGTTTTAACACAAGGCTGTCGCCTGAGGAGTCTTTTTTATTTTGAGAAATCTCTTTGTGCATGCCAAATTGCTAATGTTAAAATAAAAAGACAGTTTAGGTTGAGATATACTGTACTTCTAACCTGACACCTATAGTTTTTTTTTATTTTAAAAAGTAACTTAATGAATGCAGAAGTTGAAGAACTAAAGAAACCAGATTTGTACTTACTTTAGTGATCACCAGATTTCAGATGCTGTGCAGAACAATCCCAGCTATGGAGTGAGAGATGGGTGTGGTGGTTAAATACCAGAGGCGGTCCAGGAGTCTCGAGGTCTCGTCCTCAAGTGAAGGTGGGCTCCACCCCTCTATAACACGCCCCTCTCACGGTCTAAAGAGGTGGAACCTCTCAGAGTATGAAAGGAAGTAGGAAAGTGTGGCTTATGGTTTCTAATCTGAATGGAAATTAAGGATGTGCTAGTAAACCATTTGTTAAGTGGTGACTTTCAAGTCTTAAAGAGATTGATAGAATTCTGAGAAAATTTGGATAGAATTTGGTAATTGAAATAAAAAATAAATAATAGATTATAGATCACAATCACACATTTTGCCTTAAGCTAATGTACTAAAATGACTTAAACTGAGAAATAAAAATTATATCAGATAACAACTTTACTAAAGTTATATACTAAAAACGTTTTAAAATAAGTTTTTCATTCACGTTTTTCGCATACAGATGACGTTGTCCAAACGTTCCCTGTCACAAGGATACACGAAAACAACTTAAAATGCTGTATTATTCATGCCAGGCCAGTAGGTGGCGATGTCACTTTGTAAAGAAACATTACGAGCCTGAACTGAACACGTAATACGCATGACGTCAACTTTTTCACAAATTCGTGTTTTTGTAGTTTACGCAGAGACAATAACGGTATTGTTTTAAAAAAATTGCACTTTGAAACCCGTTTTCAAAAGTTTGGGTTTTCAGGTCCCCAAAACGCTGTTGTCGTGTAAATGAACGGCCAAAACGCATTAAAACGTTTTCTGTTTTAATTTTAAAATGGTGTCGTGTAAATGGCCCTTTACTTTGCTCAAATGAAAACTGGAAATATAAAAATATGCTAATTCAAAATATTAATTGATGAATTAGTTTTGAATTGTTTAGAATTGGTTTAATGATCACAGCTGAAACTAAAGAGCACAATAGGAGCATCATACTCACAAAAATCCTATTTGCTGATGTACCAACTCATGGTTAATGTATTCAACAGACACAAGTGTGGTTACAGAGAATAAATGTGTAGTATTCAGCTGGTCATGTGTTCTCATGTGATCCCACCATAAGGGGCGGCCAAGTTTGTGTAGAGTAACAGCTTTTCACTGATTTTAACAGATTTTAAGTCCTCTCATGTGTTTACATCACTTTAAACATTTATTTAAGACTATTGTTTACGAGTATGAAAGTGTCTTCCCTATTGTGACATACTTTATGTCCAAGTATAAACAGCTACTTGAACAAGAAAAAATGTAATGCGGGTTTTGTTTCTTGCTATTGGTGGAATGAAGTTGCGATTAGTCTTTTCTTCCCTATTGGGATGTATACTGAGTGAAAAGGCTTCATAAAAAAGAAGAAAATGTAGGGCGGGACTTGATTGGATGGTTGTGGTTTGCTATTGCTGTGATCTCATGTGAGTGACAGTTTGATCCCGCCCTCGCGCCAGTAAACACGTCATAAAAGGAGAGATGTCACTGCAAAAGGGAGGGAAAGTTATTCTGATTCGATTATGAGGGAACATGAATTAAATATAATGATGTGCACGGATAAATCATTTATAATAAATGTGGAAATAGAATGTTATCTAGCTAAATCCATTTCCTTAAATGTAATGATTATCTATACTTTCAGGTTAATACTTCTTAAAAACTGCTTCTGTCACATTCCTTGGCACGATCTTCAACTGAATGTCAAAAGAGAAACGTGACGCATTTCTCCTCTTCAGTTGCACAAGGGATTTTACTCAATATTAGGTGAAATGCACAGTTGCACAAAGGCACACTTTGAAAATCCATTGGAGAAAGTGTATCCAACAGCCTAGACACCTTTGGTTTACTGTTTTAGCTTTGCCTTCTATTGGTATAGACTAATTTTAATCTTGCACTATATTTAGTATGGATAGTAGTATGCACAGTATAGTACACACTAGGGTGGGTCTCTAACTTTCCAGACACACACCCACATCTTTCTCCCTGACTTGAGACAAGGCTGCCCAAAATTACTATAAGACAACACCAGAATGTCAATGAAAAATGGTGAAGGGACACAATAATTTTAGTAAATGTTATATTAAACAACATATTCTTTTATTTACTGCTGACAAAATAATACAAAATAGAACAAATTTTAAATGTTAACCGTTTCAGTGTGGTCAAGGATTCTTTTAAAATGTACAAAATGTAGTCATACGCAGCGTTATACACAACATTGTTTTTTGTTGGTTGTATATAATATCAAGTGGTAGAAAGTGCTTTTGAAAAATCAAAAATCAAGTACAGAAATCAAGATGGTGTCTTTCCATCTTCACCGCTTTGGCTTTTTTGCAGGTCTTTCATTAGCTTGAATCTCATGTTGTCCTTCCATCCCTGTGCCTTACGAATGCCTTTTTTATTCTTCTTTTTAGGTGATTGATTCAGATTGCCTGTTTTAGTTGAGCTGGCTGGTTGTGGCGGTCTGACAGCGTTGTTTCCTTGCCGTTGTTTAGGTCCTGTCCCAACTTTTGCCTGTATGAAGTAGAAAAGTTACATTTGATAAATCATGACATAACACAATTTGGATGGTAGTACTGCAGTTTTAGACTAAAGGTTGTTGGTTCAAATCCCCATAGTGGATGTCCATGAACTGGAGAATCAGAGAGATCTGATCTCTTGCCAATGCCCCAGCATACCTCAGGACATGCATAAAGAGTGGGCATGTCTTTACAGGACAGTGTGAGCACTAAGCTCAGTAGTTTACACAATCGAGGCACCTCCCAGATTCTGGTGTAGGTTTATGCTTCAATTAAATTTTAAGTGTTAGGTTTCCTCAGGCAGTGCTTCAGTCGGGACCAATTCAATGATGTAATTGTGTTACAGAGCGTAGAGTAGGATGGGTGTGATTGTTCCTACCTGTCCCTACACATGTCGCAAGAGCATTAGACCAGCGTATAAAGAGAACAACCACAATCATTCAAAAACAACCAGTCAAATTTTACATTTACAGATGCACCAATATTACAATTCTCAGATACTGATAATTATTTTCATGTCATGTAATCGATAAATGGCTGATATTAAAATTTGACACTATTTTGTCGTAAAACGGTTAGACTGATTAATTTTTTTTTTAAAGTGAATTTAGGCATTATAAAAGTACAACATGAAAAATAGATATTCTTGACATTTGTTAAAGACTACAACAGTTATTAAATTATCAGTGTTATTAAAATAAACTTTAAGGAAGCTTTAGATGACGACAAAAGGTCTAAATGCAAAAATAAGGGAAATGAGTAAAGATTAGTAATATCACAAATTTTGCAGTTGGTTGCGATGTGCTATTATAATCATTAATGTCCATTGTATAATACCTGAGGTTAGAGATATGTAGAAACGGTAATCCTAAGTATGAGCAGTGTTTGCTATATCAAGCATCGCTATAGCCAAGACGACACTTTGAAATTAAGTGAAACAAAGTTAGGCACTACTAAAGTTAACTTACCATCAATTCTTATACAAACAGATTCAGATTCATGGCATAACTGACAGATCGTCCTGCTAGAGAGAATGGGTGTGGTAACTCTGCAATGTTGTTTTTTGGGATTTCATAGAAAAAATGTCCACTCTGATTTTTCATGTTGACTGTGAGTGTGTGAATATATTTGATTAAAATATGTATATCCCTTTAAAACAACTTTAAAACAAGACTTTAAGTGCTCAAGGGCTTCAGACATTGCTCGAATCAGCAACCTTCCAGTTATCAAATCTGAGCAACCTGGAAATACTGGATAAAAGGTATGTTGCAGGCTAAATTCGAACCCACATAAGCACTGTTGTTCAACATGTCTGAAGCATATATGCGAACCAGCAACCCTCCAATTATTAGGGATGCTCCGATACCAGTTTTTTCAGAACCGATCCGATCCGATACCAAAAATTCTGAGTATTGACCGATACCAATACCGATCCGATACCAGTGCAGTTTTTTTTTTAAATCAAGTAGAATTTCTGTAACTCTGTGTGTTGAAATGATAATCACTATTTTGTGTTAAACACAATCTACTTAATACAGACTAGACAACTTAGTTATAAAGAAAAACAAATAAAAAATGTATGATCATAATCTATGACAAACATGCTATTATAAACTAGATTAGTGGATAATTCATCAGTAAAATTTATTCTAGAAAAATCACAAGTGTAGTAATAAAAGTAATAAATCTGGTAAAACTTTAGACATTGCAATTTTTATTGTTGTAAAATACATTCATGAAAAACAAGATCAAAAAGATTTTAAAAATGTAGGCTAGCCTACTATAAAATTAAGATTTTTTTTTATAGCGCAGCTGAAGCAGCAACATATGAAAGATAGGGCAGAACAAGAAAGTCTATTAATAATCTTTCATTGCGCAAAAGTATTATAATACGAAAGGCTCCAATACAGTGCGGCACAAAGCGCTTATGCACAACCCGTGTGCAGAATGATGCGCTCGAAGCAACACGAGTCACAGCGCGCAGCGCGTCGAGTCCACATTAAACACAGTTCAAAGCACTGAGGAAATACATATTGATGCGTAGTGTATTATACAGTATCTATCTGTGCAATAGTTTATTCAGCCTTTTCTTTTAACAGTTTTAAATTTCAGTTACTGTGCGCGTGAAGAACAGTCATAGTGCTCTACTCCATTGTGATCCAACAGACACCCGGTAGATAGTAACATGATTAAGGTACAGCAATACAGACCAGCAAGATAAAGTCATTTTATGCGAAACCATAGAACTTTATCTACAGATCAAGTACAATAATATTAACATTGAATCATCTTGTTGAGAGTTTCATCGCGTAGACTGATGTAACTGAACGCGCTGTTTGAATGCTGGAGAATGATTGACAGCTGCAGCGGAGGAAAGAGTTTACGTGAACTTGAATTTAACGACTTAAATATTCATTTCTACCTCATATTAGACTATTAAATGGCTTCTGAACACTTATAATATAGTGCACGAAAACTTTATAGTGCTTTATAATACATTTGTGCCTTTTGTGGGGCTTAACAATGACAGAATAGTAATACGCACAATATCGGATTTGGATCGGCTTCGTGTGATCGATAACCGATCCGGCCAAAATGGCAGTATTGGAGCCGATACCGATACTGAATATCGGATCGGCGCATCCCTACCAATTATCAACTCTTATAATCACTACACCACCCCACCTCTGGAAATACTGGATAAACTGTATGTTGCAGGCTAAATTCGAACCCAAATTTCCCACATAAGCACTGTGATTTAACATATCTGGAACATATATGTGAACCAGCAATCTTCAATTTTCCAACTCTGAACTATAACCACTACACCACACCCCCTGGAAATACTGGATAAAAGGTAAGTTGCAGGCTAAATTGGAACCCAAATTTCCCACATAAGCACTGTGGTTCAACATGTCTGGAGCACACATGGGCCAGGATGGTCATACCTGAGCGGGTGGACGTGGGGGGAAGGTGCAGGGCGGTCTGCTGTGTTTCTGGTGAAATGGCAGGACATGCAAGGGGTCTAGGGGAACCCAGGGTACCCCTGGCGACACAGCAGGGGGTCCGCAGTGAGCAGTCTGCAGGTGGTACAAACTGCGAGCAGACTTGGTCTCATTGCTGGCTTTGAAGATGGTCACAAAACCCTCACGAGGTTTGTGGACCATCAGGTACCGTCCTTCCTGTAAACTGGGAAAGGTGGTAAAAGACATAAGCACAAACGCATAGAGATTGGCTGCTTTATTAAATGCAACAAATACACAGTATGTAAAACCTAAAGTTGATTTGTGTCATTTTTTAATCTTAAAAGACTTTCTCATATCCCAGGTAATATGCAGAGATAACTATGTTTCAATATCTCCACCAGCTCAACTCAGAACCAGTGGCTCAACCAATAGTGTGCATTTTGGGCGGGACTATCTGTTTGCCTTATCAATGGCAAGGGGAATGTTCTTCCGGCTTGTCAGCACATAAATTACACATTCACACACTTTCAAGGACTGATTGAAAGACTGATTTCACATTAAAAATGCATCTTGCAAATGGGAAAGTAACAAATTTAAATGGATATAAGAAGTAAAAGAAACTCACGCTGAGACTTTTTTCATTAAGTGGTAGAGAGTGTTTAAACATCTAGTTGGCCTGAAAAAGAAATCACATTAAATTCCATTAAAACTTGTTTGAAGAGATATAGCCTAATATTAATTATATATATATATATATATATATTACAACAATATGTCAGATAAACATATGGGGTAAGTTGTCAAACATGCATGCACTATAAATAAAAACGGCTAAAGCGTTCTCAAATCAGGCGTTTTATTTAAACACTTTCTATGTTCCAGAGATTTACTCACCTGAAGTCACAGGTGATGTTCTGAATCCAGTCGTCAGGTAACTTCTGCATCTGCACCACTTCTGATGTGTGTGCGTTGATGCGACCTACACACACAAATAGATAGTTTTTTTTTATAGTCTATAATCTTTTAATAAAGATAATACTTCAGTTCATTTTCCATAATGGTTGGTTAGGCTACACTTCTATGTAACAGTCAATATCTAAAACAAGTCTGCAAAGCAGTGTGAACTAAAAGCACTACTACATTTTCATTAGTTAAAATGAAGATGAAATAAAATATAAATAACAGACGAAAAACTTCAATGTTAAAACGAAATGCTGCTGGGCAACTAACTGAAACAAAATAAGTTTGAGCTGAACTACTAAAACAAATAAATTAAAGCTAAATAAATCTATTTAAGACAAAAACACTTTAACTAAAACAAACTAAAACCAAAAATAAAAGCTAATGCAAAATATTAAATACTAAATAACAATATAAATAAAACGACATTAAGACCACTGCAGAGCCTTAAACCAGCTTGTAGTCCGTTAAAAAACTGAAGAACATCTAATTCTGCGTCAACAGGGGATGCAGAACAAAAGGACGTATTGACTCGCAACACAGACTGTGAGAAACATTGTAGATGTTGCAATAATTGTTCACACGTTGTGTCCGTCTATTGTATCTATGCCTCGTAATATTTCACAATGATGGTGTTGTTCAGAGTTCATGCCAGAAGAAGTTCTCCACACCCGTACTTGTTCATCTGTGTATGAGAGATGCTGCTCTAGTCTGTCGATGAGCTACAATTGATGCAGTTTATATCTATTAATGGATTATTAATAATAATTAAAAAATGCCAATAACTGATATAATGCAGATATATTGTGCATCTCTGGTGTTTGTATCACTCGCTTTGTCTGTGTTCCAACACTCGCTGCTTTGGCTTCTATTTTTTGTGTTACACTTTATTTGGAAACACTTTATTTTACAGTGTCCTTGTTACACGTTACATGTAGTTACTATAGTAATAGCAGTAAATTATGCACAATTGCATGCAACTAACCCTCAACCAAACCCTTAATCCTACCCCTGGAGTAAGTACATGTAGTTAATTAATATTACTCAGTATTTAAACATAATTACACTGTAACAACGTGTCTCCGTTACAGTGTAATTATACATTTAAGCATATTAATTTAATTTTAAATGAAATGCTACTAAATTTCTGAAACATTGCATTCAGTTTGCACTTAAGTATATTTCTGTAATAAGTACTTTTTCACAAGCAATATTATTTCACCTACATATGCTCATGCAAATATTTCAGAACACATGAAGTGCACCAAGTAACACTAGATTTAATAAAGATTGGTGCTAAGAACAGAAATGTGTAGAAGTACAAACTGTTCCAAAAGGCACCAGCCTATTCTGTTATCAGTAGGGCTGGATCCTGGACTAGACCCAAAGAAAAGACCAGATTCCTTTAATAAGCCTAGAAGAATCTCTAAAGCAAACGGTTTGTCAGAGCGAGGCTCTACTGCATTCTTCTGTGATTCAGAGATATTTACACTACAGGCACAGACTGCTGTCGTGCATATTACAAGCATTCTTAGTGTCACTGTGAATGTTATAGGCTTCCATAAGGTGGATACAAACATCACAGATCTATCTACCTTTACTATATATAAATTTAGCTAAATGCTCCAAAGTTAAAGTTCAGCAGTCAGAAAAGGAGTATCTTTTCCTCTTTTTCCCCTACTGACGTTGAAACCCAAGTAGCCCTACACCCACACTGACATGTCATACATACAGATGCATTCTTCAGCAGCCCTTTCAAAGCTGTAATGTTGGTAGCTATGGCAACCCTGACTCAAAACAGTGAGTCATGGGTCATGAGAGAGGCATGCTGGGAGTTTGTGGGAAGTTCGCTTTTGTGCTGACTCCCCGATTACCAAAACTAACACTTGAGAAAAAAAGAAGAAAAAACTTCTGCCTGTGTAAATTTGCTTGATTAAAAAAAAATGTGATTTGAACTTTTCTGATGGTATTTTGCGAGTTGATACAACTAATATTTGTCAGTCTTGTGATTTGCCTAAAATGGTTTAAAAAGTAGTTGTTGTTTTTTCCCAATTAAAGGAACCATTTCAGCCATTGTAACAAAGCAGATTCAAGTAATAAGTAAAATACAGTAAAATGAAAATTATTTTATAAAAACAATTCTATATAAAAATCATAAAATAATAAATAAAAAAATATATGATAATATATTATTAATATGATAAAATAATACGCATTTTTTTGCTTGCATATGTTTTTACTACAACTTTTAAAGCAAATCATATTAAAATGCTTTAATTTAATTTGATGCAACAACAAAAATCACTGAATCTGTCATGAATTGATTAATCAATGTCCACCTACATATATTTTTACTACAACATTTTAAAGCATGAAACATGCTTTAATTTGATTTAATAGGTAGTGCAAACGAATCAGTTATTAATTTTTATTAACATACAGTACAGGTCAAAAGTTTGGAAACATTTCTACCTCAAGAAGTTTCTTCTGCTCATCAAGCCTGCATTTATTTGATCAAAAATACAGAAAAAAAACAGTAATATTGTGAAATATTATTACAACTTAAAATAATAGTTTTCTATTTGAATATACTTTAAAAAATAACTTATTCCTGTGATGAATTTTCAGCATCATTACTCCAGTCTTCAGTGTCACATGTGACATCCAGTCAATCACATGATCCTTTAGAAATCATTCTAATATCTTGATTTATTATGAGTGTTGGAAACAGTTCTGCTGCCTAATATATTTGATGAATAAAAGGTTAAAAAGAACTGCATTTATTAAAAATAAAAAAATATTTTCTAATAATATAAATCTTCTTTACTATCACTTTTTATCAATTTAACACATCCTTGCTGAATAAAAGTATTAATTTATTTCCAAAAAAAGAAAGAAAAAATTACTGACCCCAAATTACTGACCAGTAGTGTATATTGTTGTTACAAAAGATTTCTATTTTTAAAAAAATTTGCTTTTTTTTTTTTTTTTTACTTTTTATTCAAAGTATCTTAAAGTATCACAGGTTATGAAAAAAATATTAAGCAGCAGAACTGTTTCCAACTTTGATAATAAATCATCATATTAGAATGATTTCTAAAGGATCATGTGATAGACTGGAGTAATGATCCTGAAAATTCAGCTTTGCATCACAGAAATAAATGATAATTTAAAGTATAATAAATTGAAAACCAATTATTTTAAATTGTAATAATATTACATTTTTGATCAAATAAATGCGGGCTTGATGAGCAGAAGAAACTTATTTCAAAAACATTAAAAATAGTAATGTTTCCAAACTTTTGACCTGTACTGTATTTTACAAAAACATTTTAAAGCATTTTTTGTCTTTATAATGGCAAAAATTATAAAATCAAATTCAAAGTAATTGAATTTGAAGTGATTCAATTATATAATAATTCAACTGTGAATCAGTTGAATTAGTTATAAACTGATTTATTGAAACAGTCTAAACAGACATTTTTGCTACTGAAGTTTAAGAGATTGCTTATAGATTGCATACTTTCTTCTCTATATCTGGTGACATTTCCATCAAATAGATTCATGACAGTCACAATAAAATGTCATAACTTTTCATGACCACTAAAGGGGAAAAAACACAGATTCCATCAAGTCTCTTACTTATGAAAGACACGGTACTGGAGTGCAGAAGTTTCTCGGCCCACAGCTGACAGGCCTCGGAGTGGGTCAGACTCTCGGCTCCGTAGCACAGCTGATACTCCAGCTTGGGTAAGACATGCACTGGGATGGCCTAAATAAAACCAGACTCAATCATTATACACTCAAACGGCATTTTTGAGTCACTATACTCTATAAACAGATGCAGAAGAGCTTCTTTTTCAGAACAAGCAGTTTTGACCTACGTTTGTGAACCCTTAACTGGAAAGAGTCTGTTAGTACACTGATAAGACTTAAAAGTCGACTCTACAGCTCCGCACAGGAAAGCAGACTGTTTGAAAATATCAAAATATAAAGAATAATACCTGACATATTGACATACAGACTCAAATCCAATAATAATGTCAATAAAAGGTTGCTAAAAATCAGTCGAAAATTATAACTAATAATAATAAGATGCATTGTGGGTGTTTACACAGGATCTGACGAGTCTGATGATGTTTGAAACTCTTCAACCTGGGCCAAATAAAGCAACATTTTCACAAAAGGTGTATTGTGTTTGTGTTTTGAGTCACTATACTCTATAAACAGATGCAGAAGAGCTTCTTTTTCAGAACAAGCAGTTTTGACCTACGTTTGTGAACCCTTAACTGGAAAGAGTCTGTTAGTACACTGATAAGACTTAAAAGTCGACTCTACAGCTCCGCACAGGAAAGCAGACTGTTTGAAAATATCAAAATATAAAGAATAATACCTGACATATTGACATACAGACTCAAATCCAATAATAATGTCAATAAAAGGTTGCTAAAAATCAGTCGAAAATTATAACTAATAATAATAAGATGCATTGTGGGTGTTTACACAGGATCTGACGAGTCTGATGATGTTTGAAACTCTTCAACCTGGGCCAAATAAAGCAACATTTTCACAAAAGGTGTATTGTGTTTGTGTATTGGCATGGGTCCAGCTCACCCTGAAGGTCTCTTTGTCGTGTCTCGGGTGAGCGATGTCCACACTGCTGCGCACCATGAACAGAACGTCCAGCAGACTGTAGAGTTTGTACAGAACGCTGCCCTCTGCTGGAGGATCATAGTCCCTCTCATCCTCAGCACTGACCTGAAGATCCTCCCTCAGAAGACCTGCGACACACAGACAGATAGATAGATAGATAGATAGATAGATAGATAGATAGACAGTCAGACAGACAGACAAACAGATATGTACATACAGATGATAGATAAAGACAGCCAGCTAAATAGATAGATATTATTTTAAATGCATATTATTTAAAATAAGGATATATAGTATAAAATATAAATTTTAAATTCTGATATATATATAATCAAGATATCTAAACCTGCAATAATAAAAATTCGGCACAAAAATAACTTAAATATTAAAAATAACAATATTATAATTTAAACTTGATTATTCAAAGACTGAAAATGATGATGACTTGATTTTTGACTTTCATTCTTTGTCAGTTACTGATTTTGTCAATTCATATTTAGGTTAAAATAAAGAAAAAAGTATTATTTCAAAATATGAAATACAAAATGTGAGATAGTGTATTAAGCACTAACGTTTTCTTTGAGGGGCCACCAGCACAGGCACGGCAGCAGGCATTGTACCGTCCTCTCCCTGTCCCTCTCTGGACTCCAGGTACGAGGTCACACACTGTTTGACCAGGGAGTGTGTTTTAGGTTCTGGAGGTTTATCTTCTGGGACAGGCGCTTTCACAGCCTCCTGGTTCTTGCTGGGGGTGGATTTCAGCATGGCGTCCTGCATCCGTAAAATCTGTCCGAGTTGATCGCACTCGCCGGATATTCTTGGTCTTTTGATGCCTTTCTTTGTTCCTTTGCCCAGAGGGTTAGTGGGGCCTGTTGTTGCTGGGTCGGGCGCTCGGGGGGAGGACACCTCGCCTGGTGTCACCTGGGTCTGTGAGGAGACTATGTGATCGATAACTAGTCGTTCTTCGTCAGAATCCGAATCCTGGTCACCCTTGTCTTCCATTAACCGTCTAGGCCGCTTGGTGGGAGGACACTGAACAGAAGACACTTTTGAATCTTCACTCGCACTTTCATGCATTGCAGCGTTTCCTCCGTCAGCCAAAGACGAGTCGGTCTCTCCTTGTTCCTCAGCCACGGTCAACTCAAGGGGTTCTGTGGGAGTGTTTTGAGATGTTGAGGTGTGCTTTGACGTACCTAAAGAGTCTGTCTGTTTCTTGGGGCTTGTGGTGAGTTGAGATGGATTTGTACAAGCTGTTTTTGGTTCATTCTGTTCCTTGACTTTCTTACTGGGCTTGTAGGATTCCCCAAATGACTCCAGGTCTGTTAGATCAGTCTCAAAATCCATTCCAGCATCATCAAATGCAACCACATTCCTGGAGTTTTTGTCCTGGGCACAGTAAAGCGAAGTAAATATTATTCACAATATAACTTTATATTTTAAATATTTGTTTCACTCACTCTTATTTGACTTTTATTTATTTAGCAGATGCTTTCATTACAAAACTGCACACTGTAAAGAGTGCTAACCTGCAACTGTTACCTTAAAGAGCTATTTCTACCTGAAAAAAAAAAAAAAAACAAAAAAAAAAACGTTTTGATGGTATACCTATGTATTTATGTTGATTCAGTGATGTATAATAATATTTTTGACTTGAATAAAATCAGTTAATGTAGATGTTACCATTTTTAGGTTGCCATCAATGTACTATTTTAATCATAGTTTACCATAGAAATACCATAGTAACTGCAATAATTGATCCTGTGAGACAATAACATATTAATATGGACTGTGCTTTAAATGTTATGCTTTCAGAATCCTTCTGTAATTTTTAGGGGTTCAAGCACGAAGTGCTGAAACCCTATTGTAATTGTACTGATTTTTATTATTATTATTATTATTATTATTATTATTTTCCCCTTAAACGCATCGTGCAGACCAAACCGTAAGAGCTGGAACCTTGAAACTTGGCCAAATGGTAGTCCTCAATTTGGGGAGAACCTATAAAAGTATGACCCCGATTGGCCCATAGGTGGCGCTATAGCAACCAAAAGCGCAAAACTGCTCATAACTACTAGACCGTATGTCGTAGACTCAAGTGTCTTATATCATTGGAAAGCTGGACGCCTGACGAACAAAACGTATATCTCCGATTTCATTTCCGCCATGATAGATTTTCCGCCATTTTGAATTTTGTCAAAAACCTACTTTTGCGAACTAGTCCTAGGTTTTTCGCCCGATCGGAACCAATCCAGTGCAGAAATGTTCTCTTGAGTCTGAATATCAAAAACTATCGAAAAAAAGTTGAAATTTCGATTCACGGACGCTAAGGGGCGCCAAAACGTACGTCGTGGGCAGGGCCTATTTTACTAAAATGGCTATAACTCCAGAAGTAAATGAGGTATCTTCACCAAACTTGGTACACATGTGTAAGAGGTCAATCTGAGGTCACAGTAAAAAAACCGCGGCGATTGGCCACATGGTGGCGCTATAACATGAAAAAAACATAAAACAGGCTATAACCACCTGACCGTTAGTCCGATTGACTTGAAAATTGGTATGCAGTGTCTTGGTCCAAGGTGCCATGTATGTGTATGAGGACATTGGCGTATCTCAAAAAACATGGCCGCCATCGGCCAATGAAATTTGAGCACCTATTAGACAAGGTTAACGGAGGCCGATCGGAACGAAACTCGATGGGCATGTTCGACTCAAGGCCCTAGAGGTCTGTAAGAATTTTGAAAGAAATCGGCCACTAGTTGGCGCTAACGAGTTTTATGGCTCTGTAATCACGTGGTGTTACAAATATCCACACAATATGCATATCATTTGATAGATCTCCTCATCCTGAACAACTTTGCCTCAAGAACCATTGCTGTCAATCAAACCGTTCATTAAATATTCGCAAACATGTTAAAAACCTACTTTTGCGAACTAGTCCTAGGTTTTTCGCCCGATCGGAACCAGACCAGTCTAGGACAATTCTCTGGACTCTCTAGATCAAAAACTATCAAAAAAAAGTTGAACTTTTGCATTTGGATGGCTCTAATAGGGTCATTTATAAAATGGGCGTGTCAAAATACATTAAAAAGCCTATAAATCCTAAATAAAAACTCAGAACTTCACAAAAAGTGGTCAGCATATGTGACATAACATCATTAACAAGCATGAAAAATTCTATGGAGATCGGACGATAGGTGGCGCTATAACTGTTAAAAAGCTTTAAAATCATATATTTCCTATGGTAAACTGCCTGTATTGGCTGTAAATGGTCTTTTCCATCTCTGATCATATAATTTTCATATCATAATGTTCAAAACTAGTGCAATACAATTCTCTGGACTCACTAGATCAATAATTGTCAGAAAAAGTTGAACTACTTCATTTGGATAGCTATAATAGGTTCACTTCAAAATCTGGCCTTTACCAAGTGTCCCCGAAAGCCTATATCTCTTTAATCAATGCTCAGACCTTCTTAAAAACAAGTCAGAACGTGTGAAATATCACCCTGAACAAGCATGAAAATTTTCAGACAGATCGGACAAAATTTGCCTCTATAACAGTTAAAAAGGTGAAAATGATATGAATTAATGGCATGTTAAGCCAATAAGTGGTATTTTACTGCCCCCCGCTGTTTAAAATAGTAATTTTCTCATATTGGTATTGGTATCAGCCATGGTAAATCATGATAAATGATGGTGTGTGTGTGTGTGTGTGTGTGTGTGTGTGTGTGTGTGTGTGTGGTACAAATATAACAAAGGTTTTATTTTCCAACATGAAAACAAACATAACAGAGTGCTAGTGCACAAACAATAACCGACAATGATAATGGATGAGAGGGGAACTTAAATACACAGATCAAGACAAGGACAACAGGTGACGGTTATGATGATGAGGAGCAGGTGATGATGAGGAGGGTGATGAGGAGCAGGTGCAGGTAATGACGACAGATAGTGAATGTGATGAAGACAGAAGGTGAATGTGATGAAGGTGAATGTGACACCAATATCACTAAAACATTTGTGTGTGTGTGTGTGTGTGTGTGTGTGTGTAGCATTATTGTGTGTAGCATATGTAGCAAGTATGCATTATTGAGTTAACATGGAAACACTGGTTTGCTTTAGTGCAGAAAACTGGTCAAAATCATGAGGTTTAAAGTGAAAGTGAGCCAATAAGTGGTCTTCTACTGCCCTCTGCTGGCCATTCTACTTATTAATTAAATTTTTCCACATGTGCTTGCATTTATACTTGAATACACACTAAAAATCACTTATATAGCAATAACTATTATAACACAATCATATTTTGTCAGTGTTAATCACTTTATTTGCACTGACACTTCAAATAATTGCTAGTAATGTGGTAAATCATGGTAAATCATGGTTAACTATGCTGTGTGTGTGTGTCTGTGTGTGTGTGTGTGTGTGTGTGTGTGTGTGTGTGTGTGTGTGTAAGCATGCATTGAGTTAACATGGATAAACTGGTTTGCTTTAGTGCAGAAAACTGGTTTAAAGTGAAAGTGAGCCAATAAGTGGTCTTCTACTGCCCTCTGCTGGCCATTCTACTTATTAATGAAATATTTCAACATGTGCTTGCATTCATACTTGAATACACACTAAAAAAATCACTTATATAGCAATAACTTTTATAACACAATCATATTTTGTCAGTGTTAATCACTTTATTTGCACTGACACTTCAAATAATTGCTAGTAATGTGATAAATCAGGCTAGAAACATGGTAAATCAAAGTAAATAATACTAGATTGTCGTTTATCTCCTGGTAAATAATACTAGAACGTGGTATATCATGGTAAATCATGGTTAACTAAACTGTGTGTGTATGTGTGTGTGTGTGTGTGTGTGTGTGTGTGTGTGTGTGTGTGTGTGTGTGTGTGTGTGTGTGTGTGTAAGCATGCATTGAGTTAACATGGAAAAACTGGTTTGCTTTAGTGCAGAAAACTGGTTTAAAGTGAAAGTGAGCCAATAAGTGGTCTTCTAGTGCCCTCTGCTGGCCATTCTACTCAATAATGAAATATTTTAAGTCAAGTCAAGTCAAGTCAAGTATATTTGTATAGCGCTTTTCACAATACAGATTGTATCAAAGCAGCTTCACAGTATTAAATTAAAATAATACAACAAGGTTTGTTTCTAGTGGAATTTATTGATAAAATCAAATTAGATATCCCCAGAATATCCCCAACTGAGCAAGCCAAAGGCAACAGTGGCAAGGAACCGAAAAACTCCATCAAGTGACCTAATAGTGTCCTAAAACTCCATCAGGTGACCCAATGGAGAAAAAAAAAACCTTGGGAGAACCCAGGCTCAGTCGGGGGCCAGTTCTCCTCTGGCGTTTATTAACTAGAGGCCGGATTGTAATTTGAACTGTAAGATTAAAAATATTATATGAATGCCTGGCTGAAGAGATGCGACTTTAATCTAGTTTTAAACTGGGAGAGCGAGTCTGAGCAACGAACAGTATCAGGAAGGCTATTCCAGAGTTTTGGAGCTTTTACATGTGCTTTTGCATTCATACTTGGACACACACTAAAAATCACGTATATAACTAACTATTATAACACAATAATATTTTGTCAGTGTTCATCACCTCATTTGCACTGACACTTCACATAATTGCTAGTAATGTGGTTAATCATGCTAGAAACATTGTAAATCATAGTAAATAATACTGAAATGAGGTGTATCAAGGTAAATCATGCTAGAATCCTAATAAATCATTCTGGAACATGGTATATGATAGTAAATCATGCTAGAATCATATTAAATAATTCTAGAATGTGGCAAATCGTTGTGGGAGGAGCCTATTTTACTCAAATGGCTATAACTCAAGAAGTAAATGAGATATCTTCACCAAACTCAGTACACATGTGTATGGGTTCAATTTGAGGTCACAGTAAACAATTTTATGGAGATCGGACCATAGGTGGCGCTATAACTGTTAAAAAGCTTTAAAACCATATATATCCCATGGCAAATTGCCTGTATTGGCTGTAAATGGTCTTTTCCATCTATTATGTCAGTGGTTACATGCTTGCTAAATAAATCTTAATAACTTTTGATGCTTTTGTGCTTAAATGCCTTAAAGGCCTTAACTGCTTGAACCCCGATAAATGCTGCTTGCAGCTTTAATATTATTTATTTTTGATGATAGTGTTGGCTAATACCAAGTTACCAGCTTTAATAATAATAAAATAATATATCTGTTAAGCACACACATACGTACATACACTGAACAAAATTATAAACGCAACACTTTTGTTTTTGCCCCCATTTTCCATGAGCTGAAGTCAAAGATCTAAGACTTTTTCTATGTACACAAAAGGCCTATTTCTCTCAAATATTGTTCACAAATCTGTCTAAATCTGTATTAGTGAGATAACACTATGAGTGTGAGATAACACTGCGTTAGTCCCCTCCGACCCACATTTTAGAGTGGCCTTTTATTGTGGCCAGCCTAAGGCACACCTGTGCAATAATCATGCTGTCTAATCAACATCTTGATATGCCACACCTGTGAGGTGGATGGATTATGTCAGCAAAGGAGAAGTGCTCACTAACACAGATTTAGACAGATTTGTGAACAATATTTGAGAGAAATGGGCCTTTTGTGTACATAGAACAAGTCTTAGATCTTTGAGTTCAGCTCATGAAAAATGGGGGCAAAAACAAAAGTGTTGCGTTTATAATTTTGTTCAGTGTATATATACATACTTAGAAACATTTCTTATTAATTTTCAAAACCATTTTTGTTGCTTAATATTTTTTGTAAACAACCATTCAAAAGTCTGGTGTATATATATATATATATATATATATTTTTTTTTTTTTTAATGAGCCAATAACAAAAATGAATTAATAAATAATCTGCAATATTTATTATTTATTTATTCCACTGTTTGGTGTTTTGTGTTCCTTTACTTCCCTGAATTGACCTTACCTCAGGAGGGGGGTTCATTTCTAAGGATATCTCTTCTGAAGTGAGGAAAAATACAGGTCGTGACACAGTCTTCTTGAATGTCAGCTTGACGCTCTCCTCATGAAACAGCAGACTCTTCTCTCTCCAGCTCATCTCTGTCTTCAGCAGAGGCGGATCAATGTATGCCGTCTTACTCTGACTGCTGCCTGTTAACCACACCACATTCACTGCGACTGACTCTCTTAACTGTCTGGATTACAATCTTCTGGTGTCATAAAATGACCCCTCACCTTTATTAGGATTCATTTTGACCCAAATGGGCAGCTCCCATGCTTCCGTGAACTCTGTACTGTTATTCAGGAGCTGAAGGAAAGCCTCTTTGGATAAACACACTTGTGGCTCATAAGTGGCGCTGAGTTTTTCCGCGTTGCTGTCATTGCTGATGGCCTGCAGAAATCAAGAGACATCAGGATTCAGACTCAAGAACTTTGATTTCTACAGGCATATTAAATGAATTTCATGAGGTGAAAGGACAGAGATTTTTAGGTGGCTCCTACTCTTATTGGAGGTCTTGGGCCCCTCAGTCATTGGCTCCAGTTCCTGGTTAACCGGCCTAGATACTACGTTTATTCTTTTAAATATTTTAGAGGGATAATTCAGATCAAAGGTAGCAGTGCCACCTAGTGGTTAAGATCACATTTTGGAAGATAAAAACCTACACGCTTTTTAAGTTAGCAATAACATGGGTGAATCTAAAAAAAGAAACATTTTTGGGCCCTTCTTCTCCTGCACATTCATAATATTTTATATATATAGCACAATGAAAATGAAGTCTATTTTAGAATGATTTATATATTTTGTATTATATTTTGTTTGTAAAATTACATATTTGGGTTCTTCTTTTTTTTTATCTGCAAATTAAAAAAGTAAAAACATAAAATATATTTTACATAAGGAAAATTAAGCCTATTTTAGCATGATTCATATTTTATTGCACTACATTGTTGTATTCCTAAAAAGGGACATTTGGATCCTTTTTTCACCTGAAAATATTTCCACCTTTCTGACATAATTTTTATGACAATTCATCAAGTTGGTATACTAATAGTAATAATAATATTCATAATTATATTATTTAAATGGTATAAAATAATGTTTATATACAATGGTAGTATTTGTGCTGAATTTAATTTAATTAAGTTTTTAAAAAAGGATTATTTTTTAAATAAAAAGACAAAATATTTTTTGTAGAAAATGTGTGCAATTGTACGTTTGTATTTTGTCATTAGTTTCATGACAATGACAAAATACAAATAATAATAAGAAAAAACATTATGGGTTAAAATATGGCCATTTTATCTGAAATTCATCCATATAAAGACCAAAAACCACAAAAATTGACAGTAAAAACCACACAATCACAGACAGGCCACGTACAGTTTGTGCTGAAGTTGCTTTTTTAGCTGGAGGAACCACATTTGACACAGTCTCATAGTCTACTGCCAGTTGGGTGTCTTCTGGGATCACTTTTTTGTCTAGCATGTCCATTTTACCCTGAGGAGAATAACAGTAGACATAGATGAAACAAACAGCAGTATATCACATTCACACATTTAAGTTAATAATACAAAAATAACTATAGTGTATAGGTACCATAGCGAGAAGCTGTTTCTCAAAGTTGAGAGACATTTCAGACACAAACTTTGCACTGGTCAGGCTAGTAATCTCTTGAATGCTGTAAAACTGTGGGTAACTCTTCACATGTTCCAAGCAGGCTGTAAAATATTCCTGTTGGGGGAAATATAAAAACAATCACCATTAAAATATTAAAAAAATGATAATGAAATAATAAAAATAAAAATTAAATATAAAAAAAGCATCAATAAAATATAAAAAAATTATAATGAAATAAATAAAGATAATAAAATAAAATACAAAATTAAATTAAAATAAAAAAAAGATCATCAATAAAATAATAAAAAATGAAAGAAAGAAAAATTAAAAGAATAATAAAAAAAAAAAATATATATATATATATATAAAAAATCAATCAATCAAATTTTCAAAAATGATAATGAAATAAATTAGCATAATAAAATAATAAATCTAATTAAAATATACAAAACCCATCAATAAAATATTCAAAATGATAGTGAAAGAGTTTTTTTTATTAATTAGATTTTATTAAAATATACAAAAATCAACCAAATATTTAAAAAATGATAATGAAATAAAGAAAAATAATAAAATTAAAATATACAAAAATCATCAATAAAATATAAAAAAAATTGATAATGTAATAAAGACAAATTAACAAAAAATAAAATTAAAATATACAAAGAAATCAATCAATCAAATATTCAAGAACAATAATGAAATAAAGAAAAATAATAAAACAAAATAATAAATAAAATGTAAAAAAATGATCAAATATTTATAAACAATAATAAAATCTTAAATAAAATATTCAACAACAACTAAATTAAGAAAAGTAATAAAATTAAAACAACAGAACTTTTGAATTTGAAATAAATAAATAATTTTAACTACCTCAGAGTAGCGGGTGCTGCCTGGTGGCATATAGTTGTACCCATCAGCACATACTCTAGAAACATCTTGTAGGTATTTCATAAACTCTGTCACTTCATTCTTCACACGCTCCATCAAAGGCTTAGAAATAAGACACAAAATGAATTACCACACAAACTCTGCCTTGCATCCATGTACAGCGATCAAAACTGTCCCAGTATTACAGGCGATCAGCACTTGAGATGGTCTACCTTTGAAGCTGTGGTAGTCTTGCCGTTGAGAATGCTGAGATATGATCGGCGCTGCTTTAAGTTGATGCTGCTAAAGCAAGGGTAGGGCACTAGAGGCTCAGGGAAAGTTGGAATCTCAGTAGTCTTCACAGGTTTGGGCTGAACACGATTTTCAGTTGGTTTGCATTCAGACGAGGCCTCATCTGATGCAAGCGTGTTAATGTCTGGATCTTCAGAACATTTCACAGTCTGTGCTTCTGCTGCATCAGAGCTTTCAAAGAAATAATCATATATATATATATATATATATATATATATATATATATATATATATATATATATATATATAGATATATATAGATATAGATATATGTGTGTGTGTGTGTATCACAATATCCCTGTATATTGTCAATTACAGTATACAGAAAACTTACCATGGTAATTTCATTGAAATGTTGTACATTCAAGTATTTAGGCTATTATTTTCCCATATCATAGAATTGGTTGTTTTATAGTTGTAATCATGGTTGTTAATTAAGATGTTTTATATGTGGCTATTTGGTCTTAAATATGAATAACACGGTTTAACTACAGTTACCGTGGTAAATGTGAGTAAGATACGACCACAGTCACTCACCTGTGTAAAAGAGCATATAGTTCCTTAATGTTAGGCGCGAGAGTGAACTTGTCAAACACATCTCTCGAGAACACGAGAGGACCAGTGACAGCAGCATCTTCCCTGCGGACAAACAGACTATCTTCATTACAATTATCAATAATACGTGTTTATTTAGAGAACCATATTGTCACCTACCATTTTAACTCCATGGCGCAAATTTTTATGTAGTTCACATCATCGTTAAATCATTGTACCGACTGACTCTTGTCTGTCGCACGCTGACATTCCTCACATCATAACAGTGCGCCGATTGAATCCTCCGGGAAGAAACAAAACATGAAACAACGGTTCCGCTTCTGATCAAACGGCTGAATTTCTTATTGTTACAATTCATTTGTGCTAACCCAATGTTAGTAAAAATACTTACAGTGGTATAAGTTTTGTCATACTGAAAAATACCAATAGCTTAATTTTCAAAGTTTTGTATCAGACTTACTTGATTGTGAAATATCTTTCCTGAATCCATCGATCAATTTCAAAGGTTAAAGTAACGTTACACAGTTTAACTAAGTTAATACTAAAGTACAATTAAACGTGGATATATTTTATGTAGGTTGTGTTGTACTACGTATTTAGTTACGTAGGCTTATAAAATGTGCATACAATTATGTTTATGGCGAGACACTGACTAACATTTTGACACATTACTCATATTTTATCACAACAGTGACTATGGTATTTTAGAGAATTGTGTTTTATTTTTATGGGCTGACCTCTTTGGAAACCGCACAAACTTGTATTATGACAAACTGTGGTCGGTTTCAGGCCATAAACACCAGACATTGAGGGGGACAAGTCAGTCCAGAGACTTCCACAGAAGAGATGTATGTACGTTTTAATATTTAGACCACTTATATTATTGATTGCTATCAGGATGTGAAGAGTTTCAACCAGTATAACAAAAAGTTTATAAAAAATGAATTGCCCACCCTCCTTTTAAGTAAATCTGTTAAACTCTGCAAGCCACCTCAAACTATTTTAAGCAATATATCTAGACATAAATATTTCATGTTTTCTTTATTTTTTAACCCTTTTAACCTTTATACTGCCTCTTCTTTGAAAAAAAAAAAACTAAACTAAAAAAGGTTGTATATTGCCACATTTTTGTTATTATTTCTTGTTGACTGCTTTTTGTAATATTCCATTCCCATAACAGCTTTCCAAAACGGCTTCCACTACATCGAATCCACTTTTTGTAGTTCTTTTTTAAATGTTGTAAGATTCTGTTTCTTATTCTGCTTCTCCACTTCCATCTCTCTATCATTTCAATAAAGGCTGTGTGGAACTTATTTCAACCATATGAAAACCATAAAGAAGTATGACACATTGAATAAGAGCCCATTACAAGCAGTAAATTTTATTATGGGATAACAGCACATAAAGCACATCTAAAATCGATGTGTCAAATGCACTTTTAATAAAGGTAATATTAAAGGTACAGTTTCTAAGTACAATATAACAACATTCATATTAGAATGAAAAGTATTTAAAAGACAACATTAAATTTCTTATTTTTCTTTACAGCCGTATTTACAAAATGAATCAAAATACTTATTTTCATATTTAAGAATCAGACAAACAGAAGGAGCAAAACCACTATTGAGAAGAGACTATCTCCTAAAGAGAGTTCCAAAGAGCTGAATAAAAAGGTACATGATCAACTGTCCCCATTTTAAGATCAGTAGCAAACATGTGACGTAAAAATATGTGACAACCGCAAACCGTTCTCTGCTTTCCCCCCCACCGCAGGTTAGCAGGAGCAAAATCCATCCTGTCCCGTCCTGCCCCAGCCCTTGTGCCTCCCCTTCAGCTCAACAAGAAATAGAAGTATGCATCATTTTACATACACATATGAACACTTAAAATACATTGCATTAGTCATTTTGTTTCATAATCGTCAACTTAAAACCTAATTGGCAGGAAACAACAGGGAGAACACGGAGTGGATTGTCTATTGTCCGCCATTTTGTCTCTGCAAATGTCCAAACAGGGTTCGTGTTCAAATACATCCAACCAGGGTGCAACTGACTGGATGCCATGTCCCATAACCACGTGAAGTTGTTCGGAGGAAAAGAAAGAGTAGCGTCGGGACGTCACAGAGACAATAAAATGCTGTTTCCATGGCTATAAACAAACATGAAATGCCTCATTTACATACAAAAAGACAGCCGATGAAAAGAAAAGTCGGTAACACAAGACAGAATTCACCTACGTGTGCAAACACAGTCAGTTGAGTACGTCGAGAACAGTGAAAACGATAACGGACGAATATAGTTTCTGCATCCTGTACCACTGAGAGGCACTCAGCGTAGTTTGCTATGCATTATTGCAAGTAGATTCTGCCTTGCTACAAAGATAAAAACAAGAAGTTTCGCACAAAACTTTGTACGACCGCCTTTGTTCTGTACAATTTATAACACTTAACCATTCTGTGTGTATGTAAGTGTGACTTTGAAAGTGAGCGGATGTCGGATAGAATAAAAAAAAACAAAGCGCGTAAAAAAAAAAAAGGTAGAATAAACAAACAAAAAACGGAGGGAGCCAAAAAGCGGCAGACAATCCGATACTTAATCGCGTGTTTAAAGTCCTTCCAGAAAATAAGCACTGGTTTCGAACAATCAAAAATAAACACAATACTGCTGCTTTTTTTCCATTTTTTTTAAAGCATGAACAATCGTCTGTTGCAAAAATATTCAAAACTGCAATTTACTTAGCCGATACTTGCTAATAATCTTAAAAGTGGGAAGGAAACAAGCCGCGTCCCAAGACTAGCACACTGATACAGGTACTTTGCTGGGTATTCGAAAGTAAATTTACCACTATCGTTATCTTTATCGATATTATCATTATTATTATTATTATTTATCGAGTCCTAATATCAATAATGCATCAATACTCAGTGAAATTAATGGACTAAGAGGGCGGCCTAGTCTATGAATCCATAATTTTTGTTCACAAAAGTAACTTACCTAGCACCACACGTCAGTATAACACAAAAATTAATGTCCGCACACCCTCCCGCCAATCGAACTAAGTCTAAAAGAGAGAAGTATACTCAGAACAGAGATACTGTACAGCATGATGTGTCTGATAAAACAGATAAATATTTGCACTGAGCAGGTCTTAATAGCAGTATTTTCTTCTTACCTATACAAACAGAAGTTACAAAGTTACTTTTATACATGTGATCGATAGAACATTAAATATCGTGAATTAAAAGCCGAAAGGAGGACAGGGAAACGTAGCTGTACAGTTTACAGGCCATTTGACGTTCGTAGTTCTCCACCTGGGAACAGAACTAGTCAATATACAAATAAAACAAACCCCCAAAAAATATGCGAAAAAAAAAAATTAAAACGCGATAAATAAGAAAATGTATTTACATGCAGATGTTCAAAGCCTATGCACAAAATGAATCATAATACACCATATATATTATTGCTTGACATTCGATTATGGCTAAAGACTTTTTAGTCTATAATCTAAACATAGTTAACTTTTAATAACGCGTCAGCTGTGCTTTTGGAAAGAAAACTCAAGGAAAACGTTTGACGTAAATCTTAGTAACACTTCAACCTTCAGCTCGAATGCTGTCGCGAGCATGACACGTTCAATCTGTCGATCAGAATTGCGGGGGAAAAACGGTAAATGTGCCTTTCGCCAAACGTGAGTGCATAGGCCTTGCGTTTGCATAAATCTAATTGAAATGTTAACGTCGAGGTGCAGTGTGTCATGCTTGTACAGCCTCGTCAAAGGGATTCAAGCTCAGTGCTATGTAAAACATTTTAAATCCTGGGAAAAAAAAACTAAAACTTAAGATCTTACATACAATTCACCATCTCACCCTGCTGCGTCTGATCTTTTAAAGCCTTGTCTGGGGGGTTTGACCTTAAGCAAACATTACAAATAGCACAAACACACACATTTCCGCTTCTCGCATCCACAGTCGGACGTATATTGCTTCTTACATAGATAAATAAAGGGAACCACAGTTTAAAAAAGAAAAAAAATTGTAAAACAATTTACAGTAAAGACCAAGGGAAAATATTTGGATCTAGACTTGTCTCTTTACATGTCTAGAATACCACAGATCCGGAGGTGTTTAAGTACCTTTGCTTGTATTAGAAAAAAATAAATTTGTCCCAAAGTTCTATCTCAGCATATTGCTTTATAATGTCTAACTACACAGACAAAATACGACATGCAAAAAGTGGCAAAACTTGTGACTTTACTACAGCTTTTATGGTGTTGTACGAACTGACTCGTGGATCATTGGACAGGCAACAGCAAAGCTTGTTCATCAAGGGGACTCCACAGCAGTGGTTACCCTGTAGAAACCCGTATTTGTCACGCGCGACGATTCGCCCACGCGGACGTCTGAAGGTGGAGAAAATCGTGAAGAGGTATTTGGCACATAGACTCGAACAATTATGAGTGACGATCAGAACGAATCCCCAATCCAGAGAAAAAAACTAAACTGGAAATTAGCGTAGCACGCTTGAGGTTGTCATCTTGCTTTGTTTGATTTTAGGGAATCGGATCTTGGAACTCACTGGCTGATTTGATAAAGCCAGTGGCCTATGGGGCGAATGAATGAAATGACACGTTTTGCATTGTTTATGATGTACCGCTGTCTTCTTCTGACTTGACAGCACATATGTTAGTGAACAACAGGGTATGTGACATGAGCATGTAAATTGCAAACGATAAGAGTTTAAAAAATGACCTATGACAATGAGCGGTAACAGATGAGCATGCATTCCCATTTATCATTACCAGGTTCGTTTGGGTTCAATTCTGTCCCTAGTGAGCTGTCTTGCTGTCTACATCCTCTAGACAACAACTCTTTATGTCACACAAATAGTGTGGCAATGGAGTTTTAGCATGTTAGCTCGTGGCTAACCTAAAGCTTAATACGCATTAAAAATCATATCCCTATACATTTTGGGTAGATATGTCCTTTTTTAAGATTTAACTATTATTGATCAATTATTTTTGGTACTAAATGAAATAAATTCATAATTTGCATTTTTTTAACTCATATATACACCATGCGGGAAAAACGTTTGCCGTCTAGGTAGGCAGCTCACTAGGTTTCAGAACTGATCTCATTATCTCCCTGTGTTCTCATTTGTCACAATATTACTCTCCCTGAGCCTTGTAGTATACAAACTGCTAAACAAGAACCTGGATTGTCATTCACAGATTGATGATGTATTGTAGTAACCAGGAACTCTTGGGGATGCATTGCACAGACTAATATTTTGTCAATAGTAGAGAACTTAAATGTAATAAGCGCCATTATTTATCGGTATTGAACATGCCATCAAGATCAAATTATTGAGCTTTATGTGCAACAGAGCTGACTAACTTGTTTAAGCTACCGGCTTCAAAATTGAGTTAGACAGACTCTTCCCTGAGGAAAATACTTTGTATCATGGGAAAAAAAAATGACATGAAGCTTCCAAGAATCATTCAAATATGCCAGTTAGTAGGTTGTAGAAGTGATCAATGAGGTTTTTTTCTGGATTATATTGGGATTTTCTAAACGCCACAACATAGTTTTACTGGAATGTTACAATACAACATTTTTTTCAGACTAAAAAAAAAAGCAGGAAAGACCACTATGGCACATTCAAGAGACGTACAAACACGCGCAACACACAACAGTTAGGTATTCCAAAAAATAGCACTATTACTACCATTGTCTTGTTCTTTGAAAAAGACCAACAACAACAAAAAAAAAATCATAAAAAACACAAATTCTAATTATTGCAGGATTAAGTGCTATATCATCCTTCGTTCTTTCCCTTTTTTCTCATAGGCTTCATAAGCACTGTACAATGTTACAAAAATAGAGGATTTCAACCAGACAAGGCTTTGAATATTTCTCTTTTTTCTTTTTTTTCCCCCACTCTTACGTTCCGACGAGCATTGTTGCTGGGCAAAGACTCTCACAAGAGCCGGTTTAAGGAAAATCAGCCGTTCATAAACCAGATCTGACTCCTCCACATGGTCATGTGACGCACCACCACTAGATGGAACCATTAAACAGCATCTGAAATGTGTGGAAAAAGGGTCCGATTTCATTTAATAGACTCAGTGTGCTTTGGTTTGGCCCGCAATGGGATGCTACTTGAGGGTCAAATAAGATCTAGAGCTTGGTCTGGTGTTTTACCATCATAGTTCCAGTTTAAAGGTGGCGGACAATGTGTTAGTGCACTGTAAAAGAAAAAAAATAATCTGCCTTAAATTAAGTACAATCAACTTGGATGTTTAAGTCAACTCAACTTCAATTGCATTAAACTGACTTAAAAATGAGTTGAATCTTCTATAACATAAAAAAAGTTGAAAATTGCTTAACTTATTTTGATGAGTTAAAGCAATGTAAAACCAAATGTTGTTGGAACTTATTGATCATTTCATTTTTTACAGTGTGGAAACATTAGAAAAATTGCCCTCCCAGATCATGTGATCCGCCTTTACCCAGCACCAACCTCCGTCTCGCGCAAATAAATACACAAACACGCACGCAAGCACGCACCCACCCTCAGCAGCGTTAGGGTTCTCCATAACCGTGGTATTTATACATGCAACACATCACTAGGTAAATATACAAGTCTTAAATTAAAGAAAGGTGCAAATAAAAGTGCCTTATCAATTTTTCACAATTAAGAATAGTCTAGCTACTAATATCATACATGTTATTTAAAATAGATTCTATAAACATTATTTTTTTTCTGTATAGTTTGTACTTATGACCAAATACCCTGTAACACGTTAGAAAACAGGTGGAATGGACCCTTGCATTGCATCGATGTTGGTGGTCGGACCGTTACGTTACGAACACCATTCCGGAGAGGGACTTAATAGCAGATGGCCTTAAATGATATCACTAAGCTTACTATGGTAGATGAAGTCTCTGACGGCTAAAAGCAATTGCGTCTATTACGACTAGAATTACCAGAATTCTACGTTGTTCCTTCTTTTTTTTCTCGATTGTCCGTAGAAAGGTGCTGTTTTGTGTCAACACTGCGCTACACTCCTTCTCCGTATATCTCTCTTTCTCTCTCACTTTGTGTTCTTCTTCTTTCTGTGTTGGTTTCACATCCACAAAAAAAAAAAGAAAAAAAAAAAATCCAAACTCACAGGGAGGAAGGAACCAGCCACGTATGTTTCTACGTAGACTTTTTTTGGTGCTACAATAACTGCTGGAACAGTTCGGATAATCGACTTTCTTGATCTCAACTTTTTGTTTCATTCTCTTGGCTTGAAAAGGGATTTAAAACGTGTTCCTCTTCCTGTAAAAAGTTTAAAATGGCGTATTCCAGGCAAACGCTCTCTGGGAATCTTTTTTCTTTTTTCGTCGTTTTGGAAACGAGTCAAAACAATTTATGCTGATCATGACAAATCGCCATGGGACCGTTCTGGAAAGGAACGCGCGGACTCTTCAGGTTCAGTCAGAGAGAGAAAGAGAGCGAGGGAGCGTTCGGAAAAACAAGTGTCTTCATCTTCTCATCCTCTCCCCTGTGGCTCCGAATCCCACCTGTGTCAGTAAAAGAAGGGAACAAACCCCCAAAAATAAACCACTGGAGTCAAACCCAGTCCATTACCAACTCCTCCCCCACGAAAAAAACACAAGGAAAAAAAGAAAATAAAAAAAGGGGAAAAGAGTGTGTGTGTGTGTGTGTGTGTGTGTGTGTGTGTGCAGTGTGTCGGCCGTCCAGGTGTGTGTATGTGCAGGGCACTGCTAAAGTGTCTCAGATTTATGCTTGACATTCCCCACGGTGTGACATCCCCCGGGCGGGGCGGGCGCGGGGAAGCGCTACCCGTCAACGGGCATGGACTGCTCAAAGTCTGATCCGAACAACTCCTTGTACAAGGGGGGGAAGTGGGCACGGACAATGTCTGGGTATATTGCTTTGAACGCCGTCAGCTTTTCCGTATGCCGGCTGCACAGGGCTCGCAGCGTGGAGACTTTGCATATCAACTGCAGAGAGAGAGAGAGAGAGAGAGAGAGAGAGAGAGAGAGAGAGAGAGAGAGAGAGAGAGAGAGAGAGAGAGAAAGAGAGAGAGAGAGAGAGAGATTTTAATTTGGTGGAAAGGACCCTGTGGTACTGGGTCAAAAGGCAAAAGGCAGACCCTCTACTGCGCAGACACAACACAGATGGTCCCAGGTTTTTCACATGACATCAACTAATCTTTCATCCGCCAGACCAAATGCAGCTTATCAGATGAAGTCATCCATGAAATCAGTAATTGATTATTTATTTATTGGTAAAACTTTATAATAAGGTTTCATTTGTTAACATTAGTTAATGTATTAACTAACCATGAGCAATACATTTGTTACAGTATTTATTAATCTTTGTCAATAAAAATACAGCTGTTCACTGTTCATGTTAGTTCGCAGTGCGTTAACTAATGTAAACAAATACAACTTTTGATTTTAATGTAATGTATTAGTAAATGTTGAAATTAACATGTTCATTACTAGTTCATGTTAACTAGTGTAGTTAACTAATGAAACCTTATTGTAAAGTGTTACTTTAATATTTGATATTATGATGTATTCTAAAGAAATTATTTCAGTGCTGTTATTGTAAACTAAAACTAAAGCTATTAAAAAACGGTTTTGATAACTGAAATAAAGCTGAAATAAAATAAAAGATAAATATTATATGAAAAATTGTAATAAAAGAAAATGAAAATTAGAAATGTTGACTTGGCAACTAACTGAAACAAGTTTAAAATTGAAGTACTAAAATGAATAAAACTGAAATAAAAAGAAAACTGAAAATATACAAATATAAGCCAATTCAAAACATTAATAAATGATATAATAGTATATAAAATAATGCTAAAATAACACTGATTTAATTATTCTCTATCATTTATCCTATTGGCTGCTCGTTTTTAACAAAAAGAAATAAAAAAGTGTAGATACAAATATCTTTCCTCTAATACTGGCTAGAAATATGATCTGTAGAAATTTAAACATTTAAAGTAAATATTTGCCAGATTTTGTATGATGACCATATAAAAGCTAATAATTGAATTTAGGAAAACATGTGTTTATAAATATCATACAATATAATTTAACATTTAGTATGTATCTTAATAATATGTCTTGAATCCACAAATTCCAGATTTATTCAAATGACTTTACATAGTTATTTGTATAAAACAATATAAAGTAACAGAGGAGTATGTAATATATACTGTAACTTGAGATCAATATCACATCTGATGACATCATATCCTGCTCCTTATGCGTAAGATACCTTTGTCAGTATGCCGTCCTCTCTGTGGTTCTTTTGTAGAACATGTTGGAGGGCCAGCTGAATCTTTTGCTGGAGTTTCTCCACCTTCACCTTCTCCTGGAGCCAAGACCGGTCTAAACACCACACACACACACACACGAGGACGTTACACTCGAGCTGTGACACAGCATCACATGTTCAGATGCATTTAGTCTTGGTGCTTAAATAGAAAACGGTTTCAATCCAACCAACACTGTGTCCTAACACCATTCCTCCTTTCTTCACAAATAATTTTGCAGTTAAACAAGGGCTTGTGGGTAATTTATCGGTAAACTTTAACATTACCTGCAGACATCAACACGAAGGCGGAGAACAGGGCGATCTCGTCTTCAGAGAGGTGCATAGAACACAAGTTTTTCCCAAACTCGAAGACGGAGCTGATCAAGTCGTCGCAGCCTGTCACGGCGGAGACAGAGAGAAAGAAAAAGTCGGTGAGACGGAGCAGTAGACAGCGTCGGGTAGACACTTGATCTTTTAGCATGAGATGTCGGGGTGGCACAGAGGTAAACAAAAACAATACAATCTTTCAGCAGAACAGAATGTTTTTTTTTTTTCCCGCCACATTTTTCCCCCTCCAGGCTAATCATGCTTTAGCGAATGAGTGAGGTTATGTAAGCATGACTGGGGTCACTAACAAGACTGAATAAAACCCATGACTCAGAGCTCACGCAAACACTGCGAGATAGTCTCAAACTTCCCAAGCAAAAGCACCACCTAGACACAACAATGTTCCCTCTCATTTTGTCATTCATTTTGAACTCAATCATTAGGACACGAACATCACGTTCCATGATCACGCTAAATCTAAACACAATTGTAACATCTAGAAAGGATTGCACTGTATTTGCATGAATATTAAAATTTTGCAGTCGAGATCAAATACATAAATAAATAATACATAGGTTTAATGTTATATTTCAATATTTTAAGAAATAATATGTATATTTTGGTCTGTTTAGAAGCATTTCTAGTGTTTGAGTCCGGTCACTCTTTATAGACTTTAAGATCAAATAAAATGATAGCTTGCCTTTTTATATCAATCGCCGCTTTGAAAACTTGAAAAAGTGTTTATTATAACATGATAGTGTTAGTCTTAGATGCACAAAAATATTAGACTTGTAAATAAATCAGATACTTGAAATTAAGCATTAAAAATAATTTAAATAATATATCCAAAGTTGTGTTAAATACAAACTGTTTATATATTTCCATATTCTGTGGAAGAATCAAAGCTAAAACACATAAACACCAGACTAGTAATATTTAGAAAGGATTGCACTGAATATACACATTTTGCAGTTCAAATACATAAGTATTTTTATCATTATATTAAATATTTAATATTTTAAGAAATAATAAATATATGTTGATCTGTCTGGAAGCATTTCCAGCAAGTATTTTTGGGGTCTTTGGGACATGGACTAAGTTCAAATAAATTATAACATGCCTTATATATTAATTGCAGTTTGACATATTTAACATAACACACATTAAGTGATATTGTGATTCATTCAAATACATCACAATCCTTTTTAAATTAATACAGTTTAGACATATTAGAATGAATTAATATGCACATTTTGCATTCTTTTTCAAACGCATAAAAAATAAATATACTTTAGATTAATCTCCTGTCTGTACAGAATGACATCTTGCCTTTTATATCAATCGCAGCTTGAAAACACTGTTCAACTCAACATTTATTAAGTAAGAATGTCAGTTTTGGATGCACAAATCTATAAGACTTCTAGATGCTAGAAATTAAGCATTAAAAAAAGGCAAACAATTGAAATATCCAAAGTTATGTCAAATACCACCTGTTCAAATATTTCCATATTTTGTGCAAGAATCGCCCTAATGCTAAAACACACAAACACCACATTAGTAATATTTAGAAAGGATTGCGATGTGTTTGCATGAATCAATATGCAAATCTTGCATTCTGTTTCAAATGCATAAATAATAAATACACTTTAGATTATTCTCCTATCTGTTTAGAATTCAGAATCTGTTTTTTATATCGACCGCAGCTTGTTCAACACAACACCTATTAAGCAATAATGTGAGTTTTAGATGCACGAATCTATATTAGACTCATAAATAAATCAGATATTAAAAATGAAACATTGAAAAATGATAAATAATTGAAAATCAAATATCCAGAGTGTGTCGAGTACCACCTGGGGGCACTACGCCACAGTTTCAATTTGCACACCGATTTCAGAGATACCGGTCGAAAGCTTGGCAAACACATGCAAGCTTATTAAAAGCTCCACACAAAAGACAGGAATAAGATATTAAGCTTGTTATAAGGAGGACGTCCACATGAGATATGGTTGCAGTATATGATTGAATGTTATCTTTCAGACTGTGGTATCTTCTCATATTTGTGTTTGTTTTGACACCCGGAAAGCTTTCAGCCCCAAAAGGTTTCCGATGCGCATGCATAATGACAGAGAAGGGACTTCACTAATGTCACGGCATTCAAACATAAATGCTATTTGCTTACACTAGAAAAACTCGACGCCCAGTTACGCTACGGCTGTGTGGATGGCGGGTTTGATAAAACACTCCTGGTAGACACTCAATCTTGCTCGTGCGGTTCCAGACGCCCACCGTATGCAGCAGCTACAGCAACCCTGAGTCCTCAGCGAGGAAACCGACTCCAGGTGTGGAGGATACGAGAGCTACTGCCGACCTGGTGGGCTTTATTCGCTTGCGTACACACGGGGTCCAAAATCAACACTTTATTTCATTTAGTATCGGTAACACTCCAATAAGGTCTCATTTGTTAACATTAGTTAATGCATTAACTAACAAAAACTAACTATGAGCGATATCATTTTACAGCATTTATTAACCTTTGTTAATGTTAGTCACTAAAAATGTTCAGGTTAGTTTGTAGTGAATTAACTAATGTTAACAGACGTGTGCGTGTTGGAGAAATTGACCTTTTAAAGAAAATTGTTACAATATTGTATTATTTACTAAAAAGTAACTAGTTACATTACTTAGTTACTTTTTATGAGTTACTTAGTTACTTTTGCGTTACTCTCTCCAGACCTTGCCAGTTTTTTTTTTTTTTTTTTTTTTTTTTTACTGAGTTCTTATTTGCAAGTGATTGCAGTAATTCAGTAATTCATAGCCTATATAATATGCATCTTCATTTTCTTTTAAAAACACATTAGAATATTATTATTTTCTGATCACTTAGAATGTTTCCTGACCCCTACAGCTACTGTATGTATGCCACACAAAAGATCCCTTAACATCATATTACCTAATGTAAAGCTCTTTTATTGAAAGTTGAAAGTAATGTGTCTTGTTATGGAGAAGAAAATTCAGTAGTTTAAAAAATGTTTAAGGAAATTAATGAAACAATGTAAAAATGTGCATTACTTTTTTATAACAAATGTAATATTACATAATCAGTTGTGCTGTCAAATCAATTAATCGCGATTAATCACATTAACATAAACGTTTCTGTTTACATAATATATGTTTGTGTCTATATATATATATATATATATATATATACTATATTATTTGTGTACTATATACTGTATATACACACACGTATATATGTGTGTTTGTATATATATATATATATATATATACACTGTATATATACACACACACACACATATATATTATGTAAACAAAAACTTGTATGTTAGATACAATTAATCGCGATTAATTGATTTGACAGCACTAATAATCAGATTACTTTTTGATGTAACAAGTAGAGTGACACATTACTTTATAAATGTAGAGCTTAATATTTGAGTTACTTTTACCATTGGCAAAATACTTTTTTTGAAAAATACTTTTATGTTGCTTTCAGTAAGGCAAATTGGTTGAGTTTTGCACGGATTTGAATGCTTTTGCCATGTGTGAAAAAGGGCCTTAGTTTTCAGTTCGAACACAATTGGGGTAAGTAAGTAACACACACAAATATAATATTCCAAACACAGAATTTCCACTTCACATACCAAATCCAAGCAGGTTTTGTAACTCACCTAATGACTTAAAGACATCAGTCCCGGCATACTTTCCGTCAAAATAGACTGTGTTGTTCTGAGGGTCGAAGGCACGGCACATTCTGACGAACACCACCTCCAAAGAGCCTACACACAGGCGAGAGAGAAACAAAATTGTGATTTTATATAATCAAAAGCAGACCCGCTAGAGAAATATGTGCAGGCATATCCTGCTAACTGCATTCTCAACACTGCCACAAGGTGCGCTATAGCAAGCATTAGCATAAACAGTCTTCTCCTACAGCAAGTTATTGCATTTCCCTAAAGCAACTATTTCTCTTGGAAACAACAGAACTTGCGACCATTGCTTTTAGGAAATACCCCAGGTTGATCACTGTCGTGTCAGAGCAACAAGTTGAAAAGAATCCTGCAGAGTAAGTTAGCTGATATTAGCTAAGCTGTCGACATGTTTAGTTTGCTACCTGAATAACAGCACACACGTGGTTCAATGGTACAGACATTTGATGCTAGGTTTGTTATGCGAGGTTAATACTTACATGGAGTATGTTTCTGGCCATAAACAATTATTTAAGTCACCAATCAATCGGCTGTGTTTTTGAGCAGTGTGTGTGGCTCAGGTGGAGTGTGTTGCTGTTATTGTTGTGAGTGGGAGCAGTAATTCTACCGCGGAGGGCTTTGGTGAGCACAGGCTTAGAGGATAAAAGCCACGTAATAGAAGCCATTACGGAGCTTTAGAAAGATGCCGGTGGTTTAAAATGTCATGTCAGGAGCGAGCGCTCACTCAGTATTTTGTTCATAATTTTGGTGGGGCCTGGCACAAACAGAAACACTGAAAGCTGATGGGATCATGACGGGGATGGGGTGTGAGTGTGATGAAGCACTTTGGCCCATTATTTGTGAGGAGAAAGTGTGCAGTGGTGGATATCATCTCAATAATGCCTTATTTTTCAAAGAGCTGACAGATTGTCCCGATACAGTTTTCCTGTATACATAAGAGATGCTCATTTGAAGCACGGCACCTCCTGCTGTGTGACATCGGCTGTGTTCAGAATGGAATACTTGCATATTGCTTAATGTGCAGTGTACTATTTTTAAATAGTATGCAGTATGCAACAATAAATACTTTAAAGAGCAGTATGCTACACAGTTGTCACATGCACGTTTAAAGTCGGCATGAAATGGAAGTTGCGATTAGTCTTTTCTTCTCTATTGGGATGCATATCTGAGTGGAACGGCTTCACGAACAAGAAAATAGACAGATCAAACGCACTGCATTATGGGAAAACAGTATTCCACACAGTGTGCCCTTGTCGTATAATGCACATTTTGGCAAATACATTTTTTTCATGCATACAAAAAAACTGCATACTGTGCGCAGTATACATACTGCTAGTGGTATGCTATTCAGATGCACTGCAGCAAAGGATTATTTGTGTTTACGCCCTGTAAACTAAGCCGGGATTGGATGATGGTGATGTGAACGCACACTTTACCTGCTTTGAGAAGCACTATCTGATCATTCTGACAGAGCTCCATGAAGCCGTCGATGCGCTTGGCAAACTCCACCACATACTGAATGGCCTCTGTGATTTTAATGGCACACAACTGCCACATGACTTCCCTGGGCTGAGGGGAAACAAAACACAAAACCATTTGCTACAAGCACTTTAAAGTGGCCATATTCTTATGCACACTAGCAGTTTAATTAAGTACACTCATGATTTTTGCACCAAAAACCATCATTATTCAGTTTTACATGACCATTTTATACTCACTGACCCTTAGAAATAAACCGGCTTTGATACAGTACCAAATATCTATTGATGTGTAATTGTGGGCGGTTACCCATGGTTGGGATACACTCACGTTAGGGTTCAATTTATTAATATTAGTCAATGCATTAGGTATCATGATCTAACAATCAACAATACATTTACAGCATTTATTCATTTTGGTGAGCATATACCAATACATTTATAACAAGCTGTATAGATTAACATTATTTAATGCATTTCTAAATTAAAAATGAACAATATATAACTATTTATAAATTAACATTAATCCAGATAATAAATGTACAATGTGTACAAAGAAAGAGTGCTCTAAATTAGTAATTTAAAAGGATAGTTTACCCAAAAATGAAAATTCAGTCATCATTCACTCACCCTCATATTGTTCCAAACCTTTATGAGTTTCTTTGTTGAACACAAAATAAGATATTTTGAAGAATATGGGTAACCAAACAGTTGACAGTAGCCATTGACTTCCGTAGTAGATAAACAAAATACTCAAGTCAATGGGGTCCGTCAACTGTCTATTTACCAACATTCATCAACATATCTTCTTTTGTGACAGAAGAAAGAAACTCATACAGGTTTGGAACAACATGAGGGAGAGTAAATGATGACAGTATTTTCATTTTTGGGTGAACTATCCCTTTAAATGGATCTTCATCCTATGAATGCAACCAGCAAGGACATTTTTTATTCCATTGCCATATCAGTGTCACTGCAAGTTACAGCATTAAAAACATTGCTGTCTAAGGCTTCTGAAAAGCTGTGTGTGTTTACCTTGTTCTGGTAGCTCTCCACCTCCTCCTGAAGGAACGCCTGCCAGGTCATTTGCTGAAGTTCTTCTCTCAGGTACTGACACGTCTCCATGTGGGACTTGGAAATGTTCTGGGCCAGATGTTCTAAAACACAGAGCAACATACCGTCAAAAAAAAAACCTGTTTCGCTTGACTGCACTTAACGTACAGACCTATTGAGCTGTACTATATATACATCTATATGTGTGTGTGTGTGTGTGTGTGTGTGTGTGTGTGTGTGAGATGGCATTTCCCTCCCATTATCATTATAAAAAAGTTCTTCCTACTAGTGGATTCATTTTTGCTTATATACAGAAATGCTGAGGGAAAAGATCTTTCAAAAGATGCAGCATTTCATTTGTGTCTCCAATCAAAGGGTGTGTGATTTAAAGTCGATTTACAAGCGTGTTGACCATCTGTGTTTCAGTACAAAAGGAAATTAGGACAGTACTTCAAGTATAAAAGTGAGTGTGTGTCAATTCATGGGAACAAAGGTCATATTTGCTTTCAGCAAGAACGAGAAAATGGAGACGAGAGAAAGAAAAAAAAACAGTATAAAAATTCAATCATGTTGAAAACACATCTGTTAAAAGGAGTCCCAGAGCAGGAGGGGAAGCTAAAAAAATGATTTCCCTTGGCGCGTGCCCTGCTGGATCCTGATTGGCCCTAATTAATGGAAACTAATTAGAAAAAAAGAGGTTCTTTTAATGAGTCTTCGAGATGAGTCTCCAACCTAATGCTATTTTAAGACACCTTTAGCGATGTTTGCCCCACGGTTGGGTTCTTCCCCCTAGTACCATCCCCTACCCAGAATCCACTTTTGCCATTCTTCAGAATGATCACTTACCCAACTCAGCCATGGAAACGGTGGGGGACGTCTCCCCGTTGGTGAAGGAACAGTAGGGGAAGAAGCCCGAGCCAGGGGTGAAGTCGCAGATGGGCTCCGGCTTGATGCCGTTGATGTCCAGGCCGGACTGATCGGGTGAGGGTTGGATGTCCAGGTAGAAGCTGCTGACGCCCGAGTCAGGCTTGGTGCCGTCGGGTGTGTGGCCGTTCATGTAGCCGCTCAGGTCATCATGAAGCTCGGTCAGGCCATTGGTGGAAAGGCCGTAGGTCGGTGTAAGGGGTTCGGCCTCACCGGGCTGCTGCTGGTGGTCCCGCTGTTGCTGCTGGAGCCGGTGTTTCTGCACCTCTGCATACAGGCTGTCCCGCTGTTTCTTCGACATCCGGCCGAACTTCACCGCTATAAGGGGCAAAGACATTGCATTATGAACAGCAATCTCTCTCGAATTGTAACTGCTTCCTTAAATATAACCAAATACAAGTATAAACAGGCCGGTGTGCCAACCCAATCTCATGAGAAATTTAACTGTTTTATAAGCTACTGATTTGAATTTGTACGTGTAACATGAAGGTCCACCCTGCTAGAAATAACGTCAGATCGTAGGAAAATGTATGAATGAGATCATATCAATTCATACACATTAGCCACCATTTTGCCAAAATCTAAGGGGCTGTTTAAACGACAATGTTTTCAACTAAAAACGTAAAACTGTTAATACGTTTTGGCCGTTCGTTTAAGAGACAACAGCATTTTGGGTGCCTAAAAATGCAAACTTTTGAAAACAGGTTTCAAAGTGCAAGTTTTTGAAAACGGTCTCCTTGTAAACAACTAAAACGCGAATCTCTGAAGACAATGACGTCATGTTTCATCGCCATCTAATGGTCTGGCAGCAGAATACAGCGTTTTTAGTCTTAATCATCGTTTTGACAATGTACGCAGAAAACTCAATGGAAAAACTTCTCCGTTTTAAGCATATCGTTGTCATGTAAACGTACCCTGAAATGGTCACAAATTTCCATGCGAGTGTGTTGGGTGAGACTTCTTTGTCTATTGGATGTGTTTATTACAGGGGCAATTCGCATTGGTGCCTCCTAGGGTCGAGTGCCTTGCTCAAGGGGATGATGGTGGTGCAAGGCTCGCTGTTTACATTGATCAAACCAGCAACCGTTTGGTTACCAAACACCACACCAAAACTACCACTGCAGAAGACTTCACCCCATAGCCATTGTTACTCAAGAAAAAAACAATAGGCACAATCTCTTTTCCCTGAAGACTCCGGCCTTTGAAGGGAAGCTTAGTGTACCGGCATGGAGAGTACAACTAACTCCCGGGAGCAGGGTTTAATGTCTCGCAGAGGGTATTAGTAGTGTATTGGGTCAAAAAAAAAGGAACCTCTTTGGTAATAGCATTAGCTTTTTCCTGCTGTCTACCTGTCAAAATGATCCAAGAAAACCACTAGCATGAATCACCAATTTACAAGCACTCACAAAAAGGAAAGGCCTTCACTCGCAACACCTGGAGGAAGCGGTGGAGAGACTGTTTAGCTTCGAAAGAAAGCAGCTACAGCTTTAGGCTGTCTTTGAACTGGAGGAGTGTTAGAAGAACAGGAAGCAGGGGACGGAATACAGTGCGGATCAGATATGAGTGAAGATCAAGTGTTTGTAAAAAGGAAGGGCGTCTGGTGAGGACAAGCTGATCTACTGATGGCTGGAAAAAGAGATAAAAGTACTGGAGAGTTTAGTGGAGAATGAAGGGGATAATGGGGCTTTGACTGTTGGAGACAAGAGGAGACCAGAGAAGACAGGACAAGACAAAAGAGGACAGGAGGAGAGACAGCATGTGAGGGGAGAAGAAAAAAGAGAAGACAGGAAAGAATAGGAGAGGAGATAAAAAGGAGAGAAGAAGAGAGGAAATGAGGCAAAAGGAGAGAAAACAAGGTGGGATGAGACTTGAGGTTGCTATCTGAATATAGGAGATGAGAGAAAAACAAGAGGACATTTGAGGAGACGAGATAAGATGTGGAGAGGAGGGGAGATGACATGGCGGGACTGGAGACAAGTTGAGACATGAGGAGGAGATAAAACAGATGAAACCAGGCATGTGAAGAGGAAAGAAGAGGAGATTTGGAGATGGGGAGGAGACGAAACATGAGAAAATGAGATTTGGAAAGAAATCAGGAGATGAAAAGAGGAAACGGACAAAGAGGATGAAGCTAGAGGATTTGACGAAAGAAGTAGAGGCGAGAAAAGAAGAAATGAGACAAAATGAGAGGAGAGGAGACGAAAAGAAGATTTGAAGAAAGAGGTGGAGATGAGAAAAGAATAAATGAGACTAAATGAGATTTGAAGAGATAGGAGGAGCTGAGATGAGAGAAAAGTAAATTAAATTAAACACGGGGAGACGATATTTGAAGAAAGGAGATGATACAAAATGAGACTTGAGGAGTGGAGACAAGAGGAGAGAGAGATGAGAAAATAAAATGAGACATGAGCAGAGTACAGGAGATTAGAGGAGATAAGACAAGACATGCTTGGAGGAGACATAAGCGAGGTGTTTAGAAGGGGTACGGGATCAGCTCTGATATTGAGGCGTATGAATGAGAATGAGTGGAGGCCTAACGTCGTCTCAGACGTGCGTGTCTGGCTACGCTCTGCGTCTCTGTCCCCGTGTAAGGAAGGCAGATGGGGACTGGTGAGCTTCAGTCGGAGTGAAGTCAGAAGTCACCTTGCCTGTCCTGGTTGTGTGTGAGAGAGCAGCCTGGTAGACTCGGAAGACCTGGCCTGATTTCATCCTCCTGTCACGGGCCGTAGTCACACAGCCCAGCCGGAGGCCCAGCAGGGGGCCTCCGCACGCACACACTCGTACACACACGCACACACTCACACTCACCTGTGCACCCGTTAATGCTGCTCACCTGCATTCTCTTTAATGAGCCTGCTTTAATGATGCTCATTTAATAAAAGCTACTTGCTGTCAGATTCTCCACCCTGACTGAGCATGCCCTGCAGTCAAGAACCACAACTGCCTCTTAAATTCATCTTGTCACAAGTTTGGTAAAAAATTAATGAGCAAAGGGCGCTGACTACAGAGCAGGTACTCTACTTAAGTGACATGGCAAGACCGGGGGACAAAGGTAAGTATTGAATAAAAGTAGTAAAGGACTAAACATATTCTATTACACTATCCACTTAATTGTACAGTCCTCAATGTACTTTCAATATAAATTTAGCTGTCGCCATTAAAAAAGACTGTTTGTGTTCTGTATGTTGTGTATGTTATGAGCGTTGAATAGGCTTTTTATATATTGATGTTAACTGCCGAGGTAAATCTTGTCATTTTGGTATTGTGAACAATTTCCCCAGACAAGGCTTAAGCCAGTCCCAGACTAAAATGCATGTTTGAGCTGTTTTAACTGAAAGAAACTTGCACTGACATTTCTTAAAATATGTCAGTGCCATCATGTTGTCTCAAGACACACACCAGTAGTTTTTTTTTTTTTCTAAGGCATGTTTATAAAAGCTACTTAAATGTCCTAACCGAACTAATCCTGGCTTAATCGAAGCCCTGTCAGTGAAACCAGGCATACAATTATATGGAATCTCCAATTAAGCTAAAATTGTGTCAAATTATAAAAATAAAATTAATTATGGTTATTTAGGATACCTATGAAATTAGCCTCTTTAGTCATTTAATTTAGACATTTTATTACAAAAATACTATTTATTTTTACAAAAATGTATTTTATTTCAAAATATAATTTCCATCAAGGAATGTTATTAAACACAAAACATCATTTGAGATGGAATTGACACTGTTGTGGAAATGACTTTCATAATAATAATAATGAAAATACATTACAATACGAAAATCACAGATGCATCCTGTGATGCATGTACTGTAGGTCACATTTGTAGACATTGTTAAAACGTTTTCCATTATATGTTCCTCTTTTACTCTACTTGTTGCAATCAGGTTTGTATTCTCAAACCATAACTGAAAAACACTGTCTGTCAGGTTGCACGTTCACTTTACACACTGCTCTGTTTGGTATTTTGCATGCATTCGATGTTCTGTATCTGTGGAGACTGTGTTCTCCCTCTGGTGCCTGCTGTCCTGGACATGGACTCACCGTCACGTGACATGCCCACGGCCAGACACTTCTGCAGCCTGCAGTGCTGGCAGCGGTTCCGGCTGGTGCGGTCAATCAGACAGTTCTTCTGACGCGGGCATGAGTACGCAGCATTGCTCTGCTGACTCCTCCTGAAGAAACCCTACAGGCCCCAGAGAAGGACAGAGAGAGGGTTGGTTAACCCATGCAGGGCTCAACAGTAAGGATTTTTAAGATTTTTACCAGTCTCATCACACACACACACACACACACACACACACACACACACACACACACACACACACACACACACACACACACACACAAAAAAAAAATATATATATATATATAGTGCATTTTCATACACTGTAAAAGAAAAGTTGCTGCCTTAATTTTTTTTAAGTACAACCTACTTGGATGTTTAAGTCATTTCATTAATTTCAGTTAAAATGGGCCACCTTCTGAGTTGAGTTTAAGCAATGTTAAATGTAAAGTAATGTTAAACTATTTTTTAACAGACAGCATGTCAAACAGAAATGGTAAGAAATGAGAAAAGAGGGTACATAAAGGAGATAGAAAGGATGTCTGCCAAGGAAAGGGCAAAAATACAATTTGTGGGTATAGAGGAGAGGATGAGAGGAGCATTAGGTGAATATAGGGAGATAAATTGATTGAAATTGATGTTTTAATGAAATTTAAATTGATGTTTTAATGAAATTTAAATGCAATGTTACACTGTTAGATTATAAATTTTGAAATAATTAAATGTGTTTTATCAGAATTTCACTTTGCAGTTTGACTGGCCCATTTTTGCTGTTCGGCCGGCCCATTTTACCTGAACACTGCTCATCTAAAAAAAAAATGTGGGAAAGCTATGTTTCAAAACCTGAAGGAACAATTATATTTGATTACATCAATTCAACACATTAAAGTGTAAGTTGCAGGTTAAATTTTTCACGAAGATAATGCAATGTGTTTATTAAACATAAAGATAAGAACCGCCCACCATTGTTTTTTATACCAAAATGCTGATATAATATGAAAAGTTGGCACTTTTAACAGTGGTTTTAACCGCTCCCGCTCCCTTCCACTAGATGGGGCGTGACGTCATATGAGGAACTCACTAGTAGAGTTACCGTACGCTTGCAGCTATAGATGCCTTACATAACTGCAGAAAAGTTGGTTGTATGTTTTATTTGATAAAAAAAAATTATGGATAAAATAACTCCACTGTAAACATACTCGTGTGTGCTGACTTTAAGGGGACCGTGATCCTGCCTGAAATGAGAATAAGCTATTCGCAAAACAAACGGGTTCAGGCCGTCAGATCAGCCGGTCGCAGCTCGAGCTGTTCCACTAAACTCCAAAACGCGTTCACCTCACGGCAGCACACACTCTCCACTGCTGATAGCCCACACAAACACAGTGATGGGGACATCGATCTCTCTTTTTCTTTTCTGACAATAAACATCGCTAATTAAATCGTGAGAAATTGATAACGCGTGGATTGAGGAAGGGTATTACATGACGTTTGAGGCGTCGATGAGACTAGCTATTGATGCCTGTGCAGTCAGTGTGTGCATCTCTAACGTTGCAGCTCTGATTTGGACTGACTTACTGTAAGTAAATAATGTATTCAGTTCAGTCGTTGTCCCTCCTTGCTATTCTACATGACGGCAATATTTTGAAAAGACTGGCTTGTTCCGTTATATTATCCGGGTTAAGTTTGCACCAGGCTAGACTATAACGTAGCTAATGTTACTCACCTGGCCAACCCTCCACTAATTCTCCTCACACCAAGCATTAATAACTCTTTGAGTGCCATGGCTGCCCTCTCTCACGCCTGACCAGTTAAAAATTGTAGGGCTGTGGTCCATAAAGAATTTGATGGTTTCCCACATCCTCAGTCGTTCTCCAAATAGCCATAATACAGTAGGAATCTAGCAGAGTATGGGTTGCGAGTTCCTCTTGTGACGTCATCACCCAGTAACTGAAAAAACACGCTACCGTTGAAGAAACCCCAATAAATGTTATTTTAACGCATTTTAAGACAGAAATAATTAAATATATACATATAGAGCACTTTAATTTACACATTAATTGACTGTGGTGGTTAACCTGCAACTTACACTTTAATCATAAGAACACAGTTTAATGCCATGCATAGGTTATTAGTTAGTGTCCCAAGCAATTAACCAAAAAGTGATCCAATTTGCCTAATATCACCCTACATAAATAACTGACTTAAAAAAATGAGTTGAATCTTGTATAACTTATAAAAAAGAGTTTTACTTTTTAAAAGAAATTACTTAAATTTGATGAGTTAAAGCAATGTAAAAACATACGTTGTCATAACATATTGATCATATTTTTTAAGTGTATGTGCAAAAATAATTTGATAATAGTAATAGTAAAATATATTTTTTAAATGCATTAACAGCTGCAAATTATACATTCTTGTCTGCACACTTCTAAATAGTACTTATATTTATATAATTATTATACCATAAAAAAAATCATATTATTTATTAAGAAAAAAATTTAATTTATGCCTTTCAGCTTAATTGACCTCAAACTGGCGACAGACATGCATCTATACCTTACAAGCGCATATTATCCCACATGAAGTGCTCATAAAACATTTCTGTGGCAGATGCTGAACAGATGGTGGCAGCTTTACAAACACTTGCCTCGATCATATAGACATGTTTCTCTTTAGTCAAGATACATCCGAGCAACACCTACTTTAGTGTGGTAACTATAAAAAAAAGCAGTTTGGAATGAGTATTTTTCCTCATTAACAATTGGCACGGCTAGTTCAGAGACAGGTGAGAACGGTAGAAAATAATGGCGAGTTTGTACGAGGTTATTAATGTTGAATAACAGAGGCCGGACCCAGTGGTTGGCTCGAGGGGGGGAAGGAGTGGGCACCCACGTTGAGTTTATTTCTCATCCTTTTGACTTAATGAATTGATTCCAGCTCGTCATTAACACACCCACTCCACAGCTCCATACACATATGTCTTAATTAGTTGCTCATTGGCTGTTTAATTACTAGAAAACAGCTGACAGCTGCCAAGTTGCTTTCTAATGGCAGCCATTATGAAAGCGGGGTAGGACTGCCGGTGACAAGCAGCGCTCCTTAATAATGCTATGATTTATGGGCCGGAGCGTTGTGCTCGCACATATCATTAAATGTCTCTGTGCCTCGAGTAATTAGTAATCATTAAAGATACATTTCAGCAGTTTATTCTTCAGGCCTGCGCGTTTCTGCCGCCGAGTGAGTGACGGAGGGAGATGCTGAGCAGAGAGTCTGTCTATTGTGCGGGAAAACAAAAAAAACGAGGCGTTCAAGAGCCGCGTCCGCACGTTCGTTTCTGCCGACTCCTGCTCGCGGAATGCTAACGAGTCGCTCCGGTGACAGGCGGAAAACAGGAATACACAATAAGCACAAAATTCCTCTTTGCTGAGTGGACGGCGTGTTTGAAAAATGCACAAAAAGAGGAGCTTCGGTGGGAAAGAATGGGGGGGGGGTGCAAAACTGCTAACGACGTGCTGTGATCCAAAACGCTTCCTGTTTGACGGTTTTATTAAAAAAACAGTCAAGTGCAGCAAAGATGGTAAAGAAAAACAAGACAAAGGGATTATATTGTTGTCGTATTGTAATTGGGACGTTTTTAGCAACATTTCAAACCGACTATGCCAGTTATTAAGACTCAGGCGTGTGAAGAATTGTGAAGTCCTGTAAGCACAATTGTAGTCGTTTCTTCTTTTAGACAGACAATAATCCGAAAGAAACCCCTCTGTTATTTTCCAGAATGTCTCATTTGTTGCCTTTTCCCGCTTTTTCTTTGTCACACGAGCGCGCGCTTACCCGCTGACAGGGTTGTTTAGCTTCTTACCTTGCAGCCCTCGCACGTTATCACGCCATAATGGATGCCTGATGATTTGTCTCCACAGATCTTGCAGGGAATTATTTCGATTTGAGCTGCGGAGAAAGAAAAGAGAGAAGATACTGTCAGGATTTTTCACTGTCACCAGTCACCACGCAACACCTCCTCCACGGCTGCATGTTGCGACATGAAACGGCGCCGAGCTTCAAAAGCATCACGTCGATGCCACCCTCGGCTGCTGCGTATTTGGAGGAGGCCATTCCGACTTTAAACAGAAAACCCTACAAAAAGCATGGCAAACGTGATGTCAACTCGTGACTTGGAAACAAATGGAATCATAATAAATAACCACCATTTCCCCACAGAGCCTTTTGGGCAGCAATATCGGGAGAAACCCAACTCTTTACCACATGACTGGACCTTTTCCGCCACTGGAATATTGGTTCAAAGCTGCCTGTTCAATTTAAAAACAGCCAAGCAGTTTTACCACCTCTGAGACGGAGTTCAGTCCAAGAGGCCTAGCGTTGATACAAATAAAATGTGATGTATTTGAGGAAAAATCTCAGAGCTATACTACATTTAAAGAGATCACCCAAACTTAAAAAATGTCATCATTTACTGACCCTCATGTCATTGAAAACCCATACGACAAATTTTCTCATGGAACAAAAAAAGAGATATTTAGCAGAATGTTGACGTTGCTCTTTTCCATTCAATCAAAGCGCATGGTGACCAAAGTCAAGCTCCAAAAACAACAAACAAAGCACCCTAAAAGTATCTAAGGCCCTGTTTACACCTGGTATTAAGAAACGTTTTGGTCGATCGGATCACAAGTAGACAAGGGAGACACATTTCCGTTTACACCTGGTGTTTTAATACGTCTCCTTTCTCCGATTTCGACCACTTCTGTACTGATTTCTTCGAGGGGAGGGTCTATGGTCAAGTAAATATACGGCTTTTTTCAGATCTTTCGATCTAATGGACAAAATGAGCTCATGCAATTTACACCCAGAGATGAAGCTCTCGTTTCTGCTCTGACAGCAAAAGACCAGCCGAACGCTGTGAGTGTGTGTTAGAAATCAGGAAAGGTGAGAGAACATTGTGCTTGGTATGTTTTTTGTCTTCAAATCAAACTTACTTTAGGTCTTTAGCCGACAAAGTTTAAATCCCGTCTGGCTAGCGCACTTCCCATAATGTTTACGCATTAGGTCATTCAGTGGAGAGTAGATGGTCTTTTGTGGCTGTTCAAACACATTCGACCACATGAGCGTTTACACTACAAAAGCAATCCAGTCTAATGTGTTTTTGACTACCTCTGGAAGTGGTCGAAAGGGAACAAGCTCAAAACGTTTGAGACCCAATTTACACCTGTATTTAGCATAATGCCCTTATGATCTGATCGACCAAAATGTATCGTAATACCAGGTGTAAACAGGGCCTAAAGGTAGTATATGTACCATTCTCTGAAATATGAGAGATATTTTTTATATCATATTTAAGATTATGTTTATGCATTTAACAGATGCTTTTATCAAAAGTGACGTACAGCATAAGTTATTTAAACTGTCATTAATGTAATTCAAATATGCACATATTGAAACTTGGCAGTCATGATTGGTTTTGAGACCCAGATAATGTTTGGCATTATTGTCAAACATAGCGTGACATGGTTGAATTTATGAATGTTAATGAGATTTGAGAGCTGCAGAGTGATTCAGTTTCAATTGATTCCTCAAACTGATCTGTCCTATAACTTCAGAAGTGTTGGAATATAGTGCACGAGTTGTACATGCTTTTTAGTAGCTCGACAGACCCTATAGTCCCCATTCACTTTCATTCTATGGAAATGAGCAGCTTGAACATTCTTCCAAACATCTCACTTTGTTTTCCATGACAAACAGAAAGTCATGCAGGTTTGGAACGACACAAGGGAATAAAAGATGACAAAACTTCAATTTATGAGTGAACAATTCCTTCACAGAAGTACACTTGTGAACTCGATATTGATTCCGACAGATAGAAGTTGCTTAAAAAGAGTCAGGCATCTCAAAGTAAAGGCCACGGCAATGTAATCACATCAAAGGACCCGAACCAAACCTCTGGCCACTGCAAAATAGACCTTACCACGCAAGAGCTTCACTCTATATTTAGCCGGATTACAGCTGAACAGTCACTGTTTAATGTAGCCTAAGCATTTTATTTCTACTTGACAGAAATTGCTCCCTCTAGTTCTCTTAGATCCCGAGCCAAAGTTCCCCGCAGCTACTTGCCTACCTCCAGCCAAAATACTGCGGCTCGATAATATTTTAGTGAACCTTATAAATCCAATCATACGGAATTAATTTGCACGCATCAAATTGCCACCGCTGAGCGATGCATCCGCGGCCGCCCATTTCATCATCTGCCTTCGAGCTCCCGTCGTGTCATCTGGATAATGTCAACGTCCCCACAGCACGGCCAAGGGTCTCTCTCTCTCTCGTTCTCTCTCAGCTCTGCGCTGCTGATCCACCAACCCGGTACACCGTCCGTCCGATCAACATGCCTGTAAACGGCACATTAAGCCCACACAGTTTTCGCTGATATAAACCGTTGGTCTCCTCAGGAGAGCTTCTTGGGAATTGGCAGATCTGCTAATTCAATATCCAACGAGTTTTTTTTTTATCATTAATTTATGATTAGGAAACCATAATCATTTCTCTTTTTTTTTTTTTTGCATTTTGAAAAAAGAAGGAAAAAAAATCACGGGCAGTGCACTCTGTTGTTTGTTTTTGTGTTCTCTCGGCATGAGCATTAGCGCGCCAGTGTGTTCCTACTCCTTTAGCATTTTCAGCCTCATTACTTACATAATTTGTTCTGACATGCACTCACAACAACTGAAGCATGCTGTAATTAAGGCTGGCTGTGGTTGAGGTCCAGGAGAGAGGTTGTAGTACCAGGCCCCTGCCAGTAGGTGGCAGTCCAGGGCTGTTGAGTACAGTCTTTCCCAGGCACGTAATCCCAGCTCCCACGTTCTGCCCTACAGGCTGAAGCGGCTTCACACTGCTGGCATCACAGACTACCAGGCTGCAGGTTCGAGCCTGCGGGGGCCAAGCCGCAGCACTCCTATCTGACTCGCTCCCTAGGCGCTGCTCAGAGGGCCCTTCGTTTTAGCCGGAAAGAAGCAGGTACACTTGCTGACGAAGCTCGTGCCACATCAGTCGAAGGTGCAGGAAGTGAAGAGGGCACTCAGGTTTGGGTCCCGCCTGGCGCAAATTCTCGCTCTACTCTCCCTTTCGCCAGGCCTCCACATGAAACACTCACAAAGCTCTTTGTCTCCCGCCTGGCTCACGCTGCGGGGTTGCAGTGCTGGATCGGAGCTTCCTTTGTCTACGGAGAGCGCTAAACCGAAATTGTTCTGCTGAAAAAAGAATCCTCACAGCAAGATTAGGACGGGGAGTAATTCATCCAGCTCCAGTGCAAACACACTCGCCTAATAACGCATACTCTGAGATATTCAGTTGCCCGAACAGTTCCACGTTTACAGGGTGGTATTTGCCAGCACTGGATAACTGAATAACTTTTAGGGAAAAAATACTATGCTATTACTGTATTTTTTGGATGATTTTACCATGTAAATGCCACAGATTTCACATGTAAATACATTGTTAACCATTTAGAAAGCATACTGTGACTGTGGTATTATTATTATTTAAAAATTACAGTATGCTTCATAAAGTTCACAATGTATTTGCTAAACATGTCACTAATAATAATAATAATAAAAAAACATAAAATCGTTATGCTTTCTAAAGAGTTATAATATATTATAATAATCATAATAATTGTTATTATTAGACAATTTTCTCATATAAATACATTGTTAGCCCTTTAGAAAGCATACTATCTTAATAAAAATACAAATAATAATAATAATTATAACAATAATTAAAATCACAATATGCTTTTTAAAGAGTTCATATAAAAATATATTATATTATTATTATTATTATTATTATTATTAGACAGCAAAATGTGATTTAAATTATTATTATTATGTAAATAATAATACCAATAATAATAATAGTAATAATAACAATAATTAAAATCAAAATCTGCTTTCTAAAGTTCATATAAAATATGATGAAATATCATATAATATATTATTATTATTATTATTAGACAATTCTCATACAAATACATTGCTAATACTTTAGAAGCATGCTGTGACTTAATAATAATAATAATAAATAAATAAATAATTTAAATCACAGTATGCTTTCTAGAGAGTTCATAATATACAGTATTTACATGCAAAAAATGACATTTGTCACAATAGTTGTTATTATTAGATAATTTTCTCATGTATACACATCAACCGTTTAGAAAGCATACAGTGACTCAAAATAATAATAATTATTATTATTAATCAGTGTGCTTTATAAAGAGTTTATAATAATGATAGTAATAATAATACAAATCTCTCAAAAAATTACACCACATAGGTTATAAAGCCAGATGTTTATCAACACCGCAGATAAGAAGATGACTGATACTGCATATCAGACAGTGTTCATGCCATACACCGCGGCTGGTCAAAAAGGTCTCAGCCTACGGGCAACATCAAACATACCACAGACGCATAACACACACAGAGTTACGCAAATGAAAACGCACAGTAAAAGGGCACAGGGCCGTGGTAACGTTAAAGATCAAACCTTTGCACTAAATGACTCCCACTGCGCCTACATTGAAACGTGGGGCAGCAAAGAGCAAATCTGATGCAGCTTGTTAGTTGGGTCTGCTCTGTTGTGACTTCCTGGAGCCCACTTCAAGGTCACTGAGTCAGAGCTGACAGCGAGACAGAGCCCTGAGGAGGAGTGACGTGTCACTTCGCTGTCCCCTCTCTCAGCTAATGCTATCTTTCTCACCGTCTATCGCCCTCCATCCCTCTCTCTCATTCCACGTCCCAATCGCAATCAGGACCCGTCTCTGCCATGCCCTTTAAAGCCCTCAAATCAGACCTCATGGGAGACAAGCCCCTGCTCTTGCTAACAGAAGCCCCTCAGTTTCTGCTAACATCAAACACACTTGTCACTTGCTCACCAAATGACCATTTTAATTGGTACGGCACATAGTTCATGCACATAAATTCAGACGGAGGCCATATTTCATAGCACACCATCAGCCGTGACAGTCCGGCTCTCTGAGACTGCTTAGCCGTGCTGCGCCACAACTGCAAAACACAGCAATAATGTGTCTCGCGTTTAAGGATGCATATGACCGTCTGATATTTAAAATAGTCCATATAAAATCAATGAAAGATGTAGTTTGTCCCATATTTTAGCATATTTTTGCGTCTGTATTTAAGCTACTGCCTACTACCAAATTTCCAATTTCCACTTTTGTCTCAATTGTGTAAGAATTAGTAGCTCTTTGCTAAGTTACAGGTGAAGCTAGGCTAGGCTACATTTCTAGGCTACATTTGTAATGTAATTTGTGTGAAATTTCAGTATGACACTAATTGTTTTTTATCAGATGCAGTAAAGCCATTTGTTAGTAGACCAAAATCAAAGTGATTGTATCAAAGTGAATGAATTTTAGCAGTTAATAGCAAATTAAGAGTGTCCTTTATTTTGCTAATAAAACACTGACTGTCCCTTATTTTCCTCTGCTGAAGTTGGAATGCATTCACACTTTAATTCAAGTCTTTCTTGACAAAAGTGAAAAAGAATGAAAACCACAAACAGTGAAAAACAGTGATCAAACAGTGGAGACAATAATAATTTCACCATAATGCGTGCTAACGCCTCAGCGCTAACTGTCACAGTCGCTCTGTATTCTTTAGCGCATTAGCGCTGACATCAGCATCACAAAGACGCTCATTCTCCATGCTGAGCACTTCTTAAAAGTGCTCTCTCCTCATTTGTACCCGAGGAGCTTCGTTCTAAGTGAGGCGAAAAGTGTGATGTTGACACAATATATTGAAGGCGTGTGAAATATTCAGGAATGTTCACTCGCTAATGGAGGATTCCAGGATCCAGCTAGTGGGGGAGGGTTGATCGCTAACTTCAGCAGAGTGCTTCTTCCCGGCTGCGCATACAAAATGATATGGCTTTTTTCTGTTCAGCAGTATTAAAACATCCCGATCTCCATTTCTGCACACAGACGTCAGTGATATTGTTTGTCTGGCGTGCTGAAAATCAACCTACGTGACTAGCGACAGGCCAAAGCGCTAACAACGCATTTGTGGCACATTTCCTCCTGCATGCAAATCAGCACAAAATGCCTCTAGTTATTCCCACTCTGGGCTAAAATCTCGCTGAATTGTTGGATTGTTGACATAACCTGGTGGGATTAGGATTATCCGCTTATGCTTTAAGGACACATACTCATAAAGATGAGAGCTTAACCCATTACACTAGTGCACCAAACATAGCCAACACTGTTTTTCAGCAAATCTATTAGCGTTTCCACTTTTAAACAGATTCAGATTTGGCCACTAATGAGCAAAATATGTACCATGAAAGCTTAAAACAGTGTTCACAGTGACTACAAGTCATTCATTTGCCACATCTACCACTTTAGGTGCAACTAAATACCAAAATATGCTTCAATCATTACACGAATGCTAGCAAATGCGTACATAGCCTTTCAAAATAGACTCTGTTAGATAGCATTCATGACTACTCGACACATGCACTAGAAAGTTTCATCCTTGTCCAATGTTTACTTTATTTCTTTACATAAGTTAAAAACAATAAAAAAGCAAATGAAGTATACCCGGGCCTCACACAAAGACGTATTGTTCCGTCTCATCGGTTTCTTTTATGTGAAACAACGACAGTGTCAACACTTTGTGGATAAACAAAAAAATTTTGCATGTGCAAGAAGAATGTTCAGTGTGTGCACACTATGCTGATGACAAAATTTACATCACACGTATTGAACACTCTAGTGAACTCATAAAAACCAAAGTATACTTTTGGCTTAAATTAAACAACAGCATTAAACGGTATGCAAATTAGCAGTGATGTGACAACCAATAGGAGTGCAGGCAGTGATCCACTGCCTGATATAATTGGATACAGCAGTGGATGATGTGTGCTTGAAGGGCTGTTAAAAAAAAAACACAAGAAAAACACAAGTTTTTTCTTAAAGATGCAGTGTTTAATTTTCACACCGTTAGCGGCACCAAGCGAAACTGATCTATTTGAGTGATCTGACATTATAAGAAAAATTGGCACAACCAAAGGCATGATCTTGAGATGCAGCTACCTGTTTGGCCAGTCAAACTTGACTGAAAACAGTTGTTGTTTCTGCAATTTAGTTTGGTATCTCTAGTGGCGCAAAAATTGCATACTGCCCCTTTAAATGCGGCAATGCCATGGGCCTGCAGTGTGTGTGTGTGTGTGTAGGATGTTGCTAATGTGCTTGTGTGTTGACAGCTGTCAGTGACCAAATGATGCAAGCCAGTGGGCTCATGTCAGGGAATTACGATGCTGGAATTGCGCAAAGTGCCACATTACAGCCAGATTAACAACAGTCCTTCAGGCCAGAGAACATGGACAAACAGCAGTTTAATCAAATTCCTCTGAAATGTTTCACTGCTGTTCCAGATTGTTTCTGTAAATAACATAGCCCGTGTACATTATCCAAGCGTCCTCTGTGGTACGACACAAACCTCTTGTGCTATTCGGCTGGGTTAAGTATAGGTTTAAGAAAATATGTCAGGGGAATCGGTTAGCGTCTGTTTGATTAGCTGGTTTTGTAGCAAGAGTAGTCTTAAAATCTCACTGATTTTTGTGATTTGGCCAAGTGACATAGCAAAAAAAATGTGTTTACTTCCACTTCTTTCCTTTTATTCCAATTTCAGCTGAAATAAGGGAAGGTTATTTGAATGTCAGCTTCACAAGACTGCCATATTCCTTCCACACAGACATTTTAGCATGTTTAGCTATTACCTTGAGACTGACCGCATGTGCTATGCTGGAGCTGAGAGATCACACGTGACAATGTCGCAAATCCCATTTCAATGCTATGAATGGTAAAAATGTAAGCAACAAAGAGAGCTGGTTTCAAGTCCGCAGACAGCAGTTTGATCACGTGGGTTTGTTTGATAGCCTGTGCGCATGTTTGTTTGTGCTTCCCATTTAATTCCTCGCGTTTAATCACAGTCCGCCGCCGTGATCCGTCGTCACTTGAGACCACCGGAGAGCTGAGAAGATCAGAGGAGATAAGGATGAGAGAGAGAACTTCTCATTCTTTTCCTCTTGTTGCTCCTGTAAAGCGCTGAAGTGGCGGGTTCGACCCAGTGCTGGCTTCTTGCCTTTGGGCAGCTTTCAGGAGTGAACTCATGCATGCATCTGTGTGTTTGTTTGTGTATGAGGCCATTAATTTTTCAGTGCCACACACAAAACTCAAGATCCCTCCCAGCAAACACAGCAGCTTGTGTTACCGTACTTCTAGATGTACCCAACTGTCTCAGTTAAATGCATTTTGACATACCATATAGTATAGCAGGAGCAGGAAAAGGAGCAGGAGTGTTTCCCAGTCGGCAGAAAGGAGACTTCTCACTTCAAGTTACTTTTTCTTGTTTATTTTACACGGGTATAATAATGAGGTAGTTAATAATGAATATATATATATATATTTTTTTATTATTATTATTTTTTCTTGCGCAAAATAAATAAGAAATTATTTCTATGTGATGATACAATAATAGGACTCTTTTTGGCCATGAATCCGTTCAAATTGTGCATTTGAATGAATAACTTTAAAACTCTGAACACCCTTTCAAATTTCAAGTGTGATGCAAAATATCAAGTGTATTTATATTATTTATTTAATTATTGCAGCAGGTTTGCATACACGTACATCATTCTTCAAGAAATCCTATTTATCATTCTTCCGTGCATTCATTTGAAATTGAAAATGTATGGATATAATGTATAGTGTGTGTGTGTGTGATTTCAATACTATATAATAAAAGTATATATCAAAGTATGAATCAGCTTGTCGGGCACCGATAGCCTCATGGGCAGTGCACCGACATATAGTGCCGCTGTGCTTCGGGTGACCCGAGTTCGAATCCCGGCTCGTGGACCTTTCCCGATCCCGCCCCCCTTCTCTCTCCCACCTCGCTTCCTGTCCACTCTATACTATCCTATCACAGTATCATATCAAATGATATCAAAGTATGAATCAGCTCAAATTCATAATTTGAATGAATCAGTTCGAAACTCTAAACACCTTTTCATCATCCATTGCAACCCAAAATATAAAGTGTGTTTGTATCATTTAATGTATTATTTAATTATTGCAGGTTTGCATGAATTTCATTCTTGAGGCAATCCAAAACAGTATTTTTCCTTGCGCTGAATTTAATAAAGTGTTGAAAAAACTGTGTTTCAGATTTTTTTAATCTACTTTGGCTATGGAAGGCTGGTTAAAATGATGTTTTTTTCTTTTTCTGAATAAAAACATTTGAAATCATTTTAGAGCAAATACATAAATCACGAGAAGTGAGATGTACATCAAATAAGAGTGAATATATATAGTGTATACATATATATAAGCTATATCGCCCTGCCCTAGTCCTCATTTATGCATTCGGTGGCAAGAGATTGACGAGCTTTCTGGTTGCGAGTGTGAGCGAGACTCATGCACTCATGGGAACAGAACAAAAGGATGGGGGTTACGATACAGGCAAGTTGCGTGGAGAGGAGCGTGTGTGCCAGACTCTCTCCTCCGCCCTGCCCCGACACCCTTTTTCTCTCTCCTTCCGTCTGTCTCCATCTCTCTTTCCTCCTGTCCTCCTCTTCTCAGTGACAGGCAAAGCATTTCCACCGGAGCAAGGCAGTCTAGAGCCACAGGGCACGCCACCTCTCGCTGTGTCACCGTGCACCTGAATCCCACGGGAATGAGAGACGGGGGAAAGGAAGACGAGAAAGACGGAGGGAGAGGTGCATTTGCATCGCGCCGTCTGTGCCGTGTTGCTCCAACAAACACAAATCAAACGCAGGCAAACCTTCCACATGCATAAACATTTATCTTCAATTTGAAAAGGAGCCATTATCGTAATCATACGGTGCATCAAATGGAATTTAGACCAGGTCTAAATGCGTCATTTGTTTGTAAAACTGTCGTTATAATATGACAGGAAATTTTGTGCAGTTGAGCGAAAGCTCGCCATTGTCTATTTTTGTTTACGAATGCCTTGTTTGGCAACGCTTGACGTTGCACATCGCTGAGGCTTAGAATCATTGAAGCTGAAACATCAGAGGAGCCATTTTTGGAGTCATGCTCCTGCCGTTTTTTTTTTTCTTTCCTGTGTCTGAAGATGTGTTTTTTTTTTCATCTGAAACCAGTTTCCAGACTGCTTACGAATACGAATGGGACTCTGCCAGCCGGGCAGGAGAGGCCACGCTGATCTCTAACATGCAATATGAATTTGAGCCTTGTATGGCTGATTTAATCTTCGATTGGGAGCTTCAATCTCCTACAGCTGAGTGCTTTAGTTAAACACAAATCAGATCACATCGAGCTCTCAGGGGAGCCAATCCAGGGCAATGAATGACAAAACAATAAATCACGGAGGAATGAATATATATATATATATACACACACTAAGAAAACCTTTGCACAACAACAGTGAAGCTTGTTCGACGGCACAAGGGAATTCTGTTTCCATGTGGTGCTGATGTTTTATACCTAATTGCAGCATTAATGTGTCACTCCAGAAGATGCATCATGGCTGTGGATTACAGATGTGCCAAAACTAAATATTTTCTAAACTGACTAGTCCTGGCTGCCTGAACATCTAGTCCATTAAGTGGTGTATATTTTGGCTGGTTTCGGGTTTACCGGTTTCTTAGAGGCCGTTTACACAAGACATGTTTTTGTGTCAAAAACAGATACAGCATCTAAAAACTTAAAAACGGATGGCCAAAGAATCTGAATGTGTGCTGCTGTAGCATAAATAAATATATTATATATATACAGTGCTTGACATTAACACCCACCAACCTCCCATGCCACTTTGGAGGAATGATTTTTTTAAATAATATATTATACACATTTTTCAGTTGTAGTCTTTTAAAAAGGCATCTGAAATAATAAACTAAGTGCAATGAAGTGTTGTCATACAGTGCTATGCATAAGTTTAGACACCCATGCTAAAGTTGACTAAAAAGAGGAATAAAAAATCATATTTTGGAAATTGAACTTAATGCCTTAATTTAAAAAAATAGGAAAAATCCAACCTTTAAGGACACCAATTTTCTTTGTGAATGAATAATGTATCGTACATTAATAAATGTTCTTCCTTAAAATACAGGGTGCATAAGTCTGGACACCCTTATGTTAAATTCCCATAGAGGCAGGCAGATTTTTATTTTTAAGTATTTTTTTATTTTTTTTTATTTTTTAGGATACTATGCATCCTGATAAAGTTCCCTTGGCCTTTGGAATTAAAATAGCCCCACATCATCACATAGCCTTCACCATACCTAGAGATTGGCATGGGGTACTTTCCATAAGATCATCTCTCAATGCAAATCAAACCAGCTTTTGGCTAACTGAAATAAAATCATGCCAGTCTCTAGGTATGGTGACGGTGATGTGATGATGTAGGGCTATTTTAATTCCAAAGGCCAAGGGAACTTTATCAGGATGCATAGTATCCTGGATCCATGAAGTAACTGGCCTTTAAAAATAAAAATCTGCCTGTCTCTATGGGAATTTAACATAGGGATGTCCAAACTTATGCACCCTGTATTTTAAGGAAGAACATTTATTTATTTACGATACATTATTCATTCACAAAGAAAATTGGTGTCCTTAAAGGTTGGATTTTTCCTAATTTTTTAAATTAAGGCAATAAGTTCAGTTTCCAAAAGATGATTTTTTATTCCTCTTTTTAGTCAACTTTAGCATGGGTGTCTAAACTTATGCATAGCACTGTAAATATTGATAAAAATCTGAAACGCTTCCAATATTAATTTTCCATAGATGCATGATACCAGCTACTTTCTCGTTCTCTCATCTCTCCGACAGAGAGTTATGAATGAATATTGTTGGTGTTACAGGGTTTGAATTTTGGCGTGGGATTGTATATAATTTTACTCATTCCCGCAGGTTTTGTGCTCACACCTGAAGTGCACGCTAAATTGAGTTATTTTTCACTGCTTAAACAGTCAAATACACACACAAAAAATGTGAAAATGCCGATCTTGGTGAGTATTCACGTATGTTTTAAGTAAACATAAACAGTTGAGAAAGAAAACGCATGTGTAACCGTACAATGGATCCGTGTGTCAGGTCTTAAAGTGACAGCAGCCTAATAAACCTGCTGCCAAATTATAAGATCATATAAAAAATATCTAAATGGCATGGTATCTGTGTCACAATTGTGGCTATTGAAAATGCTGGGTGGCTAGTATCTTTGGAAAACCACTGGCCACAGTGGCTGGTGAGCAAAAAGTTTATGTCGAGCCCTGTATATGTAGGTCAAAAATAATACCACAATCACTGACATACCTATTCATGCTGGGAATAGTCTGTCCTAAATGAACAGAAAAAAAATACCATGTAATTTGCTTACCATGGTCATGTGAGAAAAACAGACATATTTGATTCGGACATCATTAAAAGTCATGTAGTCTGTGGGTCCAATGCTACCAAAAAAAAAAAAAAAGTGGTGAGCAAGGAGAAATGGACATCAGAAAGCAACTATTCTTGGGAAAGAGTATGTGTGCTGGTATTCCAACTAATAATTTAACCACCCACACACACCAATCACAAACCTGATTGACTCAGGCCAAATGGGAAAGCACTGACAGAGAACGTTTTCACATCAGCCAGCAGGGTTTCCTAATGGACATCCAATGGGACACGACGAGCCGACCTGCAGCTGGGTCTCTAACACCTGACTGCACAATGTTCCATCCACAGCACCCCGTGGTTCCACTCGGCAGAGATACACTGTACAGACTGTAATCACTGTGCAGTGGATTGAAAACAAAGCTAAACACATAGGCCTACATGTCTTTTTAAGCAGTTTTAAAAGTGGTTAGATTACAGTGTGGCATTGAAAATTACTTAGTTTTAAATTCAAATGACTGGTGTTGATGAGTCTTAGTCTATGCTGTTTTCAGTTGATGAATGAACTAACTTTAGTGTCAGCTTTCATATTCTGTCAGTTTTATAACAAAATTCAAACAATAAACAGTTTTGGCGCTCTTTAATGTGGCACGACAGATCGCATGAAATAACCTTTAGAAAGTACAACTTACTGAAATCTGTATCATGTCTCATGTAAACGTGTAAAAAGTCAATAAAACAGCTTGTAAACTATGTCTCGTAACATTACATTAACCCAATTCAATGACCATAAACTTGCATAAAAATCGCTAGTAAAATGAACTCTACAGAGAAGCATTTTGTTAGTTGGCATTAGTTGAGAGTAAAGAAACGCAAGATTGAAATTCTGTCACCATTTACTCACTCGTTGTTCCAAACCTGTATGACTTAGTGTCTTCTGTGGAAGACAAAAATAGATATTTAGAAAAATGTACCAGTGTTCCAATTTGGACCCCATTGACTTTCATTGTATAGACAAAAACAGTTGAAACATTCTTCAGAGTATCTCCTTTTATGTTCACAGAGGAGGTTTTGAACAACAGGTGAGCAAATGGTGACAAATTTCATCTTTGGGTGAATTTATTTAGATTTACGATTCCAAATCTGTATTAAAAAACAGAAATCTATTTTTTTTTTTTTTTTTTAATTTACAGTATGTGCATTTACAGTGTATTTGCCTAAGAAAGTACTGGTAATATAAGGTAACTACATGGGTTAAGTTTAGGTTTTAGGGGTAGGTTAAGGGTTAGTATCTAGTTAATACCCAGTTATTGCAATTACTGTAGTAAGTACAAAGTATGTAGGCCTAACATGGGGAACAGGACTGTACAATTCAGTGCTACCATCTATTTACAATGGAAGTATAAGGGCCAATCACTGAAAACCAGTATTCAAATATATTAAAGACTGAAGTACAATTTGGTTGTTTGGCCTCTTATAATAAGCGCATGATACATATTTTTGCCACAGCCCTATTTATGTGCTATATCTGTTGATAAATGTGCGGTATCCAGCTTTAACTGGTTGAAACCGTGTTGCATTGGCTTGCGTATATGTGTGTGTGTACTCGTACACATGTGTGTGGCTCTGCTGAGATAGTTGAGGGATAAAGCGTTCCATTTACCCAGAGACCAATTCTGCTTTTCTGCTCGTTTCTGGGGAATCGGACCAAACACCTGGCCTGATTCCTTACTCAGCCGTTCCGTCCTTATCCAAGCCTGCATTCACATATAAATCATTAGCCGATGCTTTCCTTCCCAAACGTCTACTTATCCTCAGATTTTCAACCGCCCAACTTGCAACTCCTTGTTATTCACACGGGCCTATTTGTCGAGTTCTGTTTAACCCGATCGGACGACACCAGCATTGTTGTTTTGAACTGTCTGCGTTTTGCTCGGCTGTCTGCGCAGGCGGGAGGCCTCGCGTTGTGTCTTTCAGAGTACAGTAGGGCACGCTCTGCGCCCCCTGCCCCAGCTGGCCCTGTCTGTCAGCCCCAATAACGTCTCCGGTCTGCTCAGAATGTGTCACCGTCGTCCTAAACATCATATCAGTTTACATAACAAGCGCTGTGTCCTGGGCTCCAAGGTCAAAGCAGTCACAGTCACTGCCTTTACTGTGCGGACCACAGTAAAGAGACCACAACCATCCTGGGAATGCAGTTAATACATTTTAGACTAAAAATGACAAGCAAAAGATGGACCACTGGAGTGTGAGACAGACATGCTTCAGGGACGTGCAAAAGTGCAAAAAAATTCCCAGACATTCATTAACAATTGACATCAAGGTACAGAAAAGTATGACATATAGAACAGTACTCCTTAAGATTTTGACTATTTTCATAAAAAAATGTTTTAATGGAACTAACGTCCATTCAGAGAAGGAAATCAGTTTGGTGGAGCGATGCAAATTTCCACTCCCGGCTCAAAGCTATCTGTAATCACTCCACTCCAAACTCCACCCCAGGTTTTCGATTTCTTCCTACTCCGAGTTTGCTCCAATTTGCATTGTAACTGCTCTGTTGTGAAAGTTTGTTTCGTTAATTCTTTACAATAAGGTTAAATTAGTAAACATTAGATAACGCATTGAGTATGATAAACTAGCAATGAACGAGATCTTTAAAGCATTTTTTATAGTATATCTGTACTATACTAATACATTTATAATGTTGAAACAATTAATAATTATCTTAACTTATATTTTAATACATTTGTATAACTACATTTTATTAAGATCTTTATATAATTTATAATATGTATTTTAATTAGGGCTGTCAAAAGATTAATCGCGATTAATCGCATCCAAAATAAAAGTTTGTGTTTAAATATGTGTGTGTACTGTGTATAATTAAATTTGTATATATAAATACACACACATGCTTGTATATATTTAAGAAAAATGTGTAATTTATATATAAAAAAAATATATTTATATATAATATAAATTATATATAAATATATACAGTATATGTATGCAAATATTTCTTAAATATATACAGGCATGTGTGTGTATTTATATATACAAAATAATTATACACAGTACACACACATATATTATGTAAACACAAACTTTTATTTTGGATGCGATTAATCGCGATTAATCTTTTGACAGCCCTAATTTTAATAATTAACTCTTTACCTGCCATTAACGGAATTATCCTTCATTTATGAGATAACACTTCCCCCGCCATACGGTTATACGGTAGGGGGCGCTATTGCGCATCTTCTGAAAGAGTAGAGAATCTCCGGATCAAAACACCTTGAAAAAGGAGCAGAAACAAGTGATAAAAGCATTGCTTATGCACATTGTAGTCTTTGGTGGGGATATAACGCAATTTTCTCCGCTTTTTGTTCAAAATGTGGCTTTTTTATATTAAAGTGTTGATAAAAAAGAATGCATGAAGCTAGAATAATTTTTTAAATTGCAGAATAAATAATAAAAAAAATGTGTTTGTTCTTTCTTTTGATATTTGTTCATATATTCTGTGGGCCATGAACGTTTTGTGAAAACTGATCAAAAATGGCGATGGCTGGCAAAACAAAAACAAAAAAAACAATGGCAGGGAAAGAGTTAATGTATTAACATCAAACATAATGAACAATTGAATGTATATAAATGAACACTACCCTAAATGTCACAAACTTTGCGTCATACAAAAGACGAGAGTCGGGAGACGCAACGATAAAACGCGTCCGTCTAGTGAATGTTTAGACAAACAATGAAACAGCAGTGCAGCGGAATGCAAAAACGCAGTGTGAACGGCTCCTAACTGTCCGCCGTTTAACACGTGCTGAATTCCTGCTGACAAGCAGTTGCATTATGGGCCGTTAACGTGCTATCTTCGTATCGGAGCGATCTTGGAGCGAGAGATAACACAGACACTCTAAAAACGCTCCAGGCAAAAACATACAGCTCTGCTTCTGCTCCGCATTGCTCACATATCAGGTTAGAAAGCGTATATAATAACTGCAATTAGCCACAATTTGAAAACAACAGGAGTCTTCTGGCACTGGCGAAGCATGTGTGTGTGTTTGTCTGTGTAAAATAGTGGGATTTTGTGTATATAAGGCAATGGATTCATTACTCAACACACTGGGTAATTCTAGCCTTGATGAGAAAGCATTATACCACCTCTCTTTCTCTCTCCATCACACTCTCTTCCCTCCTTCCAGCTACCTGAGAGTGCTGCTCTCTTGTCAGTGAAGGAAAAGAGCAGCCAAGGACAGGCTAGATGAATGACATCAATGGCTTCAGCAAGGCACTTGCAAGGATGTGTGACTGAGACAAATGGTCCTTGTTACATTAGAAGGCGATACCGAATCCTGCCATTCTCTGATGGAGCCCTGATAGAGCTGTAACCAGACGCACCCAACCTTTCCACAGATCCGCTGCGTCATGGGACCTCTGAAAGGCAGCTTTCTCAGGCATTCAGCTGGGGCGCCTGCTATCTCTGTGTCTCTCTTTCTGCTTCCCTATTATACTCAGTCGTTAGATGCTGTCTCCGCAATACCAGTAGTTCACTGTCCTTTTTAAAGGTTAATTAAAGACATTTTAGGACCAATAGATTTTTTTACATTATTTCCTTGGCAATTAAGATTTCCTCCCCACCAATTCTTTTTCGCAAAATTCAATCAATTGATCTCTCAATCATGAGCTCAATCACTTGTTCAATCAATCAATCAATTGTTCAATCAATCAAATGCTCAATTAATCGATCGTTCAATCGCTCAATCAATCAAACGTTCAATCGCTCAATCAATCAATCGTTCAATCGATCAATCAATTGCTCAATCAATTAATCGCTCAATCAATCGTTCAAATATATATATATACATATACTTTTTAATTCTAATACGGTAATACTTAATTACAAAATAATTACATTATGTAGAGCTGAAGATCATTTCTGTGCCATTAACATCAATAAATGGAATTTCAATTATAATGGAAAATAAATAAATAAATAAATTGAATTCTTTTTTTTAAGTAACATAAATATTTAATTAAAAGTCTAAGAAAAAAAAAGGGTGATGTGAATTTGGGGTTAAAATGTGATTAATTGCCATGAAAAAAATGTCACATGCCAAACATAGGTTGTAAGCAAAATATATTTTCATTCTTTTTTTAAATTTGGGGTGAAAATTGACTCTTTTTGACAGGCTTTGTGAGATTCATTTTGGAGATGAAATGTATTAGCTTCTCTTCTCTTTGCCAGTTTTAACGGTTGCTACGGCCCTGATGGACGGAGAGAGAGAGAGAGAGAGAGAGAGAGTGAGAGAGTGAGAGAGAGAGAGAGAGAGAGAGAGAGAGTGAGAGAGAGAGAGAGAGAGAGAGAGAGAGAGAGAGAGAGAGAGAGAGAGAGAGAGAGAGAGAGAGAGAGAGAGAGAGAGAGAGAGAGAGAGAGAGAGAGAGTGAGAGAGAGAGAGAGTGAGTGCAGGGAGACTGATAGAGATGAGTCTTTATTCAGAGGCAGTGAAACATCTTTGTATACTATAAAAGGTATGTTGAAGTGGTGCCGTTCTTCAAGATGAAAAGCAACTGACGCATTTACTGCGCCTGTACAAACAGTATTACTGCTAATGCAGACCGATCCAATTCAGATTAGCTATGTCAATATTTACCTCTTAAAACATAAACAGCTGGCAAACTCACATTTATGGGCACAAAACGCTTAGATAATTCACTCAGATTTGCTAAGCAAATGGACAACTTCTATAAAAACTTGTGCGCGCACACACGCACTTAAAGGGACAGTTCACCCAAAAATGAAAATTCTATTGTTCCAAACCTGTAGAAATTTCTTTGTTCTACTGAACACAAAAGGAAGACATTTTGAAGAATGTTTGTAACCAAACACCATTGACTTCCAAAGTATACTATAGAAGTCAATGATGCCCCACAACTGTTTGGAACAACTTAAGGGTGAGTAAATAATGACAGAATTTCCATTTTTTGGTGAACTATCCCCATCTATGGCATATACGATACAACTAAACCATGTTAGCCAGCATAACAGAAATCATTATGTCATTTAGTTTTGCAAGAACCGTAAACTGTTGTATACAGTTCCCACATGTTAAATGGATTGACGCCAAATTACTGGTTCACTGGGCATGAGACAGTTCCGTCATCTCCGAAACTCACACATATCCTCACCGTTGATCCCTGATGTGTTACACTTACGACCTGAGCAGACAAACATTTCTTGATCCTACAGTGTGAAATGTGGCCTCACACTCTCTGCTGTCAAACTGAGTTCAGAGACGCCTTACAGCAAATCTAATCCTCGCTCAATACGAGTGTTTTCACAGCCCTGGCCTTGTTCCACTCTGCATGCTGGCGTTTTACAGCCAGGTGAAATGCATTCTGTAGCAGAAAACGAAAGCGTAGGTTCGTGTTTATACGAGAGCGCGCTACCTCTGCGTGAACCTACCTGCCGCCCAACGCAGGGAACTCTAATCCCGGCCAACGAAAAAACACGGCCAGATTAATGATTGCATAAATACATCACAAATCCTGTGGAATTATACTGAACCACAGAGCCACATTCAGCAATGAGGCAAAAGGCTATTAGAGTCAGCTGATTCGCTACAAATCCCAGAGACCTGGAAGCCTTCTTGGGTTTGCCTTCAATAGCCTCATTAATACTTGGAAAGAGAGTAATTTGAGGATATGGGATGTTTACAGAGTTTTATGATCTCCTGAGCAAGCACCATTCAATTATCAATGTACAGTAGGGCTGCACAACGCGACTGTCAAATCGTGCAGGCTGTGATTTAATTCAATAAATATATGCGTTACCAGTTTAAAAGTGAAACAATATCTGCACACCTGATATCATGAGCTGCATGCGTGTAAATGAACACAGCGCCGAGCTTCACTCTGAAACCTGTAGAGCACTTTTTTTTTTTTTACTGTAAAAATAAAAGCTTTTACTAAATGGGTTACTGTTTGAAAAATAAAGAAAAAGATGTAAATATTATGTGAATACATTTATTTTATTACTTGATTCTACAGTGCAGTAGTGTTATAACAACATTTTTCTTATTTTTTGTAATTTTTTATAATAACATAAAATAAATTTATTAAAATAATAATTGTTATTATTTTATAGTGGGAATGTGGCCTATTAAAAGTCACCTATAGAGTATATAACACTTTTTTTGTAGTGTAATGTAATTTTTATGATTTAAAATAAAGTATATTTTATTTTATACTTTATGTATAATTATATATAAATTAAATTAATTAATTAATTATATAAATAAATTAAAATAAAGTAATTTAAAATAAAATGATGTAAAAAATGGTGCAGAATTTACTTTAAAACATTTTTTACTTAGAAATTGCTTTTAAATTTTAAATTTCACAAATAATTGCAAAGAAACAGCAAGTAACACATTGAATTAAATGTGAAATTATGAAGTAGAAAGATTGAATAGAATAGAATTTTCTAGTAAACTGTCCTCCAAAAATCTTTTTTTTTTTTACAACTTCAAAAAATATTTTTATTAAAGTATAAATAATAATAAATCGTTCAGCCCTAAAAAGATTTTGTAAAACAGTAATATTTCAGCTTTTTTCTATTTTATTTACATTTTTATTAGGGCTGTCAAAAGATTAATTGCGATTAATCGCATCCAAAATAAAAGTTTGTGTTTAAATAATACATGTGTGTGTACTGTGTATAATTAAATTTGTATATATAAATACACACACATGCTTGTATATATTTAAGAAAAATGTGTAATTTATATATAAAAAAATATATTTATATATAATATAAATGATATATAAATATATACAGTATATGTATGCAAATATTTCTTAAATATATACATGCATGTGTGTGTATTTATATATACAAAATAATTATACAGAGTACACACACATTTATTATGTAAACACAAACTTTTATTTTGGATGCGATTAATCGCGATTAATCGTTTGACAGCCCTAATTTTTATGCAAATGCGCTCCCCAAAAAATCACCAAAATCGTTATAGAATTATTAATTCCTTAATCATCTGATGAAAATTTCTGTATTTATTTTTAATATTGCAATTTTTTTTTTCAATATCGTGCAGCCCTAAAGTACAAGATAAAATCATCACCACAAATTAAAATCAAACCATTATATTGTGTCAAGAAAGATTCCACGAGCTCAGGAGAAATCAGAGGGACGTCCCCCTCCCCGCTCCAGGGGGGCTGTTCTTCAGAACGAGTACAGAGCGCACCCCCCTGACTAATGAGGGGTGACGTGGGCCTCCTCTGAGGGAACCCTGCAGGCGGGACCCCTCCAGGCACATTCATTAAGAGATGAAACGGCGTGTCCTGGGGCAGTGCAACTATCCGCCTAGATCCGGACATGTTTAATCTGGGGTCCTGGGAGGGACGGCATGATTGGCCACAGCTCGGCTGGCAGAGCAGAGGGAGCCAATGAGAAATTCACTGCGGTTGACTACACTGAAAAAAATCATAATAAGATCAAAAGTGCACATTAATCAGACGCGGTCGTCATATTTGTGCTGCGTGTTTGCAATTTTCTTCATAATATCCCTTCATTATTGGGAAAAATGGGGGAAGAAAGGAATCATTTGAATTCAATTATACAGAAAAAAGACCAAGGGCCATTGGAACTCTGCTAATTAGCATGTAGGCTTTGTATCATGTACCTCACATATCCTTTTATCCAATTGTATCTTAATATATTATTGTGGAATCTCGGTAATGATGGTGAATGTTTGGGCCGCAAACGTTTGGGCCGCAGTGAACTGTTCTCGAATACAATCTGCTCTTATCACAGCCGTTCGTCATGAAGCCTCGTATTTATTACCAATGTCTCTTTGTGCTCGTTAGATATGTAGAATCCGTTTCCTGTAATTAGTAACTCCTAACCTTTGGAGCTTCTAATCCCGTCTGAATTGCGGATTTGTACATCAAAGCTCACTTTTCCATATAGCAGGGTCCTCGAAATTTGAGAACTCGCAATTATTTGTATAGCGCAGATACAAACAGCACTTCTCCCTTTTCCTCTTTCAGCCAGAATCCCGTGGGTTTGCAGTAAAGACTTCCTAATCCACTCCAGTGAAATCCAAATATAGAGTTAACACTGCATCCCAAAAACTCTAATGCCGCGCCAAGAGACGAGCTGAGCACGTGAGGTGGAAATGGCTTTTCTCTCTCTTTTTTTTTTTCTTATTCACATTGTAGATTAGATTTCTTTGGTGGCTTAACACATGCTGTAAGGAGCATGGCGATCGCTAACGTGCTCAACCAGCGTGAGCGTGACTGCTCTTCGCCGTCCGTTCCTTCTGTCATTGATTGAGAGTTAATTAAACAATTGATGTTCTCTGGCCTGGCTGTCTAATGTCACAGCTTGTCCAGTGCCTCTGATAATGGGCTGTTGATGCTGATTGGTGTTGAGGTTTGAGGAGAACACAATGTGTAATGAACGTAAGCCTGTTTCCACCTCAGAATAAAAAATAAAACTGGTCATTTCGAGATAATGTTAAAAATAAGATCACACTGTGAGCTATAGTTGCAACTGTGACAAAAAATTTGTTGCAATATATAAAGTTGCACAAAAAAGTCACTGTGAGTCAAAATTGTGAGTTATAAAGTCACAATTGATCAAAATAAATTCACATTGTGAGATACGAAATCACAATTGTGAGAAAGATGCACTTATGAGAGTCGCGTTGCGGGAAAGTATTTGCAATTGTGAGAAATAGTCACAATTATGAGATATAATGTCACTTTTTATTACAATTGTATCACATTGAATCACAATTACAAGCAATTGTGCAATTATATAATAATTACAAACCCTAGCAATTATGAGAAAGTCACATTATGGGATAGTCGCAATTATAGGTTATAAAGTCAAAAATGTTCAATTGAGAAATTCGAAAATCACAATTGTGAGATAAAGTTGGAATTATGAGAAAATCCCATTGCACAATACTCACAATTACAATAAATAGTTGCAATTCTGAGAAAGTCACAATTATGAAATAATAAGTCACATTGTAAGATATGGTTGTTTAACTAAAATCACAATTACAAGATGTAACGTTTAAAAATAAAAGTCAAATTTGTGAGATTGTCCCAATTATGAGTTATAGTTGCAATTGGTAAAAAATAAATTCACATAGTGTGATACAAAATCACAATTGTGAGAAAGAAATAGTTGCAACTGTGAGAAACAGTCTCAATTATGAGATATAAAGTAATATTGTGAGATACATTTGCAATCATTAAACATATTTATGAGAACTGCAAGACAGAATCACAATTACAAGATATAAATATAAAATGAAAAAAATGGCAATTATGAGAGTTATGAGTTTGAAGTCGCAGTTGTTAAAAAAGAAATGTGAGAAAGTCACATTGAGAGATTTAGAGTCACAGTTACAAGAAATAAGCTGCAATTATAATAAATACATTTGAAATAATTAAATATAAATGAGTGAGAAATAAGAAAGAGGAAAGGAATTTTGAGATATAATTTTGAGATATGTTGCGATTGTGAGATACTATATTGCACTTGTGAGATGTAAAGTCATAATTATGAGCAAAATCCACAATTACCTTTCTTAAAACCATTTTTATTATTTTAATTTGAGGTGCTTGCAAAAAGTTGGCTGTACATAGGGAAAGATGGGGAAAAGGTTTCCACACACTTAAAGAAAGGGCACTAGTGCAGTGTGAGCCTGGACCATTAATTGGCTGTAATGAGGAAATAACATATTTGAGACTGTGATACTGTGACACAGAATATGGGCAGTCGGTCTCACCATGACACATAACCACGCTTAACACGTTCCCTGAATATGAGCTGATGAGATTTTTTTTAAACTCTTTTTCAAACCCACCCACGAGTATGCTCTAACCAACAAGTCATGTGTGTATTAGGCTTTTTGTGAAGAAAATGTGAGTGGTGCTTGTCCACTTACTCGCCATCACAATACCTAGAGTATTCTGGATGCATGCAATATTTTATAGCCCATCAATCCAGTCTCTTAGAAAAATAACAGCACACCTCTCCTCAACAAGCTCAACAATTTGAGGTATCAATCATGTCAGTAGCCAAAATGGCAGGAAGGTGAATACACTCTTTAAAATAAAGGTTCTCCATTGGCATTGGTCCTGAGAAGAACCTTTAACATCCATGGAATCTTTCCATTCCACAAAAGGTTCTTTATAGTGGAAAATGGTTCTATAGATTATAAAAATGTTCTTCACATTAAGAAAATAATGGTTCTTTTAAGAGCTGTTCACTGAAAGGTTCTTTGGGGAACCAAAAATGGGTCTACAATGGCATCACTGTGAAAACCCCCTTTTGGAACCTTTATTTTTGGTTTAGTTTTTTTTTTTTTTTTTTGAGCAATACTAAAATACCAACACTGTAAAAAATTATAAATAAACAAAGATCATAGTAGTACGTTTCACAAGAAAATACTATTTCAGTCATTGTTCTTCAAAATTTCGAGTTGCATTTTTTTTCAATGGTCCACTTTAAACATACTATTAATTATAAGGAACTTTAAGTAACTACATGTCAACTAACTCTCATTATTACACAGCTCTGTGGAATACTTGATTCTGATTGGTCAATCGTGCCATCCAGAGGTAGCCTATGTTATTCCCTGATTACAACCGGTAAAAACTTAAGATCCGGGTAACTAAACTCAGCGCTATACGCTTGCTAGGAACAGTTTTTCTTCGTGGAAGAATGTTTGGTGAGCTAATAAAAATATTAAAACTCGAATCAATATTTTGTGTACAATTATTTAAAGGTGTGATGTCACACGTTTTTTAGGCCAAAACATTTTTTGTCACATCCAGCAAACATCTCCTCACTATCCGCTAGCTGCCTGTCCCCTGAACACACTGTAAAAAAACACGGTCTCTGTAGACACCCCAGGCTCCACAAATGGCAACAAAAACAAACTGGCCCAGCCTTGGCCACGAAACATAACAAACAGTGTTCCAGCCAATAACCGACAAGAATGATTTTGGGGGTGGGGGTTGGGGGGTTAGTGCGTGTGCACATGAAGGGGGGTGTGGGGAGTGGAGGAGAGAGAAGCATGAAGAGGGAAGTTAGCTAGAGGAGAGATATCCTAGACAACGACTAACATTAGAATTATATTCTCTTGAATTTTGATATGGCCGACACACGACCAAAGAGACGACAATTCCGATGAACAAATAGCAAAGAAGAGGGAAAAGGAGAAGGAACGCACGAAGTCCCGAATTTACATCGGAAAAGCCTTCGACTCGTTCATGACTGTTTCAGGAAGCACGGAAGGTCGAGCTACAGTAGCCTCCGTTTTGTTTGACAATACTTCGAACGTCAACAAGAAGTGACGTCACCCAACATCGCTTAGAGCACCTTTAATTACGTCATCTGGGTATCGTGGACTCGCTTTCGTTTCATACAAACGCAGCTACTGCCAATTTACAACAATTGTTTTGTAAACTGCAAAGATTATAAGATAACAAACAGGTACAATTTTAAAACCGTTTCATTTCAAAACAATATCTCTTATCACTATAATTATTTATGAGACGAAATGCTGTGTAATAAGTGGTATGACTGTACCGTATCCCTTAAATGTCTGTCTAGTTTGAACTTTCCGCTTGCTTGCTTTCCTCATGGAAGCTTTGCATTAAAATACAATTACGATCTAACACAATATTTTAACTCAAGTCAATATTTCTTGTCTAATTAATTACTTATGTGGCAAGTAGCCGTGTAATAAGAGGGATAATGTACATCCAGCTGGCTTTTATCATAGAATGAACCCCTTTAGGGTGATACAAGCCCCTTTCGCTCCATGTCGGGGTCCTGATCACCCTGTCAGGGTTTATTCTACGATAACAACCAGTTGGATGTACATTTTCCCTTACTTAAAGTATTAGGTTAGGTCTGTTAGGTTAGGGTCAGGTGTTAGGGTTCAGAAAAGTAGAATAAGTTGCCATGTAGTTTCAAAGTTACTTATAATCAGTGGAGCATCAAAATAAAGTATAAGCAGACTGTCAACTAATACTCTGATTTCAGTGTGGTATAAAAAGTATCACTAACTATGTGTACATTAAATTCCTAGCTAGCATGCTATTGTGCTGCTGAGCTGAACATGCTGTTGTTTCGCTATCCTACTGTGGTTTTACATTCCCAGTGCGTTAAAGAATCAAAGAATTACTTAAATCTTAAACACGGTACCTGTTGAAAGTTTAACACCATGTTTGTGGGGTGGGGGTGGGGGTGGGGCTGTCCTTTTGTTGTCCCACTGGCTAATGATTAGCTTGAGATAAATAAACAATGACGGTGAGGGGTATTTAATGGTAAGCAGATACTCTGCTAGAAACACAAAGAGGGGGACGATCAGAGGGGACAATCTCCCATACTGAAAAAAGAGATGCCTCACGCAGACTTAAATTACCGTGCTAGTAACCGTATACTCACTAGCGCCAGTCAGGTACGGCCGCTTCAGATGCGACTCAATGTCATGGAAAATCGCTATCTGTGACAGCACCAATAGAGATTCATAGCCCTGTCAGGCCTATGTCTTCATATGAGATTACAGCAAGGGCGAGCGCGTCTTCTCGAGTCCTCGCCGCACATGTCAGATTTATTGTTTGATAGAAATATAACATATGAAAAACTCCGAACACGGCTTTGAGCGATAGCAGTAACCTTGCACATACCCGAGCGATGATTAATGGTCGCACGCGCGGACGGATCGTCGGGGGTGGAACGCTCCGCGGTGGATCGTTTGCCGAGCTCGGAGACTGAGAAAATATCCTCGCGCTGTAACAAATTGCATTGTCTGTTTATTCCAGTCAGAGTTTATGAAAGAGACAGACAAACAGGAGGTTGATGTATTGGCCTCATGTCACGGTATGGCAAGCACATTCACACATACATTCATCTCTCCGTTTAGAAGCCAAATGATACGTCTAATTTGCTGCGAGCCCAGTTATTTTTAACTTCTCCAGCTGTCAGATAATGGAGCTTGACTGTCAACGCCGGTGTGTGTGTTAAAAAGGTTGCACTCTTTTTCAATTTACTGTTCTGTTTGAGTGAATTAGAAAATCCACATTCCATTAGTGGGGATGATTGACGTGTCTTTTTTTCCTTATCAAAACCAAAGGCAGATGTTAAAAAGAGAGAAAGAGAGTTAGAATGGGAAGAGAAGCCGAAAGGGGAGACAGTTGACTGGGGTTGGAAATGCATCTTTTCCCAACAGCTATCTGAACTGTTTTGACATTCCCTCCCCAATAATTACAATGCTGTGAATTTGCCTAAAAAAAAAAAGAAAAAAGAAAAAGAAGCTTCTTCTGAAATCACTTGAAAGAGTCTTTTTCTCTCGTGCTTATTAATTAGATGGAACTATGTCTGTTCTGGATTGGGTTGAATCGCAAGCTTTCTAAATAAGCCATGAAAGCTTTCCATTCATTGTCTTAAAATCGGTCTCATGATGTTTTAACGTGAATCTCCTCAGCACTGTGTGCAACGTTACAAAAGCCCAAGGCTTGGAAACACTCAATGTTATTCTCATTTCATCTGAAAAAAAAAAAAAAAAAAAAAAAAGTTAGTAGACAAAGGGGTTATTGGTTGTCAATGCTAATGAAGATGAGATGGAGAAACAGTTCAGACACAAATATAATGAGAAAAACGAATACTGCAATATATTAATGTGCTAACAAAGTTTTTAGAAGAAAAATTTAGAAAAAGATAATTCAGTCTTAAAAGCATCCTACAATATTTGAGTTTAATCAGATATATAAACAACATGAAATTGTATAACAAATAAATAAAAGCGCATTGAGAATAGCAGGCTTCAGGGTTTGTGCTTATGAACACAATATTGTGAGAAAAATTATCAAACAAAATCAACTTATGATTGTATTTTTTCTAATCAACATGACATGGCGAAATGCATTTTTATCATAAGCCAAAATTATGACTTAAACACTGTAAACCGTAACTGCCCACAAAGCACTTTTTCTTCACCACTGGAGGCCTGAATAAGTGTTAGCATTCCCAAAGGCAGTGTCTCTCACGCTGTCTTTCCCACCCAAACACAAACGTACACGCATGTAGAATCTTATGTAACAGCTGGGGCAAACGGAAGATGAATCTGAATGCCTGCTGTAATGGGAGCTCTCATAATGGATCCTGTGGCATCCTCACTTCACTCGATAGCAGTGTAAATCATGCTGACTGTGGTCTCAGTACTGATGAGGACTCAACAAAATGTGACCAATGAAGCTAGTATTACCGACACTGAAATGATTTGCATAAGGGCTCTTAACTTACTAAACCAGAAAGATTACCTTCATCAAATAGCATCACCAGAATAGTGATAAATTAAGTTAAATATGTTTAGCTGGTCAACAGGATGGTCCACCAGATGCTAGGCTAGCAACAAACAGCACCAACCACCATAAACTGACCTGTACCATCATACAGTATAAATCCATGCCAGTCTAATTTGTTCTTTTAACAGCTAAGAAAGTTTTTATATCAGAAAAGAACAGGTAAAAACTATTTAAAAATGTCAAATAAGAAGATACTTTATGCTAATGCAGACTAACGATAAAAAATGTCTATCTCCAGTGAACTACTTACTGACAGTTGCTAAAATTGGTCTCATGGAAGTGGTCTGTATCCAATAATGCTCTGTTTTCAACTTCTAACAGAAATATATGAGAATAACAATGATTTATGGGTAAAAAGAAAGAAGTTCAATATTATCTCATCTCCAACAAGGAACCTATTGCTAATGCTAATGCTGACTACTGCATTCAATCATTCTCAAGATCTCCCCTTCCCACTTTTGACACTCCAAATCATCTTGACAGAACAAATAATTGTGTGAGAGAGACAGATAAAGATGGGAAAATAAAAAAGAGAGAAAAACAGTAGCAACAGGAAGAGCGACAGTCTGGAAATGTCTGGATAGATGCTAAGTGTGCTCAGGTCTTGAAATACCATGATAGGGATTAAATCTAAACCAGGCTTGTGGGTAAATGTAATCAAGTGTCCTGCTCAGGTGCTGACCTGACTCCAGAGCTCAGGTTATTCAAGCTTGACCTCTAGTTAACCGCTTACCAGCACTAGTGAGAGTCTCTGTAATAGTTATGATGCAATCGAGACAGCGATTAGCATTACTATTTCCCTCAGAAGTGGGAAACCTGACATAATTATTTCATGTCCTTCCCCCAAATACACTTAAGTTTCAAGATTATTCTCTGACCTTTACAAAGACAAAAAAAACATGACATCACATCGTGGTTCAGATGGTTTGACCTCACGGCGATGGAATATGCAAAAGTACATGTCCTTGATTGCATGTCTTTATTTCAGTGCCACTAATCGAAATCAGATGACATTTCCTGAAAGTACACCAAGGAAAACTTCTACGTTCATATTTTCCAGAGAGCTGGAACATTTTATTGACTCCAAAGCCGCCTCTGTGCTCGGTTTGTCAATACGGAAATCTCAAATATCTAATAGGTTTGTTTTTTTCAGAAGAGCTGGCCAATGAGGAAACATCCCTTTGGCATGAAGTATTATGTAAAAACTTACATAAAAACTCCATAACATAATTATAATAAGTGTATGTTGTCAAATTATATTAGTCTGTATGCTTTACCAATTTAGCAAGCTTACTGCATTTATACACAGTATGATGCTAACAGCTGCTTCAGGCTTTTTCTTTAAAGGAAATATGAGTAATGGACATTTAGCTAGTATGGATTTAGTTCCTCACAACATTGGCCCTTCCCAGAATGCAACTCCTGGGCCCCACGATGCAACAGAAGAGCATTTTCAGTTCTAAACTCTCAGCCTACCACACAGATTACATTTCTCTCTTCTTCACAATCCCTGCACACAAATTGCATTCAGCTTGTTTACAGGAATAAATAAATGACTGGCAACTCCGTCGTAGACGACTGTGTATCGCTTTGGGTGATTTTTTTTGCAGAATGAGCCATTGTGGAGCTGCTCTGCGCTAGTTAAATTACAGAGAGGGCTGTAGCAGGGGACTCCTCATGTCGCAGTTCTCTTGGCGTGTTTGTCAACAGCATAGACGGTCTATAATTGCCGTAATTGTCAGGTTAAAACGAGAAAAGACAAAAGCGGGCTCATTTTGGCACGACCAGGGCCATGTCATTAACCAGGACCAGGGATTTGGGACTTTCTTGTAAAGATTGGAAAAGAGGGAGAGAGGGGGGTTGATAAAAATGGCTGCCTCTTATCTCTGCTATGCATATGAAAGGCTTATGCTGTCTCCATGACAGACTCTACGCCTCGTCAGTGTGGGATTCACTGAGGTAGAGTACAGCAAAGGACAGAGACAGAGAGATGAAATAACGTAAGGAAGGCTAGGCATCATTTTATACATTTATGTACATGTGTAGGTGTGCGTTTGTATTTATGCATCCACATGTGCAGCTGCACATTCATGTGGGGGTGTTAAGCAAGAGATAAAAAGAACAGAGTTGGGGTGGGGGGGTATGAGAAAGAAAGAGTCAAGATTACAAGCCACCCTCTTAAAACACATAGTCAACCGCTTGAGAGATTTAAAAAAATAACTTTTTTTTCTACCGTGCATCTTGGCTGAGGTTCAGCCTTTTCAAGTATGTTGTCAAAACAGAGAAGTGTGCATTTCTACAACAAGCTCAAACCCGCCCCATAATCTGTAATGAATACTTAATCCGAGGCGTAATATAGCACCTATAATTACAATAATGAGGAAGGGTATTTGAAGAGCCAATCATTTTCATTTCTAAGCATTTGCTGTAGTGGTTATTCATCTTATTAATCAACGTTCTCTGAGCCTCTTCTTCTTTTGTTTCTTCGTTTGTGCATCGTTCCCAAAATAAACAACGTGTCTCTTTGAGATACAGCTGTATAATTTGTCAGCGCAGCGAAGGCATTTATCTATACATTTATTTGCTGGTGTAATAAAAATCGAATCAAAAATGGAGACCGGATTATTTTAATAAACAGCAATAACGCCTTCCTGGCGTTTGTTTAATAAGCCTTGAAATTAAGGTTTACAGGACTTGATAGAATTAGACAGACAGACAAGGTTTACAGCACTAGGTTTACATAAGTACCAACAACTACTTAATATTAAATGGTGTTAATCCTGTGAACAATGCTTTTATCTGAATAGCTGATGGATTAAAAATGTGCAGTGAATGTGACACTATCAGGGGGCATGAATGTAGTAGATATGACACTAAAGTAGAGATATAGCTCATACACCCTTCAGTTCAACAAAAGGACAGAGACGACCATAACAAAGAGTGTGATTTAATCATTGAAGACTAGGTATCTCTCAAAAAAGAAACTAAGACTTTTGTTCAACATCATTCCCCTGACAGACTTCAGTTATATGAAATCCCTTTCTTTAAACCCTGAAATCAGAGGATGGTCCATCAAGGGCACCTGTATTAAAGGTGCTCACATCGTTGTCCATGTTCCCCATGGATCTGCTACAAGATCCACTGATGGGGCTTAGAGACAGTCTTCAAATCCCGACTTAAACTGACGCCTCTGATCAACCAACCAGTCATTTCAGTTCTAATTAAAGAAGGCCACTGAAGTGAATCCTCTTCTGGCTGTAAACAAGTCCCCTAAAGATACCGGTCTAAGTCTTATTCTTTTAAAGTTGTGTTATGAGGGGGGCTTATTTCTTTCAATCCAATAGCTTTTCTGGAAGAGAAATGTAGTGGTATGGGTGCAGACCAAGTGCACTCAATCCTAGTCATCGAGGTCCACCATCCTGTAGCCATGTCTAAATGGTAAGACCCCGACCCCCCTTAGAGATTAACACGCAACACTCATACACTCTTTACTTGTCCTGCAGTTTCCTACACTTATCCTTGTTAGAAGCTCATTTGAATCTGGTGAACAAGATGATCAGAACAAGATTTACCATCTAGACATGACCAGAGTTTACCTGTCTGTGATTTTCAAGTGAACCCAACGACACCGATTAGCTATTTCAGTTGTGTTTAGTTACTATTGTAACAAGCCTCAGCAGTAGTGGACCTCCAAGAGTTGGCTAAAACTCTAACCCATGCGCCATTCTGATGGGATATCATGGACTAAGAGGGGAAGTTGATCCACTTCAAATAAGACCTGGATTTTCCTTCAATGCTCAGGTGGGCGTTTAGCATCCACTATCAGCAGCATGCTAGAAACTTTTAGAGACTGCCATTGGTGATCACTTCTTTTTGTCTTTTTCAAGTGTGCGCTCATACTGGCATGCACTGCATGTGGACGAAATTAAACACACAAAGGACAGCGTGCCAGCCAGACCTGAGAGGAATGACGCTTCCTCCATCTACTATCACTCCCACACATAAACGTTCTGTACATTGTTCCCCCATAATCCCCGCCAACTCTTCTCTCCAAAAACAGAGAATCCCCTATTCACCCGTTGCATGCTTTGTTTAACTCGTTCGTTCTTGGTGACAGCTGGATAAAGGCAGTGCGACTCGTGGCGAAAACATCAAGGCGAGGCAGCTGTCCGTCAGAGCTGCGAAAGCGGCTGACGGGATAGGAAAATGTGCAGTATGCCGATAAATATTTAATGCAAACTAATGCAACGCATGACTCTTCCCCACTGGCCAGAGGGAGGGGAAATGAGAGCAGGTAATTATCCCAGTGCCCGTAGGCCAAAAATGATGGAGATTGCAGAAAGCAGGGATATTTAGCCCAGCTAATGAAGGCTTGCGTTCTCCTGGTAGGCAGTGGGAGGTGAGTGTGCATCTCTATGTGTGTGTGTCTGTGTGGAAAAGAGGAAGATAGAGCTAGCGAGAGAGTCCTGTGTGTCTCTGCCCATGCAGGCGGTGGGTCTTGATAAGGCATGATTACATAATGCACTATCCAGCGTACTGTGTGCTAACATTGGAGCTCTCTGCCGCCCCATCCCTTTCTCTCTCTGCAGGACCTGTCCAAACCAAGCCATCACACACACACTGGCCCCAATAGAGAGCAGAGCCTGAGGCAGCAGCCAGTGTGGATTACTGAAAGGAATCCTCGCCTTGCGGTTTAAGATCTCTTTCTCCTGAACCTCCTCTAGGATCAAGAGTGTTTTCAGTATCGGCATTAGGCGGGTTCACCTTTGCTGGACTGAAACTGAGATTCGAACCCGAACTCAATCTCATTCTACACCTACCATTTGCAAAAAACATGGTCTATTCTGAAGAGAAAGCCCCTGCTAAAGATTAAACTACACAGTAGTTGTGGATCCAAGTAGTACGAATCATAATGTGAGGTCAGTGCATTTCATTACCAGCTGCTTTGAACCAGTCAAACAAAATGTTGGTCCTTAAGCCTGGCTCGTTTAACCCTGCTGTGTCATCTCCCTTTCCCTTTTCCGTAGCTCTCCAGCGTAGGCAAATTGAAAGCGAGCACTGAGTTTGTGCAGCTCTCTGCAATTCTTATGAAAATTTAACCATGCTATTTGGATTCACATGCTCTTCCTTGCTAGGGCACCCACACACTGGCATTGAAATACTTAATTTTGTTCATCCCAGTCGGTGAAGGAAATGAACGGTAACAGGATTCTGATTTGCACGATAACCATCCACCTCTGAACCTGTCCAGTCAGGGCAGTCTTTATCATGTTAATCTGAGAATGTGTGCGGTGTGGATGCTAAGCAGGAACACCACCTATCCGTAGTCCGAGTCAACTGACTTTGTACGCCGAAATGTCAATTCCAATGCAGATCAATTACAGATTAAGTAACTGTGTGGAGGTAGAGTAATATAAACAAAAGTAACTAAAGTAAGCCTTTGTATAACATTGCAGCTCTCAGGTTTGCGGCTCTCAAGATTTCTGATTATGTGAAATACAAATGCTACAGTTTATTTGAGATAATTTAAGCTCTAGTAAAGCAGCAGGAAGAAAAATACAGTGAAACAAAGAAAGAGACAGTGTAAGACGCATGAGTTGTGTGTTTATAGGGCTAGGCCTCCTGCTATTAGAGGCAGAGCGGTGCAGATCTGTTGTTTGGAGAGTTTGCACAGAGAGGAGCGTATCTCTCTCTCTCCTGTCACCATCACTGCATGAGCACACATACACACACACACACACCTTTACGCCACAAACTTGTCTGTTTGCTAGCCTGCTGTGCGCTGGATACCACACACAGTTACGATCATTTCACCTTACCCCTCAACAAGCTAACAAACACAGGTACAAATGCACACACAAGCTCTCCAACACTCCACACACATGCAAATTCCCGTTTTACATAATTAAATGCATCATTTAAAATCAGGCTTTGATGGTTCCTCTAGTAGCACCTTGTCATGTGGTTGCAGCAAGCGTCTGGGACTGTGATAATTGCATCCCTGTAGTAGAGCTGCTGGGCTGTGCAGCAAACAGGGAATTACCCGCCGGGGCCAGCGCTCATGTTCCTCACCACACTCTCAGAGAGCCTGGTAGACAACCATAGCATGTTGGGATGTAGACAACATACGTTCACGTATGTACGAACTTCACTGTTCACACCTGTTCTTCAAACATGAAAGAACGGGATCTTCTGAAGCTGTCAATAAACGAATGGTATACATTCCTTCATTGCCTTTTTTACAAAAATTTCACTAACGTGGGTTCGTTTCACGGCATCCTCTGGGGGGAACGGAAGTGGTTGCAGTTGGAGGGCCATGCCAGATGGGGGTGGAGACAGATGTGGTAGATTCACGGGCGTTATTAATGGAGCGCTACCATCCCAAACGACCTTGAGCCGAGTAAGCAACCCACCGCAAGAGCGAGGGCGCATCCAAACTGTATTTAGACAACAAACAGCAGGCATGGGGGGGAAACACGGTGAGCAATCAATGCCACAATTCTACCTCTAATCCCATCTCAAAGACTCACTGGCTGTTCCGCCAACACTCCGGGAACGATCCCGCAACCAATCATATTTTATACCGCAATGCTCTGTCTGTGCACCAAAAATAGATCTCGATTCATGCCGCATTCACACTAATTCCATAAATCTCAATTTGATTCCTGCATAATGGGAGCTCTGGGCTGAATTAAATCTTTTTACCATGTTTTGGATAGGTTAAAAAGTAAACCCCTCATCTTTGCACGATTTACTCAATGCATTTGTTTGGGGGATATGCTGTTATATCAAAATCAATGAGGCAGTTTTACAAACATAACAGTCCTATTATTTAAGTGGAAAATACAATATACTATTAAAAGCAACCGGCCGAAATTGTAATCGAATACCAGCAGCACGAATATATCCACTTTACTTTAAACTTTATTTCAGTAACGATATTTTAGTATCGATATTTAAATCGATATTTTTGACAACACTTCATTGCACTTACTGTAGTTTATTATTAATTATTTCAAATGCCTTTTTAAAAGACTACAATTGAAAAAATGTATATATTCAACCTGCCAAAGTGGCTAGTAGGAATGACTGCGTTACACACCACTGCTGAAATACACCCGCATTTGGCAATGTCAAGTCCTGTATATATGATATAATTATATATAATAAGTGTATTTTTCATTAATTACAAATCCAAACCCCATGCAAACACAAAGCTGTAAATGCAACAGTTTGTTGTGTCCCATCAGACTCAAATGTACTTTCTAGTAATAATAGAGCCCTAGAGTTATATATACATATACATTTCTCAAAAATGTATGTTTTTTATTTATTTATTTATTTCTACATATAATGCCCATCCAGTATCACAAAGTTACAGGCATCATTTTCTTTGTGGGGTGGGGTTAAGTATTTTTTTTTAAACAAACTAGCTGTTTCAGCTAAATATTCAGCCCGATTTAGAGTCCTACCCTGCGGCCCACAAAAGAACTACGCTTCATTGGGTTCACTGTGTGAGTTTCACTGCAAACCTGCCTTTCAAGGACACAGAGATGACATTTTTATATTCCGCGCTTAAAAAAAAACAAGAGTAAAACTGTCCCAAGAAGTATTTAAGAATTCATCGCTTTCACACAGTCCCCCTGTCCTTAGATTTAGAAGATGTGCAGGACTCGATTGATTTCAGCTGGAATTAATCAATAATGCAGAGCTGGCTCACAGTCTCTCTGTGTATGAGAGAATAGAAGGAAGAGAATATTTTTACTATCGGCTCGATAATTACCGCAGGGATCGCTAATGAGAGGCGCGCGGTAAACGAACACAATAGCATGCACTGTTTACTTAAGGTTGCTCAAGCTTGGGAAAAAGAGCAAAAACAAAAACACACACGTACACATACACACACGTAAATCCCTTTTGTACAAATTATGAAACTCCCTAAACCTCTAAACCAAGCAACAACGTATCCCACAACAGATCAAAGTCTCGGCCTAATCAATGCCTGCGAAATATGTCAAAGATCAAAAAAAACGAGACTCCTCCACCGGGCCGGGCGCCCATTATTGTGCTAACGTCTCCCAGAGCATTTTCACACTCCTCTCATCAACAGCTTTGTTTACAATTTCAGCTCATAATTAAAGCTAGCTGGAGTCTGGTGCTAGAGTAGCCATGAGATTCGATCGTAGCGGCGAAGAGAGAACATACAGCAGCTGATGTTAAGGACGCTCAGTCTATGATCTGGTTTAATCTCGAGGATGTTTGTAACACATCACTGTAATGAGCTTCAATGAGCTCCTGTTTTCCTCTCGCATGCGCTAATACCGGTTTAGACACCGGGCGCTGGGAGAAAATGCTTTTTATAACAAAGACATTTGTGCGTATGCAGATTTTGCTGTCTGTTTCCTTTTGCCTTTTACTTGTAACGTAAACTGTTAAAAGCACAAAACGTGCTGTTGAGATGAGATCAGGCAAACAAACCCACCCACACACACACATGCATACACAGTGCACAAATGTTGAATTTCTTTACCCTTTTCTGCCTTTCTTTGTGGTCTCCATACAGAAACACACACACACACACACACACACAAACCACACGCCACCCACCACCTACACAAAAGCGACTACACACATCTTCCTCTAAACGTCTCTCATGCATCTCGCAAACAAATCTCTTTGCGTGTTTGCTGTACTTGTGTGTCTCAGACAGTGTGGTTGCACGGTCTCACGTAAGGGCATGTTTTGTCTCTCATCCTCACAGCGGTCTATCTGTTTGTACATTTTCTAACTTTTTTGAATGTGCGAAATCAAGATTACAGCTTCATTGTCGCAGAGAGACAGTGTTTGCCGGAACACAGGAGAGATTGGGGTAAACTGTGCCACTTTGTTTTGTGAGAGAAACATGATAGAGGTAAACTAAAATTACATTGTAGTCAGAAGAAGAATGTAGATTCGTGACAAAACGTGAGTCACTTCGTTTTTTTTAAAGCCCACATAATGCACTCAGTCTTTGTCTGTAAAGAGATTTCACTCTTTGCTAAGACAAGACGCCATAATTCACAGCCGCCCACATTGTGTAACTGGTAACAGAGTGATGGTATTCATAGAGTGACACTCTAAGACGAGTGCTGGTCTGAGAGGCTGTGATAGTGATTCAGAAGGCTCTCTGCGGACGAGAGTGTTGTATCCTTCAGTCGACATATGAGATGAATTAATGCTGCTATCATCACCATTCCAGTCCCTCGAAACTATTGACCAAACCAAAGAACAGACTAAGGAGTGCAGACAGCTGCTGCTGTGTAATGACTAGTCGTTGCATGGAAATGAAGGTCTTGGTTGTGATCTCGTAGCCACGGATCAATAAAACCAGAGAAAAAAAAAAAAAGGAAAAGTGAGAGAGTGAGAAACAACGATTTTTGGGCTGATTCTTGTTTATGTGGTTTTTAAGCTGTAAGCGGCAGAAAATCTGATGCCTAATCAGAATATCTGGCAACAAAAACCACAACAACAATATACATTTACCTGACAAGCAAAACTGGCGGGATTTCCAAATATGAGTCCTTGAAACATTAAACATATACTTAAAGATATAAGACTTAAAGCCTATATTAAACCTGCTCATCTTATAAAGTATATCTCTTCACAAGAATTGGATTAAACATCGCGATTCATATGGATTCATTTCATGACGCCTTAATGACCTTTTTGGATCGACATGAGGGTGTGTAGATGACATTTTTAGTTTTCAGATGAACTATCCCTTTAAAACATAACATTTTTCACCAACAATATACAAATATTACAATTATTTTAACATTATTTTAACATTATTTTTTACAATTATTTTAGTACACCACAATTATGCCTTTAGTCCAAAGATTTCATATTTTAGTTTGGATATGTACTACTTTGGTTTGTGTTCAAAAGTTAGGTTCAGGATAACAGGTTAATGTTATTAATGGAAGGGTTAATGAGAAATCGAGCTTTAATCGAGCTTTAATGTATCCCTGGGTTCCTGGGAGTCTGTGTGCGTGAACTCTGGGTCTGTAAAGACTGAAGGTTTTCAGAGAATGTGTCCTTAATTATTTTAGCAAGTGTCTTGTTCACTTGTGTAAAACACAAACCTTATTGGGGGGATTGGGCCAATAAGAAAGACAGAAATATGGACTCTGAAAAGAGTTTAGTGCTGATGCGGCTCTTGTTCAGGATGGACGGCTTCACAGTGTACTTCAAGACATAGGAAAAGAAAGAAAAGGGGAGGGAGGGGGAGAGAGAGAGAGAGGAAGAACAGACAAGAACCTGTGCTCAGCAGAGGGAGAGCTCTCATCCAGAAACAAGGAGCCCAGGGGAACAACAAAAAGAAGAGAGATGGGGTGAGAGGAGAGGAAAAAAAACCCTTCAAAACAACAAAACACTACTGGCTCTCCAGAGCGGACTCTGGGTGAATGCCAGCACTCAACGTAATCTCTGAAAGTGATAAAAAATATAAAAATATGCGATTGATTGGATGGATGGATGGATGGATGGATGGATGGAAAGAATTGTGGGTAACCAGTTTCTTTAGGAGATTGTTAAAAAGGAGCAAACAGCGAGAAAACAAAAAAGACAGAGACAGTCAGTCCAGGCTTCTTCGTCTTTGGCATCTCATTCTTAATCAGTGCAGTGTTGGGTAGAATGGATGCTGACATGCAAACTGCTCGGCACAACAGGGAATAAGCTCCTAATCAGTAATCAGACTGTCTGTTTAAACGATGGGGGCTCTTGGTTTCACTCTGGCGTAGGTCAAGGGCCTCTCCACAGTCCCTCTTCCCTACTGCGGTACACCCATGCTTGCTACAGAGCAAACAGAAACCCCTACCGTCACCCCACGGGACTCTAACGGGCAAACAATTCCTGTCATCTCCAATGTCAGCGCTCTTTCCTGACAAGCAAAGCTATTGTATCTAATTGATTTTGTTGCTAAATGTTATTTCTAAGGAAAGAATATGGAAAGAGCTATGAATTTGGTTGAGGATATGCTGATAATTATGCTATTTGCTTGAGTTTTTACTGAAAACACAGTGTTTTCCAAAAACTTTTTTAGAATGTCAGAAAAGCTCTGGTGATTTTATTGTATGCTTTAAATAAACAGATACAAATCCTTTCATCTTCATCATTAAAACGCAGGCATGACTTAATTTATAATAAATATATGTGCATATATAACACGTTTCAGAGGTCGGTGGGGCTGAGAATGGTTGGCTTTGTTGTTGTGAAGAATTAAATTCATGCCATGTGGTTTGTTTAGAACACAGCAGGCCTAATCAAAGTAACCTTGAGATACAATTTCATGCTTAGACTGCATGCAGACATTTAGAAGACGACACGCCAGTGCTTTTCGTGATATAACTAGTTGTGTTCATGTTTCTATATGAAAACTATACAGGGTTCACACTGACAGCAGTTAAAGATAAGTTAGGCAATGTTTTTCATAAACACTTTTTGTTATACTGGAACTCTCTTCACGTCTTGATAGCAATCGATAACAGAAGTGGTCTTCTGTGGAAGTCTCAGGACCAATAAAATGTTTGTCCAATCATTGCATTTGGTCCGATTATCTCCGCACACCCTTCTCACGCAGACATCACACGCATTTCATGAGGCTATGTTGTAGACAGACAATCACTGAGTGCGGCAAACAAGCAGCAGCCACCTTTTACAGTTCCCCCTGAGCCAAAACAATGAGCTTATGTTGCATTCATGCCATAACTACCGTGATGCTAGCCTCTCTGAAACTGCCAACCCTACCTTTAAACGGTGAGTCTTTGTGTGGTTGGTTGATAGTAATGTTTCTACTCAACTGTACAAGTATGTCATGTCAAATCCCTCGTTATCATAAATAATGCCTGGTCACTTTGTCTATGCAAATCACTTTCAGCATGAATGTGGTGTGCAGTGCAGGCCTATTCGACATCTTTCACAATGCCACCTAGTGTTCTGGAGAGCCATTTATATTTCAATTGCTTTCATTATTGAGTGAGTACAGGTGCTTGATCAGACATACTGGATAAGAATGGAACAGCGGGACCCTCTATGGCCCCGGCAGGAACCCTTCTAAATCAACTCAATGTTGCTCATCTCCCTTCCCTAATCAAGCCTCCCACTTGAAGCTGCTTCTATTGTTCTGCCCTTCCTCCCGCTCTTTCTCCATCTCTCTCTTTCAGTCCTTTTCCCCTAATCTCATAAAAATTCAGAAGGATACTCCCACATTTTGCTCCTCGCTCTCTCCTGCCATTCTTGAGAACATTAAAGCTGATCTCCATGGTGAAGAAGGGAGGATGAACTCTCTGGCCTCTCAAGTATGCACTCCGTGGCACCCTGCTTTTCCTGTGAACCAAAAGTGAGGCCTCTTTTTTGATATGTCATACCTTTTTTGTGCGTTTCAAGTTTCAAAATACACCTTAATCTGACTTAAGGACTCATACCTGAATTCAAAACCATTTATGTCCCCAAATACTTGGAAGACTGCTTGATGTGCATATAAAAGAAGACACTCACACATTTAAAGTTGTATTGATCGTCATTGCAATGTGAAAGGAAATAGAGGAAAGAGAAAAGTTCTAGGAATAGACCTGCATTACACCTTTGTACCCAAGCTGTGCGTAAATCCTGCAGTATAATCGACACATTGCATAGCATGACAATTCAAATCTGCTCAACATAGCTCTGACAAACTTTCTTAACTGATCTAGGATCGGAATCAAAACCTCAACTTGTACCCTTTGGAAAAACAAGATCGAGAACTCCTGGATCAGGCTCTGTGGGTTAGGAATGACTTGAGACTAGCCCCAGGGGTCTCTGCTCATGTCACAGTGGGGTCACCGAAGAGTGAGGAGAAAAGGAGACAATCAGATCTCATCTACCTCCCATGGGTCACCCTCTTTCTCTCAATCGTTCACTCTTTCCAAACACAAACAACTACACTCCTTCATGCATGCCTGCAGTGCAGATTTGATTACTGGCAAACCCTCGGCAACCCTTTCCGATTCTTGTCAGAGAAAGCGGGTCAAGTCTATGAGCTCACAGGGAAGATGATACCGGTTCGATGGAGTCGGGATAAGAGATCTGACATCTTCAGGGTAGAAAGAGCAGGTTTGTCTGTCGAAAAGGATTTGATTTACCCAGGGATTAATAGCACAAAAGCAGTTTGAGGAGTAGGGATCCTGGGAACTACAGGAGGCAGGGTGGCGTAGTCAGCACCGAGGGTTTCTCGCTCACCTGTTTAGGGGCAAAGAATGGGGAGAGCGGCCAAGACCCCTGTCCTGTACATCAGAGTTTCTGTTGCACACATCTCCATTCTTTTATATTTGAGTCTGACAAAACGCAAAATCGATAATGCTTTTTTCCCATTTCCTCTTTGATGCAACTTCAAAAGGTTAGTGGACAGCTCTCAGAGGAGTGTTCAAAAGGAGGGGCAAAAAAAGAAGATAAGGAGCAAAAGACACTCCCCAAAGAAGAAAAAAAAAGGGGGGGGGGGCTAAACAACGTGCTTGGAATTGAAGTTGTGCAAGAAAAGCCCGGTGCGACTAGGAACACCTGCAATCACCACTGTGGTTTGCCGCATTCAGCCAGTGTGAATGAGTAAAGAGCAAAGCGGTCTCACACAATAATATCATCTGCACCTGCAGGAGTGCATGGTGGACACCATGTGTACATACACCTAATACGCTCTGTGTAATTACAGCTGCATGTATCTGTATCCACACAGTTAATAAGTTACACCCAAGGTATACCTAACTAACCTTGGCTCAGGGATGGGCAACTTCGGTCCTGGAGTTCCACTGTCCTACAGAGTTTAGCTCCAACCCTGAAAAAATCACCTGCCTGTAACTTTCTAGTAATCCTGAGGACCTTGATTAGCTTGTTCAGGTGTGTTTGATTAGGGTTAGAACTAAACTCTGTAGGACATTGGCCCTCCAGGACCGAAGTTGCCCATCCCTGCCTTGGCTTGTATACAAGTCTCATTTGAATCTCAAAAGATTCTGTAAACCCTGAACTGGTTGACCCAGGCACTCTTTGAAGAGAAATGTGGCAGTGTGTTCAACCAACAATTGTCTTCAAATGAAAACAATCTCATACTCTTTTTCCAACTGCATTTCAGTGAGAATAATCACCTTTCACCCTATTCTGTGTTTGAGAGGGTAAAGCATTTGTGCATGTGTGTGCTTCATATGAGCACTCTCTCTCTCTCTCTCTCTGTGTGTGTGTAGGTGCAGCTGGACCTGTGGTGAATGTGTTATCAGTGAAGTACTGTGAGAAGGAGAATTATGGCAGGCCTGAAATACATTCTGACAGCCAGAGACATCAAAGGATTCCTTACAACTGTGCTCTTAACGTGGAGTCAATGTAGGAAATTACTCCGAAGGCGTGAGACGACTATCCTTCAGAACAGTCAAATCTCTCAAATATAAAAAACAGTGCCTGATGACTCGCGAAATCTACAACAAATGGTCAATAATCAGTAGAACCTTTTATCTAGCTTGAAGTGTTCAGTCAACAGGAAACAACATCCGCAACCCAATTAGTTTCGTAATGCAACATTTCTGTGTATAATTGGATATTCAACAAGACAAAAATAAAGGAGGAGATTTAAGTCATCTGACAGGAATTGATTGGATCACTGGCACCTGCTTGTTGAAACTTACTCTGGATAAAAGGAATATTCTGGGTTCATCACAGATTAGGAATAATCAACAGCAGCATCATTTTGATTAGCATTTTTCCTTAAAAAATAAATAAATAATTGTTTACAGTGACGCACTTACAATGACGTGAACAGGGCCAATCCATAAATGTTAAAATAACTCAACGTTTCAATAGTATGGCCACAAGATGCCCCCTAAAATGACCATAACAATGACGAGAACCACTTTTTAGCTCAAATAACTTACATTTCTCAGACAATAGGCCCCATTTACTTGTAAATACCTCGCTGTCACTGGGGTTTTTCAAAATTGTATTGAACCTGGAATATTCCTTCAAGAGGCCTTGGGGACATCAGCTGGAAAGGAAAGTGGAGAAGAAACATTTTGAACCACAATAATGTATTAAGTAGATAGGATTGATAATTGTTTCATGTTGACAAAGTCTAACGAGATAAAATTAGCGCAGGTTTGATTGAGCGGCGACAGAAGCATCTGATGTAACAAGGATCTTTTTACTTTGGAGTGGAGATTGTCTTGACTGCCAAGAGGGTGAGTCGAGACTGGCACATGGGACTCATGCCAAACTGTCCGAGGCGCCAGGGCTCAGATGTAGCGTGAGGATGGGTGTGTCCGTGCATGGCATGGGTAACCAGGAGAAGTGCCAGACTACAATTCTTCACAGAAGCTTTCCCCTCCTCCCTCTCTCTTTTCTACTCTCCTTCGTCTCGATTTCATTCATTCATCCCCTGCGCTTTCTCTCCCTCACCATCTTCAGACTGTCCGGATGCTTTGTCAAACACACATACACACGCACACACACACACACACCACTGGGGCTAAATCAAAAATCTATGCTCTCAATGGCCAGTCAATATCTCATTAAGCAGTTACCGTGCCCAAGTTGGCAGGTAATGCATTTCATAGTTCTGACACACACTCATACACACTCCGACAGCCTCTCTCACATGCCACACATTGTAATAACCTGTGGAAATGTGGCACTCAGTTTCTTTCACAAGTTGCGGTGGAATATGGTCACTCAACCTCAACCTGTGTGTGTATATATACATATATATATATGTTCTTATCAATCCAAAGCCCACTTCCACATTCCAGGATTGATCCCTTGGTTTGATCCAGTCATGTCTTTTGGCAGGTCTAGACTGGACTAGATTAAACTCGACTGCAAAGCAGTCGGACATATGCCTATCATTTATAATGCTGCACTGCCATTAAACAAAAGTAAACTCATTGAAGCAAAATTCTGATTTAGCATACTCTGCAAATGTACGCAAACATGAAAATTCATGTTCTAGCATTGCTCTGGCATTTACAAACCTCAGTATTCAAAGCGCTGACAGAGTTACCTTCAAACACCTGTGCTGTTAAACAATGACCTGCAAGAACATGACCAAAGAAGAAGAGGAATTATGCAATAGACAGCTATAGCGCCACCCCTGGCTACCATAAGAATGCAACAAATTTGAATTTGCTTTCTTACAAATTTCAGAATACAAGATGATAACGTTCAAGTACGTTTCAGCCCTTAGATTCACATTGGTAGTTATTTTATTTTTTTTACATCAGAATAAAGTCTTATTCTGACTGTGAACCAGCCACTCAGACTGGAATAAAGCATCTGACTAACATGATTATTGCCCCCACACCCCAACCCACCTCACCTCACCTCTATTTTAAGGCAACTTTCAAGGGCATCGTGATTACAAATTCTTCTTCAAATGTGAGTTTTTACATTTTGGACTTGCCAACTGTCAAAATTGTTAATGTTTAATGCAAAAAAACATTAAAACCATACCAAGTGGCACTTAAATATCCATAAAAAAGTGACTCCTTACCGCTCTCCATTGCAAAATTCGAAGCCTCTGCAGAAATAGTCCACTTAACACTCCTTGCTGGCCACTAATCTTGCTCTTTATTTTTAACCCTAGCTTGTGGGCTTCATCTTTACTTCCCCTTAATCTGATTTTGCCTGCCCTCTTTCTGTCCTTTGTGGCTAACTGGATTACAGCCAATCTTGTTAACCTCTGCTGTGTTACCGAAATGCCCAGAGGATCACACTAGTCAACTGCACTCTACTAGTCCAGCGACTAAAGAGGAAAAGAGCAAACCACTAATGTCCAACTTCAGCATGCAAATGTTATTTGCTTTGACTTTGTTTTTTAACGTCTACATGCGATTACATGCATTCTGGTCTGGTATTTATCAGAACACGTGCAGCAAAAAAAAAAGATTTTGAAAAGATTTCGAAAAAGCTCTTTTCCAACATACTTTATAGCTTATTAAAGGGTTAATTACCACACAGATGAAACAGGCCTGTTTTTTTCTGTCTTTGGCACATCAAACAACTTTCTTTAATTATGTAATTAATATTTGGAGTTTTCATCTTAATTGTGTGGAGCAGGCTAGCTCATTTGCATAGGGTAATGAGAGGGATGTTTCCATTACAGGTAATTAGGTACTTGAGAGGCAAGTGTGTGGCTAGAAGGCTGGGAAAGAGGAAAGGAAAAAGGAGGGATGACGGGTACGATCGGAAAAAAGACAGATAACCGTATCATATTACCGAACAAGGAGGCGTTAGCGTCTGTAACGACATGCCTGTCAAATGACTTGCAAAGCAAACACATAGCAATTGCCTGACGTGAACGAAATGTGGTTTCACAGCGAAATCTGTGTCACAATCAGTCGACTGCTCTGATAATGATGCTGAATTATATGAATCCATTTACAAAATAAATAAATAAAGGGTCATTATTCATGATTTTTAACTTTCAGCAATAAAAATTTAATTATGTAAAAAAAACAAGGCTTTTTCAATAGAAGACGTCTAATAATACACTGTAACCGAGTCACTGCAAACGGTATCAATTTCTGTAAGACATTAGGAAATCTTTTATTAAACAGTTAGACACACTGTAGATGTGGTTTGGTTGTAAGATAATGGATTCCTCCAGTCTCCAAGAGCTCTATTTTCAGTTTGTAAGCCTCTTCAGAACAACCCACACATGAGACCCGGGGTCAGAGGTTATCTCATACACCTGCTCCAGCTCCACAACACACAATTTGCACGTTCTTACCCACAATCACACACACACACACACACACTTTTTAACAGCCACATGCATGCAAAAAGCGAAACCCACATGCTCACTTAGAACAAGACGCTCTCGTATTCAGATGCCGGTGAAGGTTTGAACAATCCCAACACTCAAAGATCAGAAAAATAGCTCATAAAACATGTGCTTCAATGCACGATCTTGTAATTCCTTGCAAAATCAAGTCGGGAAATTTGCATAAATATTTCATTATGCAAAAGACACATAAGAATGGCTTAGCGATGCATTTTGATGCAGCATAAAAACTCATTAATGCATATAACGCGTGCTATTTAGCTCAGCATCAACATACAGATACCAGAATTACGAGCCGGTTCAGTGTTGTGGTAATGCAATAACTGCGAGTGCAGTGGAGGTGAACTGCCGAAAAGCTTTCAGTGGGAGATTCACGGAGAGGGTGAGAAGGAGAAGAGTGGTGTTACCGCGGCTCAACACCAACATCCATTGCTTTTTCCACTCTCAACACCTCTCGCCTAATACAGAATGACAGCTGTGTGTGCGCGCGGGCAGAGAGGAGGGTGTGTGTGTGTGTGTCTGGCGGCATGGAGCGCGCTAATGGATCGGAGAGTGTAAATGTATTGTAAAGTGTATATACAAAAGAAAGACTTCAGATGAAAAGGAATGAATATGAGCATGCAGGTTATCCAGTCTAGAGGAGGCAGATGAGTGTGTGTGTGTGTTATGGCAGGGGGGTTGGGACCACTGAGCAGGATTACGGAGGCATGATCAACACCAGTATAGTGGTGTGGCGTTCACCCTGGTTGTTCACGGGCCAAAAAAATAGGTCAGTGGAACACGAAACACGCCGACGTCAACCCAAAACTACTGGCAGTCGACATGTCCTGTGTCCTGACTCAAACTCTCCTTGACCTCTTACCTTCGAAAACACACACACACACACTCACAACACAACACAAACTCTTGTTTCTGACTTGGAACAACGAGACCCCCATTTCTTGAAAAACTGACTTACTTAAAATAACCAAACAAGAAAAAATGTTAAATTTGCTTTCCACTGCAGCTCAGGAATGGGAAAAAACAGGTTCCAGCATCTTAGCCTCTTTTATTTTTTTTTAGACATTCCACTGCTTTAGAACTTTGTCTGACTAACTTAATTTCCCACCATAATGGAAATATATGACAATGCCACAACTTAATTTTACTGGAATGAAACCATGCATCTCTCTCTCTCTCTCTACATGAGACGCTCAAACAGAGAGTTGGCTGACTATAAATAAAGCCCTTTGCAGCTCGACTCGCTTGCACAAAAAAAAGGAAGTTTACAAAAAGGAGAGACAAAACCCCAGCATGCTTTTGTCCTCTTACCTTTCATAGCTGAAATCACAAAATACATCATTAAGCTCGGCGGTCCATAGGCGAGCGGGTCTCGAGGAGTGCACTGCTGTTTCAGCAGCAGCTGGCCAGCATAGCTCTGCCGCTCAGCTGCGCTCGCATGACCACACCACAATCCATGTGACTCTGACATCAGTGCTCCCTCGCTGTTGGGGCCCGCCCTTGGGTTGGGATTGGCAGAGGAGAGGCCAATGAGAGGGAGGCGGGAGGGGAAAAGGGGGTTGGGTCTTTTTTCACAGAATGCAATGGCTGTGACCGGAGCCGATGGGATGGGGTGAAGGAGGGAGGGTTCGGGGAGGCTGTCACTGTCTCTTCTGCTTTATCGCCAACAAGAGAAAGTCATAACAGAAGCACAACACCAAACAAGGTTTTTTTGTTTTGTTTTTTAGCTCTCAATCGTGATAGTAGAACAACTGCAAGAATGTTTAGTATGATGCAAAAAAGTAGTGGCAAAAAATAATATTTCATTGATTAAGTAGCCTATTGTGACATTGTTATTATTATTATTATTATTCTTTTTTTTTTTAAATCTTCAACTAAATTAAATAAACATGCCATGCACAACCTAGAACCCATTGTAACCTTGAAATGTACAATTTATGCATTTTGACAAACTATCTAACAGCTTTGTACAGTATGCAGATAGATAGATAGATAGATAGATAGATAGATAGATAGATAGATAGATAGATAGATAGATAGATAGATAGATAGATAGATAGATAGATAGATAGATAGATAGATAGATAGATAGATAGATAGATAGATAGATAGATAGATAGATAGATAGATAGATAGATATAGACTATTTATAACTTTTATAGAAAAAAATTCTACATTTAAAAAAATCTAGATGAACAAGTTGAACTCACTAATAATCTACTAATTGGTTGTCGAGTGACTAGTTGTGATCTTATTCCCTAAAAACAATTAGTAGACTGTACCATTGTGTAATTTAGTGGAAATCAATTTTTCACGGGGCCCTGGACATGTCCCCAACCGACAAGTGCTCATATATATATATATATATATATATATATATATATATATATATATATATATATATATATATATATATATATTTATATATATATATATATATATGTATGCTATATATACATTTATGATATATATACAAATATATGAACCAAAGTTTATGTTATCATGCCAATAAAGCTGCTGAACAAAACAGGAGGGGTAGAAAAAGGCAAGAGTCAAAAAAAATGTCATGTTTTTCGTTTGTCTTGGCGCTGTGGCGGCAGTCTCTCGCTTCCTGTGTGCTAATATTAGAGGGGCAGATGAGGCTGCAAGCAACTCCAGATGTTTTCAGAGAGAGAGAGAGAGAGAGAGAGAGAGAGAGAGAGAGAGAGAGAGAGAGAGAGAGAGAGAGAGAGACGTGTTACTGGCCGTCTCTCTGACCTCCCTCCAGGAAGCTGGTTTCATCTTTTCCTCTCTCAGTGCTCGGTGTCCTGCCTGCTGAGAGAGGTGCTCACACTGGCTGCCCTGGCAGCTGAGCTCCAGAAGATAGCAGGAGAGAGAAAAGAGAGAGACTCATCCTGATCCTTCCACCACACAGTGACTGTCTGATGAGTTTCACTATCTCACCATCCTTTTCATTTTCTCTCTCCATCGCTCCGTCGGAGACCCCCTCCCCCTCGTGAGTGCTCTCTCTCTCTCTCTCTCTCTCTATAATAATCTGCTCAGGCTTCTTAGCAGCTGGCTGCTCATGATTCTGGTCTTAGAGAGAGCTGGCTCCGGCCACAGACCAAACCCAGCTCCATTTTGAGCCCCTGCTCTTCTCATCTCCACCCTAAATTAATGTGAATCTGAGATAGCAATATTTCAGTGCATTAAAAATGGGGGGGGGGGGGGGATTATCTTCTATAATATTCCATTGAGCTGTTTTTTTTTGACTGACGCTATTGTCTATGTAATGTAAGTAATAATATTTACATTAAATAGGTAATTAATTAATATGCCCTCTAATAAAAAATAAATAAATAAAAACAATCATTGAGCAATCTTCGAAAATGTACACCATTGTAGAGGAGTTTTTTTTTTTTTTAAATAGGGTTTATTCCCCATGTAATTAGAATTTAAATAATTTAATTGTAATTTAAATAATGGATTCATGAATTATCAAATCACACACATATTGGGTTTCCATGTTTTATGGGGACTTTCTATAGACATAATGATTTGATACCTCACAAACTGTATATTCTATCCCCTTACACCAAACCTACCCATCACATAAAACTTTCTGCATTTTAAAATTGTCAAAAAAAGCCTTAGTGTGATTGGGGGCCAAAAAATGTCCCCACAAGGACAATCATTTCTGGTACTGCCATCAGTGTGTGAACATTTTTGAACATTTAGTGTTTACCTGATGTTTTCCTGATAAGCTGTCGTAGCAATGGTATTTTAATAGAAACTATTTGTAGCAAAGTACATTTTTGTCATAAACATATATGTATGTGTGATAGGCTACGGGTAAAATCACTGTTTACCTGAATGGCTATGTTTGCTATGTTAATTTAACACTAAATGAGCAGGAATAACTGCTGTGAATCCCTGAATAAAAAACAAAATGCAAATACACACTCCACACCTGATGCCATAAATCTCACAAATTACCGTCTGATCACGACCTCTTGTGTGATCCATTAGAGGCAGCGAAAATAAATTAACTCATGTTATGTCAACACTAATCCGTCAACGGTCTCCGCTTAATAAGCAAAATATAATTTCCCCTCCATGATTATCAAATGAGGTGTATCATAGCTGAAAATTAGCCGCGTCGAAAGTTGCATTAGCCTGCGTGGAGGTAGTTTAGCTTGTGTCACGCTGTGCTGTTAGCATTAGTGTTAGCGCTGGGCCTCTGTTAAGCTACTGTGCTTTTTGACCGTGTGGTACTCGCGCTCTTTGGATGAGTCAGTCCAACTGCAGCTTGTGGTAAGGTTAAACTGCTCTTCTCTGTTGAGATACTTGCGGTCGGTAGGTAAACAACAGTACTGTGGTTAGAGCAGACTGCTGAGAGAAAGGGTTTCAGAACAGCGTGCCTCTGGGCAGTGCAGTTCAGGTGAACACGTGTGTACGTGGAGTGGAAAAAAGGCTACATGTGCACTCGCATGCAAAAACCTACACGGCACGTTTTCTTCTTCCTAACCCTTTAGATCTCAGTACGATAACCCACGATTAGACTTCAAATGTGTTATCAGTAATGGTGAAAAAAGATGTCTGTGGCTTTGAGAGCTACACATAAAAAAGGAAAGTGGAACGTTTGTCGAATGTGTGATTGTTTGCAGTTGTGATTGTTTGCAACTGTAGCTCATACAACTTCTCAACTTTGCATATACATGATATAACCACTATGCCATTCATCAATAGCCGATACGTATCAGACAGTAAAACTGATATACAAAGCATTACCCTCCACAAAATACTAGGCATTTAGGACCAGCGAGGCATGTCAAATCACACTCTGTAATTTCCTAGTATGTTCCCAACCAGTCACTGGAGAGACGTCGGCATCTACAAGGCGTCAAAAATCAAACTGTGAAGAACCGCAACAATCAACCGAGGAATTAAGTGGTGTTAATGACAACAGCTGCCACCAGACAGGCCTCGTCTTCTCCGCTCAATGCCCTGGAATGCATTTCTCTCTCACTTTCAAACCTGGCTTTCCCAAACTCAGAACCAAGAGCTGTGGAGTTTGATGGAAGTCTCAGAAGACGCCACCTATTTTCAGGCAATGAATTGATTAAATTGGTTTGTTCAATCACATACTAGCCCCAACCCAGTGACCGTGAATTGCCAAGTAGGACACGTTCCTGGATCAGCATCCTTAATGGTCCTGGAACCTTCTAATCAACCGATCAGATTATAGGGATAGGGATAAGGGGTTAGGGCTCAAGGGCTTGAACAATGTTCTTCAAAATAAAGCCATTTCCTTGAGATTAAGGGTTGATATTTGGGAAAGGGTTAGGAAAGATTCTTTCAAGAGGAATGTTGTTCAGGACCAACAAAAGTTGTTGATCCAGGAGCACATTTACTTTGCAAAATCACGGTAACCAATGAATCTTACCCTAAAAACCGGTCGCCTTGATTTTCCAACATGTTTTGTTGATCCTGAAATAACATATTCCTGTCCAAAAACATAGTCCCACCCCTAAACTTAACCCTAACCATCACTTACATCTGACGTAAAAGGGAAACGGTGAATAAGAATGGTGCCCCTAACCCTGGTTTAAGGTCTAAACTTCACATCTACAGATAACTTATCGATCAAATCTGATCCATGATGTTCCAGGATAATGTACAACTTGGTGAAACCACAATAGCCACCTGGAACAAGAGGGCAAAGATTGGTTGACAAGAATATTGTTCCAAGAACAACAACAGATGTTGATCCAGGAATATCCCTCTTTTGTAAATCACATGAAACATAAATATGAGGTGAATTGTTTACACCACGTTTCATGTGCCGTTTTGCCTCAAGCATAGGTGCAATACAGTCTGGTTCTTCATAAAACATAAGTAAAGAACCCTAACCCAACAAGGCGATTTTCTAACCAACTTATATCAATTATTGGCCCAGCGTGGGTGTATCCCTACCACAGTTCAGCGAGGGCCAAAGGTCGACTCTGTCAATCTTTCCCTGTCTCTCTCCATAATCACAGCAGCCCTAGTCAAGTGTCTGGCTCTCCACCTCCTGATTAATTCAAGCAAATGTATTTATTGTAAACAACCCCTGTGGGATGGAATTCAATTGAGAGGGGACGCAGAGCATCCACTGGTGCCCCCGAGGAGCCAGGCGGAGGACTGCAGCCGATAATGGGCTCATTAGCAGTCTGTCAGTAGCATCCCACGCACGGGCAGAACAGCAGCTGATCCTCTATACTCTTTAACTCTTGCCTCTCCTCAACACTGAAACCACAGCATGGAGGGAAGGAGTTTGCTTTAATGAAACATAGCATGTAATCGAAGACAAGATGAGCTCTAAATGGCCCTCATATAAGTGTGAACGATTCATAAGTACATATTTGAAAGAATAATGTAGATGGTGCTGTAAAATGTAGGAATTTAAACACTCTCATAGAGGGTTTTATCATGCTAACAGTAGCATGCTAACAGTCACTCTTAACAGTGAGTGTTAACAAACTAAAACACTCTCATTGAAGTTCTGCCTCTACATTCATCCACTATAAAGCCCTGCTGTTAAAAAAGCTGAAGCTCAACAAGCTTTGACCTCAACCTCACCAAACAAATAGTTGGTTTTAATAAAAATGACATATCCTAATTATCTCACACTGAATATTTTGTTTTATTCTGAAATATTCTGGAAGTTAAATGTGTTACAAATGCCGTTTCAAGTCATTTCTTTCAGCACCCAGGCTAGCCTGCACTGTAATTTTGTCACAAGTAGCTATAACTTACAATGTGTTTCTCGGCACCCAAAACCACATCCTTGCATAATATGCACAGTAATCTCTGTGCTACAGTCACCTACTCTTTGTTTCAAGGTTTATTAAACGTTTCCCTAAACCCAGAGGGAAAGTGAGGAGGATGATGGTCTCACAGAGACAGATGCCACATACGTGACAAGAGATTCCTTCTAGAGCTCACAGGAAGGAACTAAAATCAATCCATCAACAACATACATCGAACAATATAATCACCTAGAGGCCAAAGCTACTGCTTTATCTGGATTAAGCCAAGAGTTTCTGTTACAGACCATCCTGACTGGAGGAACAACAGATATATCACAGAAGTGGCACATTCTTGCAGTAATGCTGAAAGTGACAAGGCAGCCAGTTCAGACCATTACTGAATTAACAAGTCACCCCTAAATACACACCAACAACCTCAATATGAATCCGTTTAATATATATCTATATGCCGAAGAGTGCGGGAGCACAATATCAAACCGTAAGCGCACGGGCCCATATAAAACAATCATAAACCAATTTAGAGCCATTCCAGGCAATTTCCTGTGGCTTCCATCTGAGAAGAGGACTTCAATAAATCACTCCGACAACAAGGGGAATATCTATTTCCAGGATAAATAGACAAGACTATTGGGCTTCTTTTCGTTGAAAGAGAGGGAGACGTTACAGAGGGAGTTCAAACACACACACACACAAAACACAACAGTGAAAGGATTTAGAGAATTAGAGAATGAGTTCATTTTCCGAAATTTTAGCACTGATGTTTGATCAGAGACTTGCTTAACCACCACAAAAAAACGTTCACACATCATCATTATAAACTAATCTCTGAAATCAGCATTGGGGTGTTCGATATCTGAAGACCACTTTCTTACTCCAAATGTCACATTTGAATCTCACAGAAGACGAAGAAAGGGGGTTATAAGACCAAAATTAATCCCCTCATCAAGACCCAGACAAAAAGTGTTCCCAGTAGCATCGAACAAAACAAAAAATGGGCCAATTTCTTCGTTAGTGTGCGATATAATGACACTATGCTCTAAAGAATGACTCAGCCTCAGTTTGGGAAGCAATTATTGAAAATGGGCCAATATGATTGGTTTCATTGCACATTTTGGATACCACTTTGGGGAAATGGCTTAAAATAAAATATTGCCAAATACCCACTTTTTACTGGAACATGTATGAAATATTGAAACTTCACTCTTTCCCAGCCAATGACGGAAATTTACGGCTTTCACTATTATATGGTAGGGGGCGCTATGACACATATTCTTAAAGAGTACTGAATCTCCTAATCAAAAGACATGTGAAGAAGAAGCAGAAACAAGCAATATCATATTTAAGCAGATGCATATGTAAAATAACGCAATCACCAAATGAAATGTCGACCCAGCAAGAGCTATAGGACTGTGAAGCATTAGGTGTGTTGATGGACTTGATCTACACCATCTATGTTTTGATCATCGTTCTCAATCCGATCCAGACGTAGTCTTTGACAAAAACGCGATTTTCTCGACTGTTTGCTAAAAATGTTGCTTTTTTATGAAACTTACACACATTCAAGTGTTGATAAAAAGGAATGTATGAATGTATGATTTCTTTTGCTTGTCAAGCAGAGGGTCTGTTCTTTCTTTTGATATATTGCATTTTCAGACAGCCATACAACAAAATATTCTGGAGGCCATGGAACTTTTGTGAAAATGATAAAAAAATGCTGGCGGTGGCTGGCAAATATTTTCAAAAACGCTGGTGGGGAAAGAGTTTTTCATGTGTCATATTTAAAAAAATGTAGGCCTTTGTTGAAACTCTTTATAGGGCTTTTATTTTCTGACTAAGAAACATTTCTTTTCCCCAAAACATTTACAAAATCATCAAAATGTAATTGTGCTGTAAGCAAAGATTAATAATCAACAAAATAAAAGGAGCCAAGTCACCAGACGAAACGTCTAGAGCAAATACAAACAGACTTGCCGAGAACAAAGCACGGAGACCAGAGACAGAAAGCTATGTTTGACATGTTACTCAAACAAATCTCCAATCCTCCTCTACACTGAGTGTGTTTACTTCAAATTAAATTTGAACCCTTCCAGGTATTAATAATATGGAGACGTTTGGCAGTAAACAATTTGATAAGCATTAAACTCCCCTTGTGCTCAGCCTAATTGAAAACATCAGATGGCCCCAAGCGGCTGTTTGCTTGCTGTTGCCGTCGATGTTGTCGCTGCTCGGTTAGTTTTAATAGAGCAGAGATGTCAAACCAATTTCTTTGTCTTTGGGCATTTTCTCATGTTGCAGACGTGGTTGAAAGAGACAAACAAATAAATGTGTTTATGAGATTAATTTGAGAGCGGTGAGAGAGGCAGTCAAGGTGAGCTGCGAATCGCTAATAGCAAGGACAAAAAAATAAGAGAAAAAAATGCTCAGAGGACCGAGGTGAAAATACTTCAAAAATGAGAATAAGTGCCTCAGGTGTGGGATCCTATTTAAGATCATATCAACCGATAGATTAAACCGACTGGAGAATTTGTGCTTCACTATGGTAAATGTGTATCGCCTTAGAGCTTAAGAAAGGAGAATGAAAAAAAATGAGGAGTTCTGTCTTGAAAAATATGCGAAGATCTCATCCAAGTTTTTGGAAAGAGAGTTAGAGAGTTTGAGAGAAGGAGACAAGGAGGAGGAGGGGACATAACACCATGTACCGGGGTCTGAACCGGGGCCAGGAAGAGATGTTCAGCATCCTAATGATCTCTTTCTTCCTCCCCGTGAAGCTGCTCGAAACTCCCTTTCCCCGAAAAAAAAGGAAGCGGAGGTGATTGGGAGGGGAACCTCGTCTGCGTCTCCACAGGAAGTAGGGCAGGTGATTTTGGGTGTGATAATTACGGTCATAACTAGGCATGAGGGATAGGTAATGGCCCTTCTTATCCTTCATGTGGATAGTCGGCGGTCGCCGCGACTGTCGCGGGCAAAAAGCATGATTATGTTGTTCTTTGCGCGCTATGACTGCTGTACGAGCCCTGAAGACTGCTGAAAAGGGCAGCGGGGGAGCGTGGCCTTTGAGGGGGAAGTTAACGAATGAACTTCATTATTGAGGAGCATACCGGGGAGACCCCCTGGAGCGGGTGATGTATTACCCCGTGTCAAGAAAACATGCAACGCCCTCCCCCAACACACACTACATCCTCAATGCCAAACGATTACATCAAATCTAAAAGAAGGGATAGGTGAACAGAAAGTTTACTTAAGATTGCATGAAACATAAGAGGATAAAGGCATTCATACACACACACACAACTGAAAATAGGGATGTAAACATAAGTTTACTTAAGATTTTGAGACGAAAAATAAAGAATAATATATGAAATTGGCAGCTGTACCAACGCATTCTCATCCTTGGGCGTCATATACTGACGCTTTTGACATTTCGTCGACATCGAACGCACATGGCACCCTCTAGCGTCATTATGAGACGCACAGAGCTTTGTTCGGTTATGGGTAGGTTTAGGTCTGGGGTAGGGTTAGGGTTAGACCACTAGGAGGCGCCTTCTGGCCCATTTCTATCTGCGTCTCATATTGACGCTAAAGGGTGCCATGTGCGTTGGATGTAGACGAAATGTCAAAAGCGTCAATATCTGACGCCCTAGGATGAAATTTTTTGAGTAAACGTAAAAAAAAAAAAAAAAACTGTTTACTTAAATGGAAATGAAAAATAATAAACAACTTTGTAAAATGGAGTTGAGTAAAGATTTTTACTTTAGAAAACGGCAGCTGAACATACTGGGAAAACAAGGCCAGAAAAAAAAAAAAGTCAGCAAATGTTAATATTACTTGAGATAAAAAGTTACATAGAAAAGAAAAATAAGATATTTAAATAGGAATTTAGTGGAAAACTTCATTTGCATATACATGTTGTTGTTGTTGCTTAGTTATTTGGTGTATGAAAGTACTTTCCAAGCTATAAGGTCAAATTGGTTTTCAACCACAGCTGTGACACGCAATAACTCTTCTCAATAATTTTGAAGTCGGAGGTGCGTCACTTTACCACATCGCTCTACCATAGAGGAGCAGACCGCAGAGAACCTCCACCTCTCAGAGCGCAAACTCAGCTCATTTATTAGGATTTACGTTGTCCTGCAACTTACCCTCCAACTAAAACACCATTATATTCCCGCAAGATACCGTAGCTGTGGGAGAGGCTTTTCTCCTCAAGATTGAGGGAGTTCTTGAGGCTACGATACTCCTTGAGTTTGGCCCCTTTCGGTAGGCCCAAAACAACAGTCTTTTTCTTTCTCCCCGTCCATTTTTAAGCTTCTGGTCAGAGGGCTCTCAGCTTTTCTCTTTACTGTTGACTTATGAGTTAGCCAGGGATGTTTGGGAGCTATTTATCACGGGCCTGGCTCGTCCTGCACCCTCACACATTAGTAATGTTCTCCACCGAGGAGTAGGCCTGTCACAGCTCTCTTCCCCCGGAACCTTTGAACAAGGTAGGTCACGGCGAGGCCTCGTGCATGCCCCACTTTTAGTATTTCACGGCACCTTTAAATTCGCCCAGGCCCGATGCGGACAGAGGCGTCCTAGGGGCATCGTGGGTACTGAGTGATGCTCTTGCGACTTGAAACGGAAGAAGCGACAGATCTTTTCTTCCATATTGTGGGTATAGGGGATTATTAAAAAAAAAGAAAAAAATGCAGGGCGGGACTTGCTTCAATCTATCGATTGTTGTTTGGATGTTGAGATGTGTGTGCGGCTATCAAAAGTGGAGGCAGATGAACGAGAGCTTGAAGGGGTGGGGTTTAACCGAATGACATGATTGGAGAAGTCCTGCATACATCACCAGAAAGAAGTCTGTCATTTTTACTGGAAGTTTCAGTAATGACATTATGGTTAAACATTACTAGGTCAAAAAAAAAAATTTTTCAAAAACTTTACAATAAGGTTTACTTAGTTAACAGTAGTTAATGGATTAGCAATATATATTTTTTATACAGTATTATTAATCTTTGTTAATGGTGGTTAATACAATTACAACTGTTCACTGTTAGTTAAGCTTAGTTTTCTGATCCATTAAATAATATAAATGATCCAAGTTTCACTATTAACTAGTTGCTTATTAGCATGCATATTACTAGGATATTGGCTGTTTATTAGTACTTATAAAGCACATATTAATGCCTTATTCTACATGACAGTTTTCATTAATCTTTCCCAATACCTAAACTTAACAAATACCTTATTAACTATTAATAAGCAGTAATTCAGATTTTATTGAGGTAAAAGTTAATGGTTAATAGTGAGAATTAGACCCTAATCTAAAGTGTGACTATACTAACTATACAACTTTTTATTTCAATAATGAATTAGTAAATGGTAAAATTAACATGAACAAAGGTTATACTACTAACATACTAGACATACTACTAACTATAAGTAACTTTGCAAGTACATGCCAACTTATTCTACTAACCCTAACACCTAACAGTCAGCTAATACTCTAATAAGAGTTAGTTGCAAAGTTACTTATAGTAATGTCTAAAGTAGACTGTTGAAAAAGTGTAACCTTAATAAATGCTTTAGTAAACTAATGTTAACAAATGGAATCATATTGTAAAGTATTACCAAACATTTTATATAAAATGATACGATGCACGATGGATTTTGTTTTTCATAATAAAATCAATAACATGCATTTAGAAAATAGATAGGGTGGATTTTCATTTCATGCTGACATTCAAGCAATGCATTTCATTACGCGCATTACCTGGGAGTCGAACTTGAAATCTTGCCTCTCTAGCGCAATGCTCTACCAATTGAGCAACAGGAACTCAAAAGACATCTCCTATAATAAGCAAACAAAGCGGCAACCTCATTGGAGGAATTAAAAAAAAATCCCCCAACCTTAAGACCACTTCTTATGTCTCTTCCTGTTTTCAGATTTGTCATTTTATTTTCTGTTTGGACGACAAATGCTGTTTGAAACCAAAACACAGGATTAAAGGATAAAGTTGCTGTGCGTCGACCTTGATTCAGTAATCCAGTACATTATTGGGTAAATGTACATTTGTCTCAGGAACACATCTCCTAGAGGAGTGTAATCTCTCTCCGTTACGACAGCTTCTTAACCCAACCCAAAATGTGATGAGCGCTTCTTTCTGCAAATCAATCTAACTTAAAATTCCTCCTGAGCTATTTGTAATCTGCGGGGCTAAGGAATGTAATATTAAAGGCCCCGTTCACAAATGAAACATTGATTTCTTGTCTTCTGTGAAACACAAAAGGAGATATTTAGCAGAATGTCCTGGCTGCTCTTTTCCATACAATGAAAGCTCCAAAAATCAGCACCATAATAACAGTCTGAATTACGTGTACTTATATTTCAAGTTTTCTGAATTCATGCCGAATGGATTTGTGTGAGAAACAGACCAAAATGTGTCATTAAAAGCATTTAGATGAGATTTGAAAGCTACAGTACAGTGGAGCGGAAAATTATAGAATTTTCTATTTTGTTTGTAATGTCCCTTTAATATACCTTAAAAAAATAGTTACTATTAATTTTCAAGAACTATTCACTTTAAAGGGTTCTTTATGTCAAAAAGCTATACTGTTTTTCTGTGTTCGTCTGCAGTGTACAGTATATGGCAGGATGCAACCGATTTGAATTATGCAAGCAAAAAATTAAAGAGGCGAGTTCTTTAATGACCATGTGGTGAAAAATGAAGTTGATCTTTGGAGCGAGTCCACCACATCATTAAGGAGTCTGCCACTTAATCAGAATGGATACAAAGCCGGCAAGGTGCTAAGTGCGCAGGTGGAGTCGCACTGACAACCGCTGATACATTAAAACGCAGTGAGAAAGAGGGAAGATGGTACAGGTAGAGGAGAAAAAAAGACTTGAAAAGGACAAACCAGCGAGACCTATATGGCCAATGTTTTCCTTCCTCTGTATTAAAAGAATGGTTCACCCAAAAATGTACATTCTGTCGTCATTGCATACCTGTTTGACGTACTTTCTCTAAGAAACACACAGATTGAATAATGTGCCGGTCATTGCTTTCCATGCAATCACAAATAATGATATCTGTATCTTTCAATCCTCAAAAAGGATGTATAAAAACTATAAAAGTGCTCCATATGACTTATGTGCTATATTTAAAGTACTCTGAAGTCATGATAGCTTTGTTTTGGGTGAACTTTCCATTTAACACAACTTTCATTAGGACCAAAAGATAAACACAGCTATAATCTCTCAGATACAGCTTCTGCAGTCTGTTCTTCTGCAGTTATGAAGTGGTTTTCCAATGGTTTCTAAAGTATCTATAATTTGAAAGACTGATGTCTTTGGAAACCCCAGTCTTTTGCATGGTTTATTCAACAAAATTACAAGTGAATAATTTAGAAACAGAAGTTTTACAAGGATAATTATAGTTCTCATTATTCCAGAGTGCATAATTGTCTCTGCACTTGTACAGTTATTGCCATTGAAACTCACATAATAAAGATGGTTTGTGAAGAGGCATAATTCTTAAGGTTCATCATAATATCCTTATTTCCACAGTTACTCAACTGAAGATTATGTATGTTTGGGATCGTACGATTTTTAAACAAGTTTCTGAAAGTCTCTTATGCCCACCAAGGCGGAAGACAAATAAAACATTTCTTATAATTATCAATATTGAAAACAGCTGTGCTGCTTCATGTTTTTGTGAAAACCATAACACTTTCTTTGATGAATAGAAATTTCAAAAGAACAGCATTTATTTGAAACAGAAATCTTTTGTAACATTATAAATATCTTTACTGTCACTTTTGATCAATTGAATGCATCCTTGCTGAATAAAAGTATTGTTTCAAATATAAATCAAATATTGGTCAGAATAAGCTGCGATGTGGACATGGGGATGGTTTCACAAAGATAGACTTTGACTATGGCTTAGATATAGTAGATAGTCAGACTTCAGTTAGACATCTAAATCAGACCGTTGCACAAAGCACTTAAGACTCTGACTATCTTAAGTAGGACTACACTGCAATGCATTCTGGGTAAAATAAGACACTTTTCAAAACAAAAAACATGGCGGATCGAGTAAGCGCATTCAACCGCTCGGTGCAGTTTACCCGAACGGAAAATATGTGTTTGTTGGAGGAGTATAAATGACGGAGTACGTTTTTATGTTTCCACTGTTCGATCGCGCCCATGCCTCTCTCTCTCTCTGACACACACACACACACACACACACATTCCAGCATTGCAATCTTGACATCGCAGCCTATTATTATGCAGCGTTCACACCAAACGCGAATAGAGCGTCAAATTCGCGTCTAGTTTGACGCTTGAACATTTTAAATCCATTCGCGCGTCCAAGGCGAATAGGACGCGCGTATAAAGCGAGCGTTTGAAGCGAAATAGACGGGCATTCAGAGCTATGACTCCACTATGACTCTACTACCCCCTGTTTGAGAAGTCACGGTGTATTGCATTTCACGCATCACCAGTGACGCTTGCGTATGAAAGGGACCGCGTCGATCGTTGCTCGCGTTGACTATGTAACGGCCCTAACAGTTACAAGGACATTTTACTTGGGAATGTAGTAACAAGAAGAAATGTTTAAATTATGAGCTATTTTCCCTTTTCTTTTGGCAGTTTGTAATGTAACTGATTGTTACTGCTGGTTGCCAAGGTTACATAGAGTCTTAGACCTAAGTTAGCCTGGGGGTGAGGTGTCTAAGTTTTTTGGTCTAAATTAAGTCAGTCTTTATTTTTGTGAAACAGTCTAACTTGCATTAGACTAGTCATTGAGCAAATTTTAGACTTGTCTAACACTATAGACCGGTCTAAAATAGCTTTGTGAAACCGGCCCCAGGTCTTACGCCATTTAGTCAAAGCTCTGGCTGTGGGAGACTAGGTGTGTGTCTTCTGTGAATGTGTGCATGAATGTGTCGGCTTGCACGCACCAGACCGTAGAGGAAGCTAATGATGGCGCAAGGACATTTCATCAGCACCATCTTAAACATCAGCAGTCAGCCTCCATCAGTGGCGTTCATATCTGCCGGAGCCAGATGACCTCCGTTTCTGTCCTGCCCCATGAATCAAAGCCCTCATTTCATGCTGACATGCTGCACTTGTCGGCCACTGGACGGCTGCGCGAGACAGAAAAGTGATGAGACATGAAGAAAGTGGGGAGTGACAGATAACCCGCTTTAGCTTGTACAAGGCCACTTCACCGAATGGCAAGGCAGGTGCACTATGGTGCCGCCCAAATGCCCACGCAGGCACGTGCCTGTCCACTGTCACTTGCTGCGGTCTGCAAAGTTGTAATCCACCTTAGCAGATGGAGCTCTGTATACAATCCACAACAACAAACACGCATTGTGTGCATGACACATGTCACTCGCCGTTGTTTTTCTAGGCTGACATCTCTTCACAACAAGGTCTTTCAGGTTCAGAGGGACTCACAAAGGGACAGCATGGCTGGAGAAGAGCTGACGAAGCTGAGGACGGCACAAAGCATGCCCACCACAGAGGGGAAGAGACAGATTATGTGACTACAAAGAAACTGAAGGGGGCCCAGTACCCATCCTTGAGTAACCCCTACTGTAACAACCCCACGCCAGACCCGAGCCTGGTCAAAAAGGACACAAAAGCCACCATCATGTCAAACCTCTCTCATTTAGAGAGCCTCAGCCAAAGAAGGTGATGGAGGAGCAAAAAAAGCCTTGCTTCAATTTATACAATTTATGCAAAAAAAGCCCATTCACTAAGGCCCATTTGCAATTCGGCAAAATGGCCGACCATAATGCTTTCGCTGAAAAATGACGTGCTGTCATTTTGTGTGGATGGAAGAAAAAGTATCGAGGGAGAGAGAAGAAAAGGATAAAAATCATGCTGTCCTGGTTTACGACAAATAGATGTCTCTATTGATTTCCTTTTTACTGAAGCGGCCCATCCTTCCCTGTTGTGAATATACTGACCTATTTCTGATAAAAAATGACAGGCTATTATGGATTAAGGCAAAGTGTCCAAAAAGAAAATATTCTTTCCATGGCACATACAAATGGAAAAAAAGACGAAACATAATCTATTGTTAAAATTGGAGAGTGTCAATTTGAACGAGCTGCCGAGAGTGTCTCTTGTTGTTTGAGGATGGAAAACTTTGGGTTTCTGAGGCATGCTGAGAGCGAAATCGCTTTGTCAGAAAGCACACTCCTGGGACGCTACGTCCATTCAAAACAGTCTCTCCTGACGAGCTTGTGTTCACTTCATTTACCAAGCACTTAGCCAACTGGCGTGACAAAAAACATACACCGTGGCATGCTGTGACCATAACTTCTCTTGATAGAAGCCATATAACAAATCTCTTCCATATGTCAGTCTTTACAAAACAAGATGTTGAAGGTCACGCCTTGGTGACTTGTTGCTTCTCGATCTCGTGTCACTCTTAAATCCTTTCAATGCTTTCCAGCCCTTCATCTGGAGCGCATAACCAATCTTGACAAAATCATCATATCAATTTTTCCTCAGAGAGGCTGTATGCCAAATCAAGACAAGAAGATTAAATGTATTTCAACAAATAGGCTCTCCCATACAACTCTCATTTACGTTTTAGCTCTGCAACAGAAATATGTCAGACCACTGCTGGGATGCATTATTGGCTGTGTACAGCATGATTATGTTTAATAACTCCCTACAGCGTTAGATTATCCATAGGCGGCTCTCGTCCAAATTCCAGCAAACGACCTCTCTACAATGACAACTTATAAATAATGATTCATGAAATGCCATGAAACATCGTAGAAAAGGAAGTTGTGAAATCCATGTTTGATTAATCATTTGAATGGGTGCTATTTATCGCATTTTCAATATTGCTTATCAGTAAATGTTTATGCATTGCGCAGCTGTTTGTAGGAAAGTCTGCATTCTATGAAACGGGTGACTTTTCTACTTTTAAAGCAAGTATTTGTTTAAAGGATGATTTTAAACACTGTAGCAACAAATTATGTGTTTAAGTGTTATCAAACTGCATGACACTTTCATTTTTTGAAAGGATGAACATACCATTGTGATTAAAGGAACAGTTAATTACTTTACTGTTAATTACTGTAACACTGTGAATGAATGAATGAATGGGTTTTATTAGCAAATCTAAATCTAATTTTGTTTGGAAATATCTTAGTAATTACTCTACGTGTGTGCATGTAGAATACAATTTTATTTGTAGATTTGCTAATACACCAAAGAGAAACAAAAGGAAAAAAAAAAAAGTGTGTGGATTTGCCAAAATCCATAATGATAAAATAAAAAGATGTAACAGCAAAAGTTGGCATCAACTATTCATTGTAAGTCATTTTTATACATGCGAGGGACACAAGAGGAACCCGTATTGTAGAATGACCCATTAATATTTCGGCGAGGTCGGCCATAATGTCTTAATCGTTTGATTGAGATTAGCATGGCTGGCTCTTTGTGACTCTCTCAGTGCTGGACGGGGCGGTAAACAAATGAACTGGCAAGGGTGAGGCCATGCTTCTCAATAAACACTGACACAGCCTGTCCTCGCTATGGAGACAGATAAGCCCTCTCTACAGCTCGCTCACTCAAATTCTCCCTCCTTTTTTCCAGACTCCATTCCAATCAATCTGTCTTTCCATCGCTTTCTCTCTCTCTCTCTCTCTCTCTCTGCCTTTCTTCACGTTCCCCACTCTCTTTCTCTCATTGGATCAATGTCTCTGCGTCCCTGTGGTCACGACTAACCTGTACGGGACTCAGACGAGCTCCACCACTACAGCTGTCGCTCTCTCTGCGCCGCCCTAAACAAGCAAATACTTCATTTGCTCAATACCTGTCATCCATGACTAACAGCATCATGGCAGAACAATGCGTTAGGAGAGAATAATTCTCGATAGAATAACAAACCGTAGCGTAATACCGAGCCCATTTATCTTCTGTGCTTCATACCCGAAGCTTCTGACAACTTCAGAATATCACATAAATCTAGGCAGATTTCCATGTGCATGCTAGTAGATTGCATGTTTATTATTCGGTATTTGCCGGGAAATAAGACATACATACATATTTAAAGCCCCAATGAATTCAAAAAATGAAGTTGTGTGGCTTTTAGTCCATGTGTGCTAACTTTGACATTATCTATGTGGTAATATACTCCTGAAAGTTGATAAAAATGAATTTTTAGTGCATTTATTTAAAATCTACAGCCTGTTATCACTAGCCGCGTTTCCTTCAAATTGCGCAAATTGAAATTGCGAATTTAAAATACGCTCAATGGAAACACGTCAATTTCGCAAAAACTCCCATTTATCGCAAAAAAGTTTTTACGCTCGCATGAGGTGGTTTTTCAGGCAATTCGAAAAAGAAATATTTCGCAAAACTGCAATGGAAACAGTTTTTGCGCATTTACAGGTCACCTGACTTAGAAGGCGCGGTGTGTTTGGACAGAATACGAGACGGAGTTCTTTATTGAATTCATAAAAGACAATAGAATGACAGAAATACTGGATTCTAAACCTCAAAGAAATGCCACAATCAAGACCTCGGAGCAGAAATGAGTGAGAAAAACCCAGAAACACTTCATATGTGCCACTCACAGACACAGTATGTCTTTCCTTGCCATTAATGCTTGGATAACACGCATACGTTTCCTTCCATTAATAATAATAATGTCTATTACGGTACGTGGCTGTGATATATATATAAACTTACCAACATCCGTTGCCATGATTTGAATGACTTATCGCGAGAGGAAAAAATGACATTTTAGTCGCATAACATCGGGTAATGGAAACGCCGTCATTTCGCAATAGTTTTTTATCGATATTTAGAAAAAAATCGCAAAAGTTTTGCGCGAATCTTTAATGGAAACGTGGCTACTGTAAAGCTGCTTTGAAACAATCTATATTGTAAAAAGCGCTATAGGTGACTTGACATGACTTTTTTTCCTCTAGAAAAATGCATTCAAAACAGCGATGACTTATCCTGCACTCATGGGCGTGTCCAAGTTCTTTTCCAATCAAATGTCCTCTAGAAAGTCATTTTCCCAGTACCACCTGCCTCTAACTAGCAATAACAAGTAGCAAATTATGGTTCATAACTGCAATTTAGAGGACCTTCGATAACATCTCATCTCAACTTCCTTTTTTCAATAGGAAATAAACTGACGCAATGAAGAAAGAGACTGTAAGTACTTTTTAACTAAAGCATTTGCAGGTTGATTTCACAGTGTAAACAGTGTGTCTCTGTGGCGTTTTAAAAACATTGCCGTTTGTTCAAATATCCCGACCAGCTTAGCATAGCAACACTGGCTCAGGCAATGGAATGAGTTTGGGGCAGGACTATTTGTTTGTTCAACCAATAGCAGACAAGGGGAGTGTTCAGGAAACCTGTTTGCAATTGCATTTGTTGATGCAAATGGAAAAGAAATGACAGCTTTAAACCTGAAGTAGCCATACATGCAAACAGGCTGTTTAGCTGCAAAAGAGCTGCTATCTGTTACCGAGTAACACAATGCTAGATTCATGGCCTTAATCATTTTGCTGATCAGTTTTTTTTGTTTGTTTTTTTTTTTCTCAAGGTGCAGCAACTTGGCGAGACAGACGTTTTCTCTGGCCAGGGATCAGCCCTGTGATATGAGAGCTGACACACACACACACACACACACACACACACACACACACACACACACACACACACACACACACAGGCAAACATACATACGCAAATAAAAGATTAAATCCTAGTCTACTGCCTGCAATCACCTAGTGCATCTTATCAACATGTCGCGTCCTAGACAGGTTACAACAACACCATCTCATCTCTGGACTCTACTGCAGTCAAAATATGAATCACATTCTACCAGTGCATAATTATATGGATGTGGGAATAATTAGCAATGTCAATTTTCATAAGTTTAGCAGTACCGCTGTTGCAAACATGAATCACACCTCAAAATATGCGCTTGTTGAGGAAAGGTGATCTATTACTTCTCTATGCAGCCACAGATTTACAGTTTTCAATTAACACAATAAAACAATTTTATATCAAAAACTTGAGGGTGGACTCTTGTTACTTGGACAGTAACAAACCACCTAGTAAAATCCAAGAAACTACACTGTAAAAAAAAAAAAAAAAAGTTTCAACTTAAAAAAGTAAGTATTCGTGCTGCCTTAAAATTTTAAGTTTAGTCAACTTGAAATGTGAAATTGTACTAAGTGACAACTTGGATATTTGATTTGACTAAACTTAAAATTTTCAGAGGTCAGAACAAACTCTTACTTTAAGTAACTTTTTTTTTTTTTTACAGTATACCCATAAAAACCCAAGAAACTGCATAGCCACATTTGAAAAACACCATCTTAGCAAACCACAGAGTTCCCCACAGGAAAACACTAATATTTTCTTCTACATTTTTAATCAAGTTAATTCCTGTCTGAAAAGCTTGAACAAAAGAATTGGCCTTGAAAACGAGTACTTTTGTACTAAAAGTCTTATTGACCTTTTATAGGACAATATTTTCTTTCTGTCATTTATTTAAATTCCTTGGAACACCCCGTTCTTAACAGGAGACATCTAAGTACTTAATTCCTGTCTGGTGTTGTGTTTTTCCTCTCAAAGAGCTATTAAACAGCACTGTTTATCTAAGGAAAAGAGTCTGTTGCCAGAGCGAACCACATGGCCTCGCAGTAGCACTATATAAAAAGGCCGGCCATAAAAATGTCAAGTTCAAACGTAAAGAAAACCATACTTGAAACTGTGCAGTAAAACAGAGCCTGTGGGGAAAGTTTCACAGTCAGTGTTTACGCCACATTCTCAAATGACTTGAGAGTGTCTGAGAGTGTCTATTCCAGTCATACAAATGACGACTAAATGAACAGCCTTTTCAGAAATGTGAAACTTTACAATTTGAAAAAGTGAAATTTGCTCTTCTCACGTATACTCCGCATCCGTTTCTGTTTTAAAAGTATAAATTTTTATACATTGTTTTGCCCTTTAATTAAAAGGAAATGAAATGGGGGATGGACTTGAACTGGTTTGCTAACTGCTAGGCCACTGTTCTGAAAAAAGTAGAATTTATTTGCATTTTACAAATGTAGAAATGCTGTATTCACTTTATAATGGTAAACAAATATATCGGCAAGGCCAATTAATCAATGATTTTCCGCATCACTTCAGTCGATAATTGTACTAGACTGGGTGATTGTAGATGAAAATGTTTCTTAAAGTTGAAAAACAAACCATTTATCTATTTTTTTTAATGAGTCATGTGACATTTTTTTTTCAATTAGCCAATTAATAGTTGAAAATAGTTTCAAAAGTTTGCATGTAGTTTTGAAAGTGTATTTATTTTTGAGCAAAATTGTGTAGCAATGCTCATTCGTCATGACTAAGCTGTATTATTTATATTTGTACATTATATTGGCCACCGATTAAAAAAAAAAAAAAAAATACAGCCAATTATTCTATGTACTTAATTGAAGTGAAATTCGACCTGAAAGTTCGTTTTTCCAACACTGAATGTTCGTTTTACGTTTATACATTGGCTTTGTCTCTGTGGCACTTCAGAATAACATTGGGTTGGTCAGAGAGGCGGCCGGTGGGTCGTAAAGAGGAGAACTGAAGTATCTGTTCTCTTCGAGAAAGTGCTCAGGCTTATTAAAGGTTGAACGTGCAGCCAGGGGAGGCCGAGAGGGAGCGGGAAAGTGCCTGCTAGCCAACAGCTGCCCTGTAATTTATATTGATGAGGGGACCGGTGGGCTGCTTCCACGGTTTTGATCATCCAGGCAAGAGTGGAGAGATGAGGCTGATGAGTCTGTGTGATGTGTGTGTGGGAAGATGAGAGTTTGCAAAGAGTGTGTGTGGTTGAGACTGCAGGGTTACTGCTGCTGCGGGTTGTTGTTTTCTGCAAGTCAAAACAGGTGAGAAGAATACTATTTTTATAGAAACAGTAATGCCAAGTGTTGTTATGAACACAATCAAAATACCAAAAAATACATATTGATTAAAAGCAACCAAAACTTTTTGTAGATATGAAGTGAATTTACATGTGAAATAATTGAAATAAAGGTATAGTTAAATGTTTTACTCACATTACACCATAAAGACTGAAATACACAACTTACATAAAACACTAGGCCTCATACATTCGCCGACTGAGAAAAACTGGGCATCATGCACTACTAAATAACAACAGACTTTCAATACCTTCCCGAACACAACAATCTCATGACACATGACAAATGAAAACAACAAGTTTTCTAAAACAGGCCCAAAACATGTTTGATATCATCTGACTACATATAATCATAGTCTGAAGTCTGTGGCCATCATAAACTACGCAATTTTTTTTGTGAAATCAGGCAATCCAAATCATCTTTAGATTGACTTTTGGAAACTAGTGTTGACTCCCCCAGAATGCAAATCGAAAAGAATTTTAGTACATCGTTGTCGTGCAAACATAGCCTAAAAACAATAGCATATTTCTAATTACCATATTTGTGCTGGTTTTCTTTGTTATTAGGCTAGTTTGGGTTAGTTTCGATTGGTCATTGGGCTCTCTTTGTCTCACAGACATGGCAACCCTGGATTGGGGGAAATGTATGTAAATGTAATGTTTAGTTGTTATAGCCTTGGGTGTGTGTGTTTGCATGTGCATATGAGCATGGGTATGAGCACATTCCAGTTCAGTTGCTTCCATGAATGCATTATGGCTGCATATGCAGTCTATTCAATTGCAAAACGCACATTTGCACAACCCCCAACCAACACACACATCCTGTGAATTCTCTATCCAATCTCAGCTGATCCCTTCAGTTAAGTCAGCATGAACACCATTTCAGTTTATCCAATATGGCGCATTTTCATGTGCAACAGGAAATTCAATAGTATGTTGACATTAAAAAGCAAAATAGGTTAATTTAGCTAGTTTGGACCAATAATTTTTTAACATGTATCAATGAGGTTGCTAGGGCATTGCTAGGTGGTTGCTAGGGTGTCCTGAAAGGGTCAAGTTTGATTTCATAACTAAAACCGGCCAATTCCTTAGCATGAATTATGCTGAGCGATACACATGCTAATTACTTTCGTAACTCGCAAGACACTTTCTCAACACATAATGTATTTTTTTAACCCTTTCTTTGTCAAACAGTGCCCTTTGACCCTTGCCACCAGCCTTAACATGTCATCTTCACACTTCATTCTCTTCTTCTTTCTCTCTAACTGCCTCGCTCGCTCTCTCTGACACGCGTCATTAGCATTTCTTTCATTGAGATTAAATAGTGAAGTCCAGTCCGTGGCTTTGAACCCTCTCACTTGAAACGTTCTTTGATTTCACTTCCTTCTGTTAAGGAGAAGTGATCAGCACCGTAATTAAGATAGCAGTAGGGCCCTGGAAGAAAGGATGAAAGATCAACCTTTGTGCTGGATGAATGGAGAAGACAGCTACAACTGGATATTTCTACAGCCTTTCAACAAGTCAAGTGAACGTAGACAGATGAAAGGATGGAAGTATTTTTATATAAAATGACAAGATGAGCTTTCATTAGCTAGATTTACAGCTGACTAGAATGCAAAACAAATACAGCCTCTCAGTAATTGGTCAATGCTAACTAGCTAATAAAGCTAATGACACTAATAGCTTAACTACGGTTTTCAATAGTGAATCTAGGTCAAAATAGTGTTGATTTTCCAGTATCAAATACTTGAAAAGTAGCATTTGGTGTGACAAAATGTGACATTATTGTAAGCTTGACAAGTTGAACTATTTTAAATTATGAGTAGCTTGACAAGCTACAGTTTTAAAGCAGCTTCCCCAGCACTGAAGAAATCAGCTTTTAACATCTCTTCAGAAGCTCAGGTGTGAAATTGAACCGAACTGCAAACACAACAAAACTTGAAACGAAGATCAAGTCACTGATATACTTAATCTAATGCACAGAGTCCCAAAAGGTCACATATGCAACCTGTCAGAGATTCTTCCCTCCAGAGCTGATCCATATCTCTCTCAGAGACTTATCAAAAGGAACGTCTTTAACCTCACTCGCGAAGGTCACGCACAAAACGCATCCTTGTTTTCAAAGAGCAAGCAGAGTAGATAATACAGCACATTCTCCTTCAGAAGAAAATCACATGATTCCTATGAGGGATTCAGATTTCTTAAATGAATAATAGCAGACAAGCTTTCTTTTTTTATACAGTGAAAATATAACTGGGAAATAGCCTTAGAAACAGCACCAATATTGCTGACCACACACACACACACACAATTCCTGGAGAAGAAAAACACAACTAAATAAAACTTATATTTATATATGAAAATTTTATTAAACTGAATAAACATTTAATTAAAAGAAAAATGATTACTTACAAGTGTGTGTCTTCTTTGTTACTGAAATACCTGCAAAAGATTAAAAAAAAAACAACAATATTACTTTTTTTTTCATTATTTCAAATAAACAGTGTGCAAACATACAGTTGTGTACAGCTGAAAGCAATGTAAATTACAGAGAAAGCGGACAGCATATTGGAACGGAGATGCTGTAAGCCGTGACATTGACCGAGAGCCAAAAGCTAGCTTTGACTGTGTTAATGCTTCTTAGCACTGCCACAGGCTGTGTCTAAGCAAGGTCAGGCAGGTCAGTATGTTGCCGTCACACGGGCCGGGCAGTTGCCTTGCTGTCATAGTTGACCTCCACGCAATGGAAATTAACAGGAAAACACATACAGAATGCTAAACAGATCTGTGAATATGTTCACGTCTGTTGGTGTAGCCCGGAAGCACCTAGTGCATCTTTATGACCTTATAAAGCATGACTAATGCCACAGAGGCACGGATGGATGTGTGTGCATGTTGCTGAAACAGAGGGTCCCATGTGGACCGAGCGTGCTCATGCTCTATGGGCTACAGCAGACTAATAGATCCCACTTGTCATGCGGAAGCAATGGCTAATTTTTCTACAGCTTGCATTTGAAACTCAAGGGACGTCGAGCTGACATGATTCAGTAATTCCACAGAAAATAAAAAGAGCTCTGGCCGGCGATAACGATGCTTCAGATGTTTTTTTGAGGGAAGGGGGAATACAAGTCAAAGACAGTAAAGCAAATGAGCAGGCACACGTGCACACAGATGCACCTGAGGACACGCCAGCAAAAACACAGAAAGGACCCAGAAGCGAAACTTAAGGCACTCCTGTAAAGCTTCACAGATCAACAATGCTATCACTGGAAGCACATTGTCCAACAACAACATTATACAAAGAAACAAACAAGCAATATTCCTCTTGTAAGTTACACCTGCAATCAAATCACAAAGCACTCAGCATGGGGGTAAATGGCAATTACCAAAATATGACGTCAAGCTGTGGCCAATAGGTCTCATTCTAGGAGCCAGCGTAACTGAACATATTAAAGGCATAATTCAACCACATCAATCCTTCAATACTCATCCTCATATTGTTCCAAACCCATTAATTGCAACTGCACTGAAAAAAAAAAGTGACCAGTATTTGTTCAAAATTTCATCTTTTGTGATCAACTTTAGAAAGTCATATAGGTTTGGAACGATATGAGGGTGAGTACATTATTATTTCAATTTAGTTTAGAGAACTATCCCTTTAAGGAAACATTTCTAGTCTAATGGTGTGAAACAACAGGGAGGGTCCAAGGGAATAAGCCATTTATCCAATCCATGTGATTTGGACCAGTTTCTTTCCTGGCGAGCTCTCGATTTTTACAAATGAAATAACTGTCCAGTAACTGTCATGGTTAAAACTCTGGCTGGAAAAGGGAAGGGTCATTGATAGCGCCCTAATTATTCATTACAGAATAGTATTTTGGTTTAAAGGATTTATTACATTCAATCTTTTAAGAGTGGACGACAGGTTTCAGTAATTTGAAAATAGCTAAACTAGACTATATATTTTCAAGTTCAAAGCAACATGGCTGTAAAATTCAACATGAAACAGCATTCAACAATGAATAGTCTTTACATATCCTAAAGGCAACACTCTCCCAAAATATCTTCTTTTGTACTCCACAAAAAGCTGCATTACTTACAACGGGAGCCTAAAATAATGCCTAAAATAGCCATTTAACGCCTTAAAAATATAGTACAGCTTAGGTGACATTAAGCCTTTCAGAGATAACTGTGTGAACGTGCTTGCACAAGCATACCTGAGGAATAACCACAAAACCACACAACACTGAGGGAAAAAACCCATATATTCTATCACCATGCATTCTATCATACAGCATGAAACAAAACAGGTTGCGCTCTGTAGTTATCAGATACCTCATGAACTTTGCTAAGAAGATTGTGAGGACACCGTCAGTCTTTGATCCAACTTCTGTCACTATCACTCATTCTTGCCCTGTCCTCCCTCTCTATCTCTCCCTCTCTCTCCATGTGATTTCCATCCTTATTCTGTAGAACTATCAGCTATCTGTCTCTGATCCTTCCCAAACCACAACAGCTATTCTGTCAATGTCACTTACAGATATGAAAACCAATCTAAACACAAAAAAATGTACTTGCTCGGAAATCATTACTGTCAAAAAGAGGACGCTAGGCTCGGTCAGAAAAATGGCCTGTTGCTAGGAGAGAGAGGGGAGGGGTGGGGAGAGAGCCCACTTCCTCCTCTAGGTGTCATTGGGAGGGCTATGATTGGAGGGTGCAAGGGGAAGGGGCCAGGGAACCAATGGGTGAACAGAGTTTGGAGCTGGAGGGGGTCTGGGTCTAGGCCCTGACACCAGTGAAGCCTGCCAGGTTATGTCTACTCCACTGGAAGATGGGGTGATGGGTCGGTTTGGAGGTGAATCCATCCTTGACAGATGGAAAAAGCTTGTCCGGCCTTCTTCAAAGGACGGTATCATGATTGCGGTCACAAAGTGCTGTGAAATTCTGAAATTCTACTGGAGGACAGTATACAAAAGATATGATAGATAGACCGATATACATTGTAACGCTAAAAAGAGAATGACAGAACGATAGAAAAAGAACAATAGAGCGATAAAAAGATAGAATGTTAGAAGGATGGATGGACGGATGGATAGATAGAATGATATAGAACAGATAAGAAGACAAACAGATAAGAATGGATGTCGGAAATGGTGGATAGAGGGGAAAAAATGGGATGAATGGATGATAAAACAATGACAGATGCAACATGATTTGCCAAAACATATTGTACCATCCTCATAGTACATGCACACAAAACAATGGATTCAGATGTGACACTGGCTCTGACATAAAAATAAAAAAAAATGCTTGTTATCTTTTGTGGACATGAAAGGTTAAAGACTTACTCATGATAATTTCCACTGTTTGCATCAGCCAAGCAAAAGGTCATCCTTTCCGGATGTCTACAGGTAAGTCATACAAAACTGATATAATCTAGACATTATTTTGTGTGCATATAGTTACTTATTATTAAAGTACCCATGAAATCAAAATTAACCCTATTTACTTTGTTAGCGCATATTACTAGTCTTGTGGTGAACAATTAATCCGTGCAAGTAAATATAAAAAAAAAAAAAAAAATTTACCATGGTAATCTTTAATCAAAATCTGAAAAGTTACTTCCGGGTCTGGAATGGCGTCTTTTTCTGATGACGTAGGTTTGACGGCTTGGTTTGAAAACGCTTAACCACTCCCCTCAAACCGTTAGTCTGTTATGAGCAGAGATGGAGAGGAGGAGCGCTAGAGTAAAACCCTGCCCTCTGTTCAATATTCCGTTTCACTGGGAAATACGTCACAACACTGGAGAAAAGTCGTTTGCAACTTCCGGTTCACGGGGACTTTAAACCGTTCAAAAAAGACGTAACCCATGGCATTTTTAACTATAAAAACAGAATTTCACAATCATAATATATTACTGTTCATAAAAACTGTCAGGGACAAACAATGTGGATAAGAAGGTTCCGGATATTTCCTGGAAAATATTCTAAGCATGCCCACGGCCATAATTCATTGCTTTCTTCCTCTTGTAGATTCCATATGCCGAGCACACTGATGACTGTTTGAAGTTAACCTTTAGCACATCTGCCACAGAAGGCCAAGCAGTCCACATTCCTTGCCAGGTAAAGCCGTCTGTATTGCAGATGGGAAAAACACGGTGACAGTGTCACGCTGATCTGGGACAGCTTCTCCTGGTGAAACCGTGTCATGCTGATGTTTAAAAAAAAAAAAGGGTCTCAGACCTGCGCAAGGCAGGGTCTTTATTCCTTATCCAAATCCCACTGTAAACCGATAAGAAACATGGTGAAAGCAGACTCATATCAGAACATGCAGGGTCCAAATTCAATTTTTAGACCCGAGATGTGTGAGCAAGAAGCTTCTTTCACCGCCCAACCGGCGGGACTAAAGAGCGTTCTGTGTCTTGGTCTGTCGGGCAGGCTGTGCATCATAATTCCAGCTTCCTTAGCACCTGACAGCAAATGATTATCATGGATGGTTATTGTCAGCGAGGCCTCTCCGGCAGGGTGCTTGACGCGCTGCGCTAGGGTTCGGCACTCCGTGACATTCAAAGTTAGAGTCTCCTTGACGTAATGGAGCTGTCCCCTCACCGAGCTAATGGGAACGATCCATTTAACCTGTGGCAGAAACACACAGGCGAGGAAGTTCCTAATGCGAGGCCAGTCCCGTGGGGGGGCCCGCTCAACGTTCTCTCTTCCCCCCCCGGCTGCTGCCGGTCAGACTGCTTGATTCATTGACTGCTGCTTCACACTTATCCTCATTCACTGTTCAGTCTATGGAGACCGGCGAGGGAGGAGGACAGTGGCTCTCTCAGCCATACAAGGACAAGGCTGGTATAGACACCTCTGGAAAAGTAACAGCTGAGTAGGGGATGATGACAGAGATAAAGATGGGTGGCTTGCTTGAGGGTTGGTGGACCCTAACGCAATTGAGATATATTGGAAGAATGGACTCTGGTTTTAGGTAGGCATGCTAGAATTACACAAAATGGCCCTGGACTGAATGTAATTTGTATTATAACAATAAAAAAGGACCTTTCTTTTTTTAACAGGCATTTCAAGACAAGAAACGTTCTTGGACTTTTCTGCAACAACATAATTCTGCAATAAAATTGAAGAGTGGGCTGTCCGTTGACAATAAGAATGACGTGGGACATCAGAGCCGATAGCCTCATGGGCAGCACTTTAATATGTAGCATGGTTGCGCTTCGAGTGACTCAAGTTCGAGTCTCGGCTTGGGTAGCTTTCCCGATCCTGTCCCCCTTTCTCTCTCCCACTTTGCTTCCTGTCAGTCCTCTACACATTGCTAGGCATATTTTGTATGTCTCCCTTATCTGACTCACTCAGTTCAGTTCATTGAGCTCTTTCCTAACAAGCTGATGACCTGAATCAAGCGTGTTAAATAAAGAAGACATACAAAATGTGCAGAGCGGTAGGTTCCCAGGACTGTTGAAAACCACTGCGCTAAACAACAGGCCACAAACTCAGCTTATTGAACATGGCTGAGTTTCCCAAAAGCATTGGAAGCAAAAGTAGATTGTAGAGACCTAATGGTTTCTATGATCTGTTTAGACTTACAGAGCTTTTGGTAAATTCTGCACATAACAGTACATTCTATTCTAAATGCTAACGGAAAATGCTATAAATTGAGGAGTGGACCCTCAGGTTTGGTGGTTACAAAAATGGGGTATGGATGGACTAGTGTCTATTAACATCTTACAGTAAAAGAGCAAGATTTTAATTCTACAAGTTTGCCCTTACGAGTCAAGAAACTAGTCATGGCATAGACAAATGCTAAAGGGAAATTGTGACAACCTCAAATCTGTTTGGATAGATTTTCATCAACTTCTGTTTGAGGTACAACATCATCAAGTGACAAGATTATGCCCATCCTCTCTCTGACAATAACCTTTCATGAATCATTCATCCTGTCATCTAAATTATAGAAAACACTTTGGTTTCGCAGCCACGGATGCCTTAAGCTGGTCAGAAAATACAATTCTTTAGCAGATTATACTGACTAGCTTAAAAATGTACGGTAAAGTCTTGTCTAAACAAACTATGCACTGTATGGAAAGCATTACCTTTCTTAGATAATCAAATAGTTATCATACTGCGGTTTACAATGTTTTGTTATTATTATTACAGATCTCATCTCCACCCATAACCCACATTAAGAAAACCAAGAATGCTTTTGCAAGAACTGTGCAATGATCCATACAAGCAGTTTATTATATCCTTCATGTACACGTGTTATTAAATTGTACATAACGTATACTTTCTTTTGACAGATCACCTTCTCAATCGTAAGTAGAGTTATTTAATCAGAAAAGAGGACGGATGTCATCCAAGTTTTGTTTCGTCAAAGTCATTCTCTTACCCGTTTTGCACTGACACACTTAGCCTTATTATACTTCATAAACTTTCAAATGCAAAATGCAATGATTAAAAAAGCTTGACGATTTTCATCATCTCTCCTCCTAATATTCTAAAACGCTTAAGGAACTCCGTAGAGAGGCCTTGCACTCTCCAGGGAGGTTCAAGAGAAAAATGACTTCATCTCCAGGCGCTGTTATTTCTGGTCATTTCTAATTGGTTTTAACTAAAATCAAGCCGCCGTGGCTGGCTCCACAGGTTCCCACTGAACAATTCGCCATCTGACATCTCCACAAATAGCAGATTTACATCCAAATTAGTTTTAGAGGACGTAGAAATTACATTGTCGTAGTGTCACGTTGAAAAGAAGAACATGACGAGAAACCAAGCAGAAGTTTGTTGTTGAGACAAATCACATTAAACTGAAGACCACAGTTAACAAGTAGAGGAGCATTTCTGGAGCAGTTTTGCTTCAGGATGAGATTAAGGATTAAACCCAAACCCAGTTGCATTTAATTATTGGCATTTAGCAATGGTTTCCTTGCTGTCCTGATCAGAACAGACATGTCACCACTAAAACCACTGATCTAAAGGTCACAGACACAGGTCAGTTTAGAATTCACGAAGCTGGACATCCCGAACTTCACTGCATTCTCAAGCTCAGGAGTCTCCAGGTAAGTCCCTAATATTGTCTGGTAGCTTGTGAATTATACATAGCAGCAAAGGGGATTGACGTAGGCCCAGGAAGGGCACATGAACAGCAGGCATGGCTGGCAGGCAGATTGGAGACTCCAACGGAATTTTAATTGTACCGCAGGGAGTCCGGACGGTAAGCGCCATTGTTATTGCTAAGATGCAGCACAACAGAAGCTCATTCAGCCGAGTACTTAAACAAATGATGATTACGGTAAATCGTTCCCACAACGCAGCAGAACCATTACGGACCCAGGCGCAGGAGTCGTTAGTGGCGCGCATGTGAGGATACAGTAATCAGCTGATTGGAAGGAAATACAGATAATACATAGTTATTCCTTAGAATGCTGACTCTACATTTACTTGTGGTCCACTGCGGCTACACACCATTGCAGACAAGGTCCCTTCGCACATCTCTACCTGGCTATACGTTCACACAGTAGCAAAATACGGTTAAAAACATTCACACACAGTTCAGATATAAACCAGAGTGACATCGGTATTCTATAACCGAACTCCCTAAAACTAAAACTACAACAACAAACAGTAAAACAGGGGTTCTCCCAAATCTGGCCCTCTAGGTCCGATTACCTGCACAGTTTAGGTCCAAGCTTGATCAAACTAACCTGCCAATAGCTTTCTAGTAATCCTGAATACCATGATTAGCTTGTTCAGGTGTGTTTGATTAGGGTTGTAGCAAAACTCTGCAGGAAAGCGGACCTCAAGGGCCAGTTGAAAACTGCTGACCTAACTGACTTGCGTCCTCTTGTCAGGCTACCTTGAAAGAACAAACTCGAAAGGACACAAAGACACAGATCACATCTTTGTGAGAAGTGAAATGTGCTGCGATCTTGTTGCTCCACTGACCACTGAGCACATATCTCGATATCAAGAACACATCCGGGTACTTTTATGTGTTCTCTGTATTTGCGGTCTTGAGTATTGTAACCGGGCTTTGGCGGTTGATGATGACGTAGTACAAGAGCACAAGATCGCTTAAGAATGCATATTGAGAAACTGCGCTAGTTAATAGGACAATGGCTATGCTAAAAGGGAACTGACATTTGTAGCTGTTGTATGAACAGGTTAAATTGGGAGTCCTACCTGATAGTAAATACTTTTATAATTTCTCATTCCCCACACTTACAGCATGAACACAGCTTTTGTTGGAGTCTTTCGGTCATTCAGATGATCAACTAGCAGACATGGAGGGCCCCGTTCTCTCCCACACTCCAGGATTCCCATTCCTTAATAATCTGTGCATGATCCCCAGCTGAGCTCCCCATGAAACCTGAACCCACCATCATAAACACAGCTCCCAGCATTCAACAAGACCACCCTGTAAAATATTTGACTGGACCCCGGTGACACAGAACGTCCCACTGAAGTCGTCAGTTTAGCCATGTTCATAAAAACAAATTATGCTGAGTCTATGCTGACATGTTTGGATATTTTTCCTTCACTAATATTTCCCATGCTAAGAATTATATTCCATGTAATGCTTGCATTATTCTCAGATATGTTTACTTTATGGTGAGAAGCTAAATTTGCCCTCGGGTGAAGACCAGGACAGGGAGTGTACAAAATGTTAAATAAATAGATAAATAAATTCATTTAATTAAACCAAAGTCGTCTCCTCGGGCGGAGATTGCTGCCGCATTAACCAATTGCGGACACAAGAGAAGAACTAATCTTTCAGTGTGTGTGTGTGTGTGTGTGTGAGAAAATCAGTATTGTGGTCTGTGGTTCAGCTAAGGAATTTGAGTTTTATGTCTTTCTAACCAGACTTCACACTCTTGCTGCTCTATGAGGCTGACTTAACAAAACACCATACATATATGGAGACATTTAACATATCTGAGAGCCAAGAGCTATTTCAGATGCCCATTCGTCTAGCATACTAGACATTGCTCTCCATATGGGAGCTTGAGTGATCAATATGTAACTTTTATCATAAAGTTGGAACAAAGCCAGTCTTCTCTTTTCATATAAAATAAGCAAATTGTCTTTAGTTAGGCAGTGAGATAACAACAGAGTAAGCTTTTAAAGGGATGGTTCAGAGTAATTTCAACCTAGTGTCCTTTGCACCATGACCTTGAGCCAAACCCTGACCCAGAAGCTTTTTTTTTCCCTTGGTTGAACATTATTAAAGTTAGAGCTTATTTAGAGAAATCAGCCGGCTGGCTTAGGGCAGGCGCTAACGGATCCAAGGATGTATCTCATAAATTACCCCACTAATAATGCCCAGAATGGTACCAAACTTCTACAGTAGTACAAATAGGTTCTGTACTCATAAAACGAGGCATTGGAAAGTTTGTAAGTACATCAGAAGTTTATTTAAATAACATTTGCCTGATGGCTTATGCTACCGCTAACCCGGGCGTCGAGGTCACTTCCGTGATTTGGGAAAAGCCCGTAAAACTCTGTTTAATATTAGTGTCCGGTACCGGGAGTAAATGGAACTCAGTGCTGGGCCCTGTTGAAACAACTAGTGAAAACACTGAAAACAGCGCTATTTGTTGTCACTGTACTGACCGAGAAACCGCTTCAGATGATTCAGTGACAGAGCGGTCCGAATGAATCCGAATAGTTTTAGACCGTTATACCAGCACGTTTAGAAAGAATCGAACCAAAAGAATGATTCATTCACAAATGATTGGTATTATGGGACACAATAACTTCTGAAATATTCGCACGTAAAACGTCTCTCAGGTCAATCAGAGCGAGTATTAAACTAAATTAGCCGCACCACCAGGAAAAGAGGAGGAGGGAGGTTGGTGCCGTCGGGCCAGATGGAGATGATTGCCGGCAGTTGAATAGCCCTGGCATAAGCCATCAGGCAACTCCTGATGTACTTACAAACTTTCCAATGCCTCGAGTACGGAACCTATATGTACAACTGTAGAAGTTTGACCTCGAGGTCATGGTGCAAAGGACTCTAGGTTGAAATTACTCCGAACCATCCCTTTAAGTAAATGTGGTTGCTTTGGAAAGTAATGGCACATAATTTGAGTTATCAGTCGTCAAAAAGCGTAATGCACCACATTTTAATATTCACCAATTGTTTAAACCCTAAGTATAAGCAGGAGTAATAGTAATGCTTGACTTTACAAACACCGCTAATGAATAATCTAGATCAGTGGTTCCCAAACTTCTTAGAGTGGAGTACCCCCTGAGGTATTTAACATCCTTCCTCGTACCTCCTCGCTTCCACTTATACTGCAGTCACACCTATAAAGAGCAAAAGAGCAAACAATACTGACAATACTGTGGTTAAGATGCACGTCACTTAGTATTACCCTTTTGTTTGTTGATTTGTTGTATAAAATCAGTTTCATATTTAAACTTGTGTGGATATTCTGGGAAAATTGCATTGTTGCTCGTATTATATATGATCAACATTAAAAACAAGAAGAACTCACACAGGGTGTGTTTCTGTATCACAGTTTGAGTCTTAAATAGATCTCTATGCACTCTCTGTGTCTATTTGTTCTCCCCATTTTTACAAAGGTACAGTACATTATCGAGAACGGCAATAATATAGCGAGACTTGCTAAGGCAGTATACTCTGCACGCAACCTATCATATGCGTGCTGCTTGTGTGGATGCAGTCAATTTTGACCACAAAAAGATGAGGCAATTTGATTGGATGTCATGTTTTTGACCTTTTATGGCACTACCTTGTTCCTGTTTTTACACTAGATGCGGCATTTTGCCTGTTAGAAATACATGCCTGGTTTTAATGTTATTTTAAGGTGAGGCAGAATTAAATGAACGGCAAAACTCGCCGTACTCCCTCTGTCACCTCACTTACCCCAGTTTGGGAACCACTGATCTAGATGATACCATTATGATCATAAATGGATAGGTTTACAAATCAGCAGTAGCTCCCACTGATATAGTGGAAATGATGTCTGTCAGAACAAACTGTCCTTGCAGAGAAACCACAACAAGACGTCACATGATCTGCAATGGCATCCACATACTGGCTAAGTAGCAATTGGTTCTTGAGACGTCTGCAAGGCCCGGACTTTATGACTCATAATGAACATGACGAGAAATTCCAATCCAGACTTTCCCGGGTCTGAGCGCTTGCTGTTGATTCATCTCAAAATGTCAATGCAAAAAGCAAAAGCACAGCAGATAAATCAACTTCTGAACGTGGCAGTGTGGATTGCAGCTGAAGCACTTACATATCTTCTCTTTCATCTCGCCAGCCCCTGAGTGTGTGAAATCTGAGGCAGCTAACGTCGTCTTGAGTAGTGTGGGTCGTCGTACTTTCCAAGGCCAACCACATCTAAAGGCCACATCTACCACGCTCGCCCTCACTGAGCATTTCACTTGAATGTTTTTCTTTTCCCACCCCTCATCTCTCAGACACCTTTCCACTGGTAAAGCAGAAAGACTTTTAAGATAGCGGCTTGAGTGCAGATGAATTAAACATTCCTTATAATCCCAGTCAGAAACAACATCCAGTCTGGCGTGTGTATTTGAGTAAAGTGGTGCAGGGAACACACTTCCCGCTATCCACAGGGACCTCGGCCTATACGGCGTGCTGGTCTCAGCTCATTGAATTGAGGAAACTATAATGGTGAAGCCGGGAGGAAGACCAGGGAGTCCACTTTGTCCACATCATGCACCGGCCAATAAAGCTAATTGCTCCGGCAAACCTCTCAGGTAATAAAGGCCCCTATTAGCTGAATTACATGTCTGTCAATCCTCTAATTAATGTCACAGAATTACTGTATATCCCTTGGTCCAGGAGAAGGGAGGAAATATCTGAGGATCTCTCAAGATGTTTGCGAGACGGCTACTGTACTTGTGCCTGGCACTTAGTTCCGCATGTATCTTTCATGTTTTTCATAATTAAAACCTGAGAGCTCGGCCAGCACTCTTCCCAGTGTGCTGTGAAGATCAAAGGGGCTCTTGTTACAGAAGAGAGTCGATCAGAGAAGTCACTTTCCAGCCAACGGGGTTCAGGCTTAATGCTTCCATATCCTGCACTTATTTGGAAGTATGTGACGTGGGGGGCCAATGAGGCAGGTCGCCAATGACCAACACAAATCTCCTCCATTAAACAATTCAGAATGACAATATTCGTCAACATCTACTGTGACAGACATCATTTTAACACAAATTAACAAAGAAAAGATATGTTTTTTTGCACTTTCTGAAGTAAATTTGCTTGCGTGGGTTTCACTGTTTTAAGAAGTGTTTGAGAAAGTGGGCAAAAACAAAGACCGCCTGCTTGTTGAAAATTAAGCTATCACAGTTAACAAAAAAAAAACATTATTCGCCAAATGTTGAAATGTTTTTTTTTATGTTTTTGAAAGAAGTATCTTATGCTCACTAAAACTGCATATTTTTAATCAAAAATACAGTAAAATCAGTTATATTGTAAAATATTATTACAATTTAAAATAACTGTTCTCCATTTTAGTATACATTCAAATTTAAATTATTCCTGTGATGCAAAGCTGAATTTTCAGTAGCCATTGCTTCAGTCTTCAGTGTCACATGACCCTTCAGAAATCATTGTGTGTGTATATATATATATATATATATATATATATATATATATATATATATATATATATATATATATATATACACACACACACACACCATATAACTACATTACCACCTATGAACACACATAACGCCTCCTGCTCCCTTGAGAGAACAACGAGGTTGTGGAAATACAAGGGCACTAAAATATAGCACGTCTAGTAATCAGTGAAATGGGGCCATTTATTTATTAATTTTTCCCATTGACTCTGAAGTAACATGAGCCTCTGGGGCTTTCTGTCTGAAAACACTGGCTGTATAAATATCGCTTTCTCTTTTGATGAGAAGACAAATCCATTTCCACCACAGGAAATAAGTCTTGGCATCACTGCAAAACTAGTTCTTATCATGTTTGATTGATACAAAGCTAACTGTGATGCTAACAAGAAGAGGTACATGTTTACTGGAAAAAAAGTGACAGTGCTAATAGATACTTGGTAGTTTATTGCCAAGTTACCACTTTGTGGAAACTGTAGATCCTGGCAGTTCTGCATTGGCTTATTCTTTTGGAAAGAATTGGTTTTCGAACATGAGATAGAGCATTATCACCCCATAATTGATGTTTCAGTGCTAGCTACACAATTTGATCCTCCGAAAGACGTTCAGAAACTGAATTGCACTTTTTTTTGTCGAATAGCAGCAAGATTATTCAAATTATTGCAGATGCTACAAAACATTTGGATATATATTATTTGCATTAAGTAATTCTAAAAACTTTTATTCTTTCTGTATTTTCTTTATTTATTCTGCAAAAAAATGTAATTTCTTACTGCAAAAAAACTTTTGAATCAATAAAATAAAATATATTTTTTCATACAATTAGATTTAAGTAGACTTAAGTATTTCTTGATTTCATTTAACTAAAGCATAAATCTTATAAAAATGTTGTTAGAGTACATGAAAAAGCTAATTGTATTAAGTGCATTTAGATATTTTGCTGAACAACAAGACAAAAAATACTGTATAAGAAAATGTTTTTTTGCAGTTAACTTTTTTTGTTCTGTTGCAAAAACAGATGTTTACTGGTGGCGTTAGTTTCTACACTGCCAATTACAGTCGTAAGAATAGGAATAGTCAATAGGACTGCAACATAAAGCTCTCAAGTGTGTAGTGACCCCAACTTATAACGAAACAAGAGGTTAACCACAGGACAGGGTCCACACATTCCCCTTCCCCAACACATAAAGGAAGTAGCCTTGCAGTCCAGTAATTATTAATGACAAAAGTCTATAAGCATTCCATTAGGTGCAAGCAGCTGTCATAAACATCTTAATTAATTTACAAAGCACACGACTGGGGAATTACGACGATGTGAAAATCTGCTTCCCTCTGCCGCTCCATAGCACTGGAACAGATCGGGCTTTTAAATTTTTAAACACGTCTTTCATGTTCTCCAGAGCACAAAAAAGCCTTTGAACAGTCATCTTGTTAGGAGACGCACCTAGCAGCGCTGCTACCTTTTGGGTTGTCCCATGGTCCTTTTTTCCCCCCACAAACTGGTGACAAGGCTTTACAGTTCAAGTTTAAAGGGATAGATCACCGACAAATGACAAATTTTGTCATCATTTTCTCTCCTTTAAACCCTTAAGCCATTTTAAATTTCATAAAGCACAAAAGGAGATATTTAGCAGAATGTTCCTGCTGCTCTTTTCCATATAATGCCATTTTTTGCTCTACACAGGAAAGAAAGTCATATAGGTTTGGAATGACATGAGGGTGACTAAATGATGACAGAATGTTATTTTACTGTATAAGTTGAGGTTCTAATTGTTTGGTATAAGTTTGTATTGTTACACAATGAACCTCATTGACTCATTCATATATTTAAAAAAAAAAAAAGGAAAAGAAAGACAGGAAAAAGTTATCTTTTAAAAACAACAGCTGTCACGGATATGATTGCATAAGAACACTGTCTCTGGAGGGAAGGAGGGAGAAACAGAGGCTGTGTGGCCCCCACGGGACAGGGACAGAGGTAGGACTACCACATTGCACCATTGATGCTCCTCTGGACTTCCCAGAGAGTGTAGCTCAACTAAAGTCAAACTAAAAACGTAGTTGGTTGCACTACAAGTTACTAAAATGTATATTATTATTATTGTTATGCTTATATTCTGCAATTTACTGTATATTCCAGAAAAGATGGTAGTATTAGTAGTAATATTTCACACACTTCGGTAGTTTCAGTTTTGCTTCCAATTTGTCTACCTCAGCTCACTCTGCTGTAAAAGCTGAACGTGTAACACATTATAGTTTACAAAAAAAAAAAAAAAAACAGTGTTGTAGCTCTTTGTCATGGTTACTGCTAGGCTACTGATAGAGAAGTACATTGTTACTGGAAAAACAGCTCTGTTTTGAACAGCCTGGAAGAAAAAAATAACCAGGAAGCGAGTAATGACTATTAGCAAGCACTAGCATCTGATTCTCAAAGACACTCTCAGTCTCTCTACCACCCCCGCCTGTATATTTGCATAACCCACTCGTGTGTTCAATGCTAAAGCACTCCCAGGGCTGCTGATCAAAGTCAGCAGTCAATTCACATTACAATACATTGATTTGATGCTTCCTAACCTTGCTAGTCTTTACTTAATGGCTGTCAAAAGCCTTAAGCACACCATAGACCATCACACCTCATGATTGTGTAACTGTTATGAAAATAGAATAAAAATCTCTCAATTATGCAAATTTGACCCAGTGCAACATATAGTCAGGTGTTATTTTCCAGAAAATATGGTACTACTATAAAAAAGAATAACTACTATAATAATTATACTATAATAATAAATACTACTACTACTACTACTAATAATAATAATAATAATAATAATAATAATAATAATAATAATAATAAATATATCCTGGAAATATAATTGGATGCAGTTTCAAGATGCAAGTTACTAATTATTATTATTATATTATTGTTGTTAATGTTATTATTATATATTTATTAATGCATCATAATACTAATTATAATACTAATTTGGATTTCCAAATGAAAAAAAGTATACTACTACTTACTGTTATTATTGTTATTATTGCTATTATTATTATTATTGTAAATCCGAGCATTTTCTGGCTTAAAACAATTAAGGGTTCTCAAGTAGAAAACACTACAAAACTAAACAATGCCATAATGTACTTAATTCAGTCAATAATAATAATAATAATAATAATAATTCAGCTACCTTTCTGAAAATACAGTTGGATGCACTAAAGTAACTAAAAAGTCCATTAATTATTGTTATTATTATTATAAATATAAATGCAAATCCAAGCAGTATTTATTTGGCTCACAATAAGGGATCTCAAGTAGGAAACACCACCAGTTTCTAATATTACATAATACTTCAATGTAATACTTAATGTTCACAGACGCCGCTTGTCCTCATGCTGCAGCTACATTCATTTTGAAGCCTGACATTGGGAGAAAACAAAATGGAATAAAAATTGCCTCAACTAGAAAGGTCACCTCTTTCCAGCCTTACAGCTCTGCTGCCTCATGCTCATCTGATGTAATGAAAGAAGAATCGAGCTGCATCTCCCCCTCTGCGTCCAAGATGGTATCTCCCACTACACTGTATGTGCTGGGGGGAGGAGGGTGTTTTTCTTCTTTTTTAGGGGAAAGCCTGTCAAAACGTATCAACATCGCTGACATGGCACAGTGACACACTGACCCACAACCGCCGGAGGAGAACGCGTGCATTACTGTGAGAGGGGAAAAAAAATAAATTAATAATAGTAAAAGGAAAAAAAAAGCAGCTATCGATTTATGTAAGAGTGCTAGTCATCGTCACATTGGCTGAGTGGTGTAGGGACTCTTTAATTATTTCTCAGGAGTCAGACAAAATCAGTGTGCCGTGAAGAGACTACATCGATTTCCCTTCAGCCAAAGCAACATACTCACTCTGTGGCGGCCCACGGTAGAGAAAAGAAAAAATGTGTTTGTCTTAGAGAGGAGATCTGGCACCCAAACAAACGGATGTTTCTCATGACAGAAATGACGGCCAAATCATGGCAGTCAAAAAAAAAAGGTGAGGATGGGATAAATAAATACGCTCCTGCATCTGAATATGCACACTTCCCTATTGCATAGTATCTAAAAAGCAGTACATTAAAACAGTTGAATAATGAGCTGTGGTGCTCTTATAGGCAACGCAAGTTCGAGTATGGCCTGCAACCTGTCCCTGTTTCTCTTTAATAGCTGCCTGCCACTTTCTCCTGTCTGTAAAGCTGTCTGAAACATGAATCATTGAAATATATGGAGGGAGGAAGGCATCAAAGCAATATCTAGTAATCCTGGGTGTTTGATTGGTCAAAAAAATAAAAATGAAGAAGTGGTAGAAATGAGTATATATGTATTCATGTTTTAGTAATAATTCCATTTTTACAGAAAATTCTGCAATGTATAAGACTGTTTAGTCTTACTCTTTTTATCTGTAAAGCTAAAAAAAAAAAAAAAAAAAAAAAAAAAATGGCACAGCGTTGAGATGTTTTGAAATTATTTTCATGCGTTAAGGATTTTGAATTAAACGATTTTGATTTGACAGCTCTACTCTAAACGCTAGTATATTTATAAATCATAAAGCATGTGATTATGTAAATAAAGATTAAATTCCGTTAAAATAATTATTCTATTTCTAAACATACTATAATAAAAAAAGCCTTTAAAAATATGTGACTATGGAGCATCATGAAGGGATAGGACAGTCTTCATGAAGGGATAGGAAGTGCACTTCTTCACAGAAAAGGCCGAAAATGAGTGGCAGGCTGTGGCTAACACCTTTGTTTCTGATTGATGTTTGTAGGATGAGTTGCAAATGCACTTGTGGTTCACCGTAGGCTGGTGGTGGTTGTGCATGTTCTTTTCGGGGAACTAAAATTAGCACCCCATGTGTATTTCCTGCCCACAAAAGAAAAAGAAAAAAAGCACAAACAAACAGCAAAACATCTTTCAGGTGGTTGGAAAATGGTACCTGCGGAAGTGGGGGTACTTGACACATTAAATGGCCGCGAAAGGTCTTCCATTCAAATCTATAAAAAGGCAACGGGAAAAGATGATAAAATCTCTCCATAAGCTCCACCTGAGGTAAGATACAGCTGTCGGTTGTCGGAATGAGCGCACGACCGTGAACAGAGCGTGAACTAATTCGCACTGCAACGATGCATGCATGCATGCCCTTCCCATGTCTAGCCAGACATTGTGTAGAGACCCTGTTAAAAATGCATTGTTATGGAAAGGGAGGCTCAATTGAGAGTGTGAGTGCGTCTCGGTTTGCTCTGCTGTTTCCATAATTTATAAACATGGTGCAGTGGCGAAATGGGCGGGGTTTAATGCATATCTCGGGTCTTTAGTGACCCGGGATGTCATTCACTACCTTCCTCCTCAACCCTCTTAGTATTCCTCAATCAATTAATTCTAAATAATTTAACATGAAAAAATGAATTCCTGTTTACCCATTCATTTTTTGTAAAAAATTGTATAGGGTCGCTAACGGCCCGAGGTGTGTAACAGTGTAAGTATTATTTTTTTCTGTACAGCTATAATTGAATCTTTGATGACTGAATAAGGGCAATTTACTTTTATTCCACAAGGTAGCAATGTCTGATACACAATGATGAAGTGAGTTTCACTCATAGTTACTGCAGGCAGAAAACAAAAGAATAGGAAGTATCATCAGCAAAACTTGAAATGGCTCTGCGATTTACAGCAGAGCAAGTACTGAACGCAATCAAATATTAGTGTCACTGTCACTTGATGGTGGATCTGGTGAAGAAGCTGTCAGCGATCAAAATATTGATTTTGAAGATGTTGAAAATGATACTTTTGAGAATATATTTGAGATCATGATGCTGAATGTACTGGAAAATGAGCTCTCTGACGATGTTGATTGTATAAAACATCTGCTCAAACTGAACCCTTCCAAACCCCAAAAGGTAAAAAAATTGCTTTATTTTATTCTTCTGTAAATGTTACTCTAATATCAGGAGAGTTTTATATTATCGCGACAGGTAGAGATCCATCCGTGTTAGATATAGACCAGGGTCGCTAAAGACCCGAATATGTAATAATGATTGGCGAAACATTCATGCATTTGAGGGTTAAGGACCTGGGGGGTGGAGTTAGTGCATTTACATCCAATCAATTTTAATTATTCAGTTAGAAAAAGTGCCTCAAATTTCAAGGGGTGTGCAACTCTTTTGATGCTTTCAAAATCACGTACTGTCTGATTAGGTACTACATTTGAATTTGATTTTACTTCGCGACCGTTAAAAAAGTACAATATAGTATGAATATGGGTAGTAAAACCGCCATGTTGCTACTGTCACGTGACCTACTAGCTGTGTCGCTTCAATTCCATTCATAAATCCTCTCAAGTGGCCTCATGGGATAGTAAAGTATCCATCAAATGCACACTTCAGAATCTCGCTCTTTTGATGTACAGTTTTTCGCTTACTATATAGTAGGGAAGTATTTCGGACACAGCATGTCTATGGATGTAGCGCCAACCGGTAGCGGCAAACCCCCCCCACAATTGTTCAGTTGTCTCAACACATCAGACTGCTTTGAGACCTATGGTGTACTTATTTATTCATCAACTAAGATCTGTTTAACTCCAGCTGTGCTGCGTTTTAATGTACTCTAAGAGACATTACTAATTTCTACGGCACTGCTTTGATAAAACAGCATATTAGCAACTACGCTAACAAAGGTAAACTCAGCAGAGGCAGATCTGAACGCTCTGTGATAAACAGCTGGCGCAGCGAGCGGCTTATCTAGGGTGGGTGTGTTTTTAATCTAGTTATTAATGTCGTAAATTAGCTCGTATAATTGAATGTTCATATAACATCACATCCTTCCCCAAAGAATTACTATTGGACTGCTTATAATAATATCTTATTTCCCAGATTAATACTATTGGACTTGAGAATAATTCCATCACTCGGCTAATTCTGGAGACAAAAGGGTGGAGTGGATCTTGGATAAGGGGGCTATGCTTGGAAATAGAAGGTAAATGGTATAAGATGAACGTTGTTTGACTGGTGACAACATAACAGATACGGTAATGACTTTAAAAGACAACGTTCTGTCAATACAATGTTCGTCTTTTGTTTGAACAGATACATGTTGTTCTTGTCCACATGTGTTTTAGGGCAGGGATTCTCAAATGTTTTTGCCAGTCGAATCCCATTGAGCTAAAATATTACTATTACTTAGCTAAAAGTCCCCCTGAGATTAGAAGTTAATATTTCAGTTATTAAGTAGTTATCTGATGTTGAATAATGGTGATATGACATGGAGGAAAACAAATATAAAAAAAAAAAAAAAGATTTTTTAAATATTTATTCACTTACATTTTTAAGAATGAATTATTACTAGTATTTCATCAAATTGCAAACCCCAGTTTGGGAAACCCTGTTTTAGGGAATCAGACACATTTATTTGAAAGGTTTTTAATGCTTTGTTTCACATAACACAAGCTATTTAAGGAAGCGTTCCCACAATATTCCAGAAACGACCTCCGGCACATGCTCAAATGTTTCCACCAGTTCTGTGATTGGAAAGATTTGGATTCATTTGGGATACTTCAATGAAGTGAACAGAAGAACAACACAGGAAGAGGAAAAAAGGAAGAGGAGGTGGAAGCAAAAAAAAAAAAAAAAAAGGCAAGAAAAGAAATGGTGTATATGCCAAATCAGGTCTGATTAATTTATTTTTTCCTAACGCTGCCGCTGGCTAAAAACGCATTTTAGTTTAGATGCAAAAATGTCATCCGAGACAAAAGTGATTAATTTCAGAACCGATGCAAACACAGAAAAGCAATCTCGAACATGAGAGCGTGATTATTTCATGAATTCTAAATAAAAAAGAAAACACGTAACTGAAAATAAATTTTCAAAAGAATATTGCAAGAAAAGAAAGAAAAAAAATGCGACCATATTATGTGGAGGCTTTTTTTCCCCAGCCTTCCTCCACTTCTCCTTTCTTCAGTCTTTGGAAAACAGAAATTTATTTCTGCCTTCATCTCTAAATTGGATGCAATTTATTGCCTCTACAAAGCTCGTTTTTCACCGGCCGTGGCAGCCAATGCGTATCTGCCTCCTCAGTGTGGCCTCGGGTGCTAATATGCAGAAAGTGGCCGCGGGGAGACGCGACTCGGTGAAGGGGAGAAGGGAGGGAAAAGCTGGGGGACGCAGCCCAGAATCAATCCATGATAGAGTGAGAGAAAGATGAGTGTGTTTACTCATAGAAATATGGCCGCTCGGGATGTCAAAGGGGGAGAGAAAAGGTTATATAACTGTTAGGCTGAATCAGAGAGACCCAAGCAAGAGAAACGGACAAATGAATAATAAAAGTGACAAGACAGCACTGAGTGATCATGGGAGCAAGTAGACAACAGATACGTGAACGTGCGCTTGTGTAGCTGGACTGACTTGTAGGTAAAAGGCTAAATATGAATGCAGAGGTGAGAGAGCAGGTCATAGGTCAGCGGATCTTGTGTATGTTGTGTCGGCAGAGCGTATAATGTCAGCTAGAACAGGAAATGTGACATGCAGCAAACAGGAAACATACACAGTCAACCATCTCTTTTCAAGAACAGATGTCAGCTACTGTGCATAACTTGCTGGTATGTATAGCTTCCAATGTTTAAGGCCGTTTAGCAGACACTCTTATTCAGAGTTAACTACAAAAACATATTTTTTCCATTCATTTAATCCAAAGATACACTGTAAAAAAAGTTGTTGACTTAAATTTAAGTACAATCAACTTAAGTCATTTGAACTTGTTTAAGTCATTTCAACTTAAATTACAATAACCTGACTTAAAAAAAAAATAGTTGAGTCTGCATAACATAAAAAAGTTGAAAATTGCTCAACTTATTTTGATGAGTCAAAGCAATGTAAAAACATATTTTGTCATAACTTATTGATTATATAATTTTTTTACAGTACATTAAAATACTTTTTGTTTTGTTTTTATGCAAGATTGCCGTGGTCCCGGGCTAGATAACTTCCAAAAGTTCAGAGAAGTATTGCCATACGTTTGAGTAATTCTCTGTGCTTCCTGTAACGCTCCTGTGGACTTTCAGTTTTGCCAAGCATTTGTATTAAACTCAGGAAGTGACATTACCTCTGCTTACAAAGTGCAAAACTGCGGTTTGACACATGTATCTCACTCGCCCTCACACTTTCACTGTTTCTCTTCCACAGACACTAAACACACTCCTACTTGCCCAGACTTCTCCCTCAGTTAGCTCAAGGTGCAGTCCGTCCAGCGACCTTGCAGTGGAACGCCTACACAGGCAATGAATAAGTATCACATTTCCTTCTCTGACAGCTGACACAGTCGGGCCCAGGTGATATACCAGACATGACAAGTGATTCTAATTAAACGTTGAGGCTAAGGATATAAAATGGCAGGTAGGGAACAAACCCTGTCCGGCCAACCGGCACGCGCTAGTCCTAATCTGATGAGCCGGGCTTGTCAGGCCCCGCTCACCGGTTCCGTCAAACTCAGGCCTGAATCCCAGGAGAAAAGTGACAGTTTTCCACCTGAGGGGAAGACGGGACTTGCCGAACCCCTGCCCATCGAAAACAATAAACACTAGGCAAAAGAAAAAGTGAGAGCCGGCGTAATGTGCAGCCAGACCGAGCTTTTGGGCTTTACGAATTTGTCAGACTGTTGTTCGGCTGAATGAAGTACAAATGAAGTGCTGCCACCGCTGTCCCCAGGCTTAGGTAATACCTGTCAGACTTCCACTTGTTTTAAGGTAGAAACCAGAGACTCCTTGGAACCATACTCACCTGAAGCCACGGATGACAAAAAACATACACGTTAAGCCGTTACATCATTGTGTCTCCGTTTCTGCGCCTCGGCAGAGACGAAGGAGAGTGTTTTGTGTAGCGTCTTTAGAAAAGTGGAGACAGTTAGCAGTTTACTCGAAGGAAAACACGAGCAACGTTGCTTTTTGACACGATCGGACTGCACTTACTTACAGAGAACATCCCGAGAACATCAGGGGAGGTCAGAGTTAGAGTCTGGGATGACTTTTCCCACTCCCCACCTGGAATCGAGGCTTACCAGCTGACAGCCCATCATCATCAGGGTTGCCAATGTCAAGGCGGGGGAGGCTGCCAGTTGGCACTCATCGGTAGGAGAGCGATTCTCAGGAGCTCGCCAGGAAATCTGTATTTGATAATGCAACTTCACACTCCACTGCCTTCCTTCTCAACTCAATACATCAGACTTTTTGGCGTTGTTGTTTCTATACTACAGCAGTCAAAGCCAACGCCTGGCATCCACGGCCGACTAACTTGTTTCAAACAGCGGCTAATGAAGGATGTAATGCCTCTCGTTGAGGTGTGCTTGTTCTTACATGCTGAATATGATTATCGTTCAAGGAGCGCTTTCACAGACGAACAGGAAGGGTGGGATGATTATTTTATTGTACGTTTTTTCTTTGCAATTAAGGTTATACTTTCGAGAGCTTCTTCCAGAGCTCCTGAAACCTTGCTGTCCACATTATGGCAATGCATTAGTGACGTTTAAGTGTCTATGATAAAGAAAAGGAACAATCTTTTAAAAATCTAGTTCAAAACACATTGCAAGTTCTTAAAAAATTACCTTTTTGTATTCAAGTTGGTTTGATTAAAGTTTTCTTGAAAAAAAAAAAAAAATTAATGACTAAAAATGTCATGTGGTGTAACAGTCATGTAAAATATAACATTCACCTTACAACTTGAATACTGTATGTTATTTAAATACTATATATATATATATATATATCACAAATATCATACACTACTAATTATCCATTAGAGAATATTATTTGATGTTTTTGCACCACATGACATTTTCTGCTTTACGCATGTTGGTTACACCAAATGAAATAATTTACTTAAATTTTTACATGTTTATGACTACGATAATAAATTAAAATAATATGATAACCGATAACAGTTTGCAAAATCAATCAGCAAAAAGGATAGATTTTGTACAGCTAAAATAATTGGACCAGAAGCCTCGACACAATCAAGTTACAATGGTTGTGCCGCTCTTACATGTAAATATAATCTATGTTATATGTAAAGTAAAAAAAAAAAATAAAATAAAATAAATAAATTTAAAGATTATGCCAAACTAATGGATTTAATTATTTTAATGAGGCGTTTTTCTTCGTTATAATATCTGACCCGTTGTACCACATTGACATTTTTGACTATATGCCAACCAAAAAAACCTAAACAAATTAAAATTAATTTTACTACAGATATTAAAAATATGCTCATAGAAGAGGTGTATTCAAGTCAGTGTTTAAGTAAATTGCATGAATGCACATTTGAATATATTGATAAACGAGACAAAACAAAAAAATTGTCATTGATGCATGGACCATTGAGTAGTAGGCAATTGGGAACTCAAAAAAAGGGTGCAAGAATGCAAGACTACATCATCAAGGGTGTCATTTGGTACCTTGTTGTAAAAGCTTTGAGGTGCACAGAGCTTCACCCTGGGTGCAATAAGCAAATGCAAGACAGTTCTTGTGCAGGATTTCTTTTTTAGAATACTTGCTGTCGTCTTGCAAGAGGATGAAAGATCTGAGTCGAACTTCTCTCTCATGACAACCCAACTGGCTGAGCTTCAGCTCTGGCTGAATACGGAAAGTAAAGATGATTTGCCAATGCAGCCAGGGAAAGATATTTTTCAGCTCCTTCAAGTCAAGCATCTATGAATAGTACATCAAGATTATTCATACAATATTAGTTCCAAACCACTGCTATGAGGTAAGAGTTTAAAGCCAAGCAGAGGTGCGCCACTGACAGATGAGAGCCTGATAAGGTATTTAAACCATAATATATCGGAACGATATTGCATCAGACTGATCTAAGGTCAGTTTTGCAGTTTCTTTTATATGGTTTGAGATTTGTAAATGTTTAATGTATCACTGAACTGTTCACGGTGAGTCCTGCCAGCATTCTGAGAGAAAACGTATTCCTGCGCTGTCTGGGCCTGAAGGAGGGATGAAGGATGAAAGGAACAGAGAGGAGTTGTTTGCTAAGTTTAACACCTCTCTTCCAAATATTTTGGGACTTTAAAGCTGTCATATATATTTTTTTTCTTATTTTCCATTGGGGAAATACTAATAAAGTTAGTTTATGCAAGATTTTAAACTGCAAAATGTCTTTTTGAGTTGTTTTGGAGTTGTAATGTCATTCCAAACCTGTATGGGTTAAGGTCCGGTCAGATAATCGAAATGTCAGCAAAATTTCATGAGCAAAACACGTCCATAGTCTTGCCAATGGTGTAGTGATGTATGACGCACAGCTCAAACAGAAATCACCTTCAAATCGAGCAGTTTTATGTTGGTGACCGCAACAAATCTGCATGTCCAACTTTGCGAAAACTGCGTGGGGAAATATTTCACTCTCACGCGAAATAACAGATTGCATGGACTCCTATTGAAATGACTGGATTTCAGTCATGAAAATTCGCAGAATACTTGTAAATTTTACTGCATCTTTATTACATGGAACACAATGGAAGATATTTTGTCACTGAGGGAAAGCCCAGTTGTTTTAAAAACTTTTGACTTTCATTGTATGGAAAACGTACAAAATAGTTAGCCATAAAAAGTACAATATGTATGAGTAAATGATGAAATTGTTTTCATTTTGGGGTCGACTACCCTTCAATACCAGTTTGAACGACATGATGGTATTATGTTGACAAAATATTATAGTGAATTATTAAAGATGATAAGCCGGTCACAAATAAGCATTGTACTACACACATTCTGTGTGATATTCAAGCGTGACAAACTCTTTTCACTCCTCTTGTTCTATGTCCACTCCTGCCCCTCTATTTTGGGTGCCTTTACAAAGCTGCTGATGTGATTATAGAGGATGATGATTGCGGTTACATAACAGCATCAAATTAATTTACTGCCCGCAACACGGCGGCAGGAGGAAATCACTCTCCCCCCTTTTCTTTCCCTCTCGCTGCTCTGCCGCTTCATGCGTCAAACATTTCCCATCTGAAGCTCCTCCTCCATACAAGCACACATATTCACCCCCCTCCCCGGCAGTCCATTAAAGTCACATCAAGGGGATTAAGACAAACTGGGTCAGTGGAGCACTGCTGTGGAAAAAAAAAACGAGAGGCAAACAAACCATGGCCAAGCATCACCGCCAACCTTATAAAGCAGGGAGGGTTGGGGGCCGGACCGGGATTCACGGGCCTGGGGATTGTGTCTGGCTGGGGAGAAGGTGCATTCTTGTAGGCATGGATGAGTGGAGGGGTGTGGAAGAAACTGGCCATGGCTAAGATCTCACGAGGGCCCTACAGGCTTGGCTGCAGGAAGTGAAGCCAGGCACACGGTTTTTGTTTTCTGTCTCTCTCTACTGTGCCTCTTCTCTCTCTCCAAGAAGCAGAGACTGGCTCTTCATGATGAAAAGCACTGGCTGCTATGGTGTAGCCCCGTAGGGGAATGGTGTGCCAACTTCATGCACACACATACTATACTGTTTGGGACGCGCTTGATCATTGAGTCGAAAGTCGCAATGAGCTGTTTGTGGAGAAATGCAAGCCAAAATCTTGAATTTGGACCTCTTTTTTGTTTTGTTATTTAGGTAAAGACTAATAATGTTCAAAATGTTCCTCAATATCGATTCTTAAATCCCATGATCGGTCTTTAGTCTACATGCTTTCTTCAGTTGATATGCGGAAAAATCTAAAATAAAACTTCACACCTCCCATCCAGTTATTGCAATATCATAATAACTTTTGTGTGATGTCGGTTTTGATAAAAGTCTCAGCTTTCAAATTTTGCCAATTTTATCAACAAATTCAAACAATAATGTCAGTTTGATGTGCTTTAAAGTGTCGTGACTGCTGGAGCTGCCTCAGCACGGAGCGAACATGAACATTCGTTCGTCTGTTTCTCTTCGCTACTATTTGTGGCAGGACAGGGCCGGTGCTAGCCATTTGGGTGCCCTAGGCACAAATGCTTGGTGGTACCCCCCTCCCCCCTCCCCCTCGCGACACGAATGGACCAATTCTACAAATAAATAAATCTCCAGTTAACTGGCAGAGCATTCATTTCGTTCGTTTTTTAAATAAGATACTAGCGCTGAAATGTGTTTTTTTAAATCAAGTGCTCGTTGCCGCCGCGATCAGTGGCACTACGCACTGCTTTCACTCGACGCGCGCTTCAAACGCAACGCAACGGATTGAAGCGCGCGTCGAGTGAAAACAACTTGCGAATACTCTCTATTCATTCTGTTGAAATCACAAAACATAATGCAAACGTTTGCTTGTCCCTGCTTGATATACAACCACTGTTGTACATACAACCACAAAACAATCGTTTTGATGAGAGAAAAAAAAAACTATACGAGAAAAAAAAACCTATACAAGGGATGATTCCAACCCACACCCTCTGACATGGCTGGCGAAAGCTCTACCACTGGACCATTAATTAAAGGAAAATTATTTCTGGAAAAAAAACGAGAAAAAAAAAACGGTTTGAATGAATGATTCAATGACTCACTCAATGACTCACTCATAAAGACTTCACTTGTTTCATTACTGAATGAATCAGCGTTTTTGAACGTATCTCTTGAATGAATGATTCAATGACAAATACACTTTTAAATAGTCACTTGTCGCCACCTACTGGCGTAACGATCTAATCGATAGAATAGTTTTTTGAAGCATCAAGTTACTTTCAAAAGGTGATTTGCTGTATTTTGATCACTACCGTAGACTGCAATGTTTATATCTGAACTGTCAATTTTTATCCCAGTACTTTTGTGATAATGTGAATTATTGTAACTACGAAATAATGAAACTGTGTGGTTGAAAATACTTTGTGAACCTGTTTCATACCTCAACATGATAACTGCTCTATCTGGATCAGTGACAGCGCGAAGACAGATCTGGATGAACCAGTATGATTTTATCAAAGGTTTCACAGACACAAGCGAATCGTTGACATTAGGAACGAGATCGCGTGGGTGTTTGAATCAAGATCGTGACCTTTTAATCAAGCAGCTCAAGGAGAAGCCCGTCCTGAATATTTAGTGGCCCTCTTCATCAAAGTTCCCATCATCTCGTGTGGCAACAGACCTGCTGATGTCAACACAACTACAAAAAAAAAAAAAAAAAGTAGTCCAGCAAAACCAGCATAGAGGTCTATATTAGAATAAAGTCCGCCAGCACCTGAGGCCCAGTGCAGACGTAAACCATCCGTTTGAAATGAGTTCCCTTCAGAAGCTCTAAATCATGAGATTTGTTCATATTGACTTGGCTACACTGTCCTAAAGTGCTTTTTAAATGACACCAGAGGGAATATCTTGGTGCCAGCTACACATAAAAATATATGAGATCTAAATGGAGACCATAAACTGCACTCTGAAACAGCACTTTATGCTCAATAAATAAGATTCATGGAACGACACAGAGATGGTCATTATCCCACAATACTCCCAAAGCACAGCTTGAAATGAGCTGAGGGGGATCTGGCTGTTGTGTTTGGGTGTGATGAGGGCAGTGTGTGTGTGTGTGTACAATACTGTATTATATTCATGATACCAAAATTTCAAATAGTTTGTATCAATACCAGAAAAATTTCACAGTTCTCGGTACCAATTTCGGTACCATACCCTCAAAAAAAAAAAAAAAAAAAAAAAAAGCTTATACTTTACTTGGTAACAATTTATTTTACAGTGTCATTGTTACATATGTTACTATAGTAATAACTATAAATTATTATTATTAATAATTAATTACATGCAACTAAACCAAACCTTTACTCTAACCCTAACCTTATAGTAAGGCCTAAGTACATGTAGCTAATTACTGTGTAACAAAAACACATTCAAATAAAGTGTTACCCTTTACTTAAAGGTCTCCTTGTAACAGTTTAATTATACGTTTAAGTACTAAGCAATATGTACTTACTATAAGGTTAGAGTTAGAATAAGGGTTTGATTTAGTTGCATGTAATTATGCATAATTTATAGTTATTACTATAGAAACTACATGTAACATGTAACAAGGACACTGTAATTACTGCACAACTATTGTAACAATTTTATTTTAAAAGTATTTATATAACTTTTTGGAAAAAAATTAAATGAATGAAATTAGTTAATTAATAATTATATTTAAAGCACATTTTAAAAAATAAATTAGTCTTATAATATTGTTCAATTAAATAAAAAAGAAAAACAATATTTTTTGACTTTTTTGAAAAGCAATTATAGAGTTTATATCTTGCAATTCTGAGAAAAAAAGTCAGAATTGCGAGATTAAGTTTCGTATGGTTGTCACTCCGGAAACTTTGCAGTGTATACATAGCAGCATGAAAAATAAAACTTTTATTAAAATAATAATTGGGTTATATACAGAAACTAAGCAAAGATCGCTGCCTTTACAATCAATGAAGCTGATATCACCTCAGCACAGCCGCAGCACAAACTCACTGACTGAGTGGAAACTCCCATTATAATAATAAAAAAAAATCCATCTATACTGCAAAATGAATCTTTTATTTGGCCATGGTGAAACGATTTGCGAGGAGAACTCACTCTGAACAAACTGTGTAATGAGTGCAATCTGACTTACTTTGATTGGCCATTGCGTTCACACGCATAACAAGTATGTCTGTGATTGGCTACAATCCTCAATGCTGCAAAAACATGTTGAAAATAGTAGTTGCAGTAATGATGTATTTTTGTAGCATCACAGTGGTTCCTTCGACAAAAACCCAATATAGGCTTATTTCCATAGGAAATTAACACCAAAAAAGCTCTGTGATAAAAACAAAAGTTAACGATACAAACACATTTTGTCCATCAGGATCATTTTCAATGTTGAAGCCTAAATACAATTGCCAGAAATAAAAACTTTTGGCTATAAACGAACTACACCACGGTCGCTCGACTTCAACGTCTCCACCATCAAGCTTCCCACAACTCTTTCATTCTTGTCGAAACAAAACAAAAAAAACTGAAAGTGAGTTATAATAGTTTGCAAGAGCGCGATTAGTGCATAAAGAGTTTTCCTGTTCGGTGTGATGACATTTAATGTCTTCTGTAGTCCCATTTACCAACTTTTTAGCAACCTCCTTTTTTTAAGACGCGTAAATTGTTATATTGTTACGTATGGAAGCTTGTTTCCGCCACAGAATAAAACATTTTAAAAGATAATTGCGACTTTTTATCTCACAATTGCGAGTTTACATCTCGTAATTCTGACTTTATTTCTCAGAATTGCGAGACAAAAAGTCAGAATTGCGTGAAATAAAGTCGCAATTGCGGGTTATAAAGTCAGAATTGCGAGATATAAAGTCAGAATTGCGTCTTATAAAGTCAGAATTCTGACTTTTTTTCTTGCAATTGCGACTTTATTTCTCAGAATTATATCACGCAATTCTGACTTTACAGGTATAACACATAATTGCGAGTTTATATCTCGCAATTCTGACATCTTTTCTCAGAATTGTGAGATATAAACTCACAATTGTGAGATATAAAGTCCAATTCTAAGGGGAAAAAAACAGACTTTTTTTTTTTTTACCTCAGAATAGTTTATATCTCACAATTCTGACTTTATAACACGCAATTGCGACTTTATATCATACAATTCTGACTTTATATCTCCCAATTGCGACTTTATTTCTCAGAATTGCGACTTAATATCTCGCAATTGCGACTTTATTTCTCAGAATTGCGACTTTATCACAATTCTGACTTCATATCTCGCAATTCTGAGAAAAAAGTCACAATTCTGACTTGATATATCGCAATTGTGAGAAAAAAAGTCAGAATTGTGAGATAAAAAGTCACAATTATTATTATTTATTTATTATTCAGTGGCGGAAACAAGCTTCCATAGTTACGACTTGGTACTGCTACTTTTGACACTAATCCTTCATTAAGTCAACCTACCAATCAGTGTTCTTTGGGAAGTGCTTTCCAAAACAGCTTCAGATTGAGTCACACTGCAATACCCTACCATGACATCTCATGTCAACTGGGCAGTTGGGTGAAAATCCCTGATGTACGAATAAACCTTGAATTTTATCGGGCCTGCACTGGTTTAGCAGACTACAACACAGCACAACTGGTAATTTTCCACCATATCCTGCAGGTTACGCAGGCTGTGACTCCAGCTTTTTCTGAAAGCTTAGCTCTATTTGGTCTGATTTTCCCCCGTGACCGCGTGAGCCTGCGAGCAGGAGAAGATCTAACATTCTCTGACAGCAGATATTCCAAACACTTCCTCAAGAAAAACTTCCCTTACAGCACTCATATCCTGGCAGATCCTTCCCCTCTCCCCAATAAAAACTACTACAACTGTTCAAGCACTCTGAATTATTGTGTATTAATGTTACAAAGTCTGAATCTCAGCTGATTAAGGCCGACTCTTCTTTACTCATTTAATTTTCCTTTCCTCCAACTATTTTCCTTTTTCCTCCTTCTTCCTTTTACATGTGTAATATTTCTCTATGATATATACACACACACTAACATTTGGGGGCGGTATGATTTTTTTAAGTTTTTGAAATAAGTCACTTATGCTCACCAAGACTGATGAAAATACAGCAAAAACAGCAATATTGTGATATTATTACAGTTAAAAATAATGTTTTTCTATTTTAAAGTATGTTAAGATTTATTTCTGTGATGCAAAGCTGAATTTTCAGCATCATTACTCCAATCAGTGTCACATGATCTTGCAGAAATCATTCTAATATGCTGATTTGCTGTTATGTTGAAAGTTGTACTGCTTAAAATTTGTGATTTATTTAATGAATGTAAAGTTAAAAAGAACAGCATTTATTTTAAATTCAATTTTTCTAACAATTATAAATGTATTTACTGTCTTTACTGTTGCTGTCTGTCTGTCTTTTTTTTTTCTTTTGCAATCTCCAATGAATATTACTTGCATCTAATGCTCAAGTGGAGAACTTCTTATCAATAAACACTCCAAAAGAGTGTGTTTTATGTTTTTATCAAGGATGTAATCTTGTCTGGAAAGAAAGGGCTGAGGCACAAGGCCATCGGGCAAAGAGAGAGATTTCACAAGCCCCTCAAAGCTATCTGTACTTTAGTAAGAGATGAATGCTATAATTTGCAGATGGATGATTTCAGTACCGCACACAAACACATGTGCTGGAGAGAGAGAGAGAGAGAAAGAGAGAGAGAGAAAGAGAAAGAGGGACCAGATGCTCAGTCTATGAAATGACAGCCATTAACTAATCAGCTACAGTTTATGTAATTGTTGAACATCTTTCAAAGCAAATTGTGCACATGGGTTATCAACTAAATAAAAGCAAACATTCTCTCGCTCTCTGCCTCCCTCTCATTTCATGTTCATTATATCATAATCTGGCAGCCGTTTGCCTGCCACCCTTTAGAGCGAGACAAAGAGCAAAAAGAGACATAGAAGTCGTACCCTCAATCACTGGCTTTCAAGGGCTGATTAAAATTAAATTTGATAATGTCTAAAACATTAATAAGCACAGGACAATCTCATTCACGCAGTATTAAAACACCAGTCTGATATATTTGTCTTCAGTCTAACAGTGATGATATGGTCAACATCCAAACCTAATCTACTGCTCGGGTGTTGTTACATGGTTGCAAAGATGTTATGAGTGAATTTCTTTTTTTCTTTTCTTTTCTTTTTAATGTTTTTGCCTTGCCAACGTGTTCCCAATGTTTTTAGTGTGTTGTTATAGTAATTTGGGTGGTTGTTAGGTGGGTACTTCCTTGTCCAAGTCTAAATAGCCCACTAAGTCATTATTATATATTCTGGTGTAAATATGGATAAGATCCCAACCTTGAGTGTAATCCCTACTTTGATTTGATTAAATCTGTAACATGAATGGCAGATATTAAATAAGTCTTCTGAAAGTAAATGTATCCAGATTATGGCTTTGGATAAAAAATGAAGGGTTGCATGATAATGATTAAACTGGTAATCATGACTATTTTACTCAAAGTTCTGATCATTAATCATGGTTCTTCTCATTAAAAAAAACTAATATTTTTACATATATACATACAAACTTTTCAAGTTATGAAAACTGGTAAAACCTTCTCTCTCAAGCTAAAACAGTGAATTTATTTCTAAAAATGAATGAAAATTAATTCTAATAATTGCAAATTAGTTTACATAATGTATAAACTTTGTAAAACAAACAAATAAACTAAAAGTCAAAAGATTATGTATGACTTTTCATACCAAAAATAATACGGTCTAAAGGCCCGTACACACCGGGACGAATATCGGTGCGCGTTATTCGCCAGCGTTTTTCAACGCGTTTTTTGTGTTCACACCCAAGAGATTTCCGCTGACGATGAGCCGAGTGAACATGCAAATTCATTCCCTGACATTAGATGGCGCTTAATACCACTCCATAACAGTTCTCTTTTATCAAGATTTTTGTAGTCGCTGTCGCGTTTGTCACAGTTCTTTATGTTCTGACACCAACGAGACCAGCAGCTCTACATTCATCTTGCCTTGCATCTTCCTCGTCTTATTTCTTCCCGGCAGTGTTTAGACGCTACTCGGCATATATCTTCTTCGCCGTTCCGTATGTGTGCTCGGCAAGACCGTTTTGTGTTTGAGCGCCCCCAAGTTGTGTTTTACTGTAACTTCAGAAGCTCCAGACACGTGAGCAAAAGCGCCAATCTCATTGGTCGGATAGTTTTTGACGCGGCGCGTCAAACCAAAAAAACGAACCTGAGGCGTTTTTTTAAAAATTACGCTTTTACGCGTGGCGCTTTTCGCGTCGGTGTGCACACTCACATTGGCGCCCTTTGTTTAGTCACGAGGCGTTAAACGTCGGCGAATATCGCGCATGAAATACGTCCCGGTGTGAACAGGCCTTTAGGGTGCTTTCACACCTGAGCGCTTGTTTCGGAACCTGGTGCGTTTTCTCCCTTGGTTCGCTTCGTTTAGGCGCAAATGAACTCTGGGACGGTTCACTTGAGGTGTGAAAGCAATCTGACTACACGGACCAACAATCCAAATGGTGTTATAATTCATGACGGTAAATGTGTTATATCAATAGCAGTGTCTGATTCTGTGAGTCAGCGCATTAGTTATCACAGTTGAAAACCAAATGAGCACCTCTTCATCTTAAAATGTTGTGTAATTGCCCTTCTCCATGTGAGAATGCAATCCCATGAAGACTCCGGCTCTAGCTGCATTATAACATTTAGCCCAGCACGCAGCATTGTTTTGGATTTCGACAAGTTCCGTCGCAAAATATACAATATAAAAGCTTTTGTTTGTGTTTTGCATCTTTAGATTCAGTATTAAAAACGACAGTGTGAACACTAAGCGAACCAGGACTAAATGTATAATTGTCTTTTTTGGTCTGGACCAAACGAACTTCAAGTGTGAACACTCCCTTAATGAATTCTGAGTGAAATATGTTAGATGTGTTGAACGGCTGCACTTTATATCGTATGCAGATAATTTGATGTAAAAGTACCCGGAAATCATCCTAAAAGTGCTTTCACTGTATATGTGCATGGTTGAACAAACAAGGAACACTGCACCGCTGAAAGCAAATCAATGTTGTGGTGAAGATGCATTTCCACCGCCGTCACCTACTCACTAAAAAACACACAGTCTAATTCACGACAAACTCCTTCCGTGTTCATCACGATGACTCGTGTTGACTGTGTCTGTGAGACTATTTCTGTCAGAGTGTGGGTTTGAGATATGTTTTTTTTTTCACAACCTTCAATTGTGTATGATGAAACAGGAAATTCTTTCATCATTAACTAACACCCCTCATCTGATTTAGCCATTCTTAGAATAGAGCCTGTTCTTAGAAAAGCATCTTTCAATTTAGAAGGGGGGACTGTATTTGGTTATTCAATTCATCACATGATTACTGTGGTTACGGTGCATTTTTGTGTAGAAGAATCTAAAAAATAAGGAATCACAAGAAAGATCTGTCTTTAAGCGAATTTACTGTACACGCCAAAAGGATAAACAAGCAAAGGGATTGTTTTAAATCAGCTGCGGTATAGTTTCACAAGGGATACCATAGAACAAGCCATTTCCTTCAGTCCTATCTTACAATCGGTGCAATTTCAGGAAATTTTAAAAGGCTTACATCAAATGTTTTAATTTGTTTTAAAAATTAACCCTCAAACGCATACCTCAGGTCTTTAGTCATTCACTACCCTCCCCCTCGTTCATTTTTTAAAGTTAGACATCAGCCTTCTTAGTATTCCTAAATCAATTCATTAAAAACAACATAACAAGAAGAAAAATATCATAAAAGAATGCCTGGTTTCCCATTCATTTTTTGTAAAAAATTGTATAGGGTCGCTAACGACCCGAGGTGTGTAACAGTGAAAGTATATATTTTTTCTGCACAACAATAATTGAATCTTTGATGACTGAAAACTGCAATTCACCTTTATAATATATACACTCATAGTTACTGCAGGCAGAAAACAAAAGAATAGGAAGTATCATCAGCAAAACATGTAATGGCTCAGTGATTTACTGGAGAGAAATACTGAACGCAATAAAATATTAGTGTCACTATCACTTTACGGTGGATCTGGTGAAGAAGCTGTCAGCGATCAAAATATTGATTTTGAAGATGATGAAAATAATCTGAGTTAGATAAGATATAGATCCGGGTCGCTAAAGACCTGAATATATAATAATGATTGGCAAAACATATAAAAAAATATATATACACACCGGTACATAAAAAAACTGTCTAAGGGACAATTCACACAAAAGACGAGTGCCGCATTTTTAGAATGCTGTGCCATTCGCGAGCTAAAAAAAAGATAAAAGCTGCATGAAAAATGACTATAAAATAAAGTTAATATTTTTATTTCCGGTAAAGTAAAACATTTTAGAATGGTGCATCACGATCATCGCTGGTGAGATTAACAAATCTGACCCTCTCAGCAAATGGCTGTGACAGTGTGAAATTTCTTGGGCTTGTTGGCTGAGGGGATGAAAGTCTATGAAAAGAGAAACGGATGAGATCCGCATCCCAAAAAAGAGCCCAGTGCTCTAATCTCTGTATTGTAACGTCAAAAAGGAGAGTGACTCAGATTTACGTCACCATTTGTTTGGGCTTTTTCTTTCCTCGCAAATTTCTCTCCCTGCTCCCTCAGTCAGTCTTGCCTTCAGGAGAAGCAACGCTTTTGGAGACGGGGATCTGTATTTGAAAAGAGTGGGCAGCATCGAGAGGGTGTTTTAATCGCTTGTATAAATATTTGCATTCGCATGGCCTGACCCCCTGAACGACCTATTACTCCATCTCTCTATTTCTCTTCCTCTCCTGTCAGGGCTCAGGGGCAGACATGCTTCTTTACCTCTGCCACTCATCCATTAAGCATCAGGCCAGCTTTGATCTGACTCGGTATTCATGAGGCATCTTGGAAGTAGAAGCGCAGCTTCCAGATCAGATTTGTCCTCTGGACATGTAGGATGTATCCAATCTTAGACCAGAAAGTATCTGATCTTAGACCAGCAAATGTGTGTTTTTTTTATAAAATGAAAGTCAATGGGATCCAAAAAAATTGTCTGAAACATTGACTTTCTAAATATACTTTGTGGCCCATGGAAGAAAGAAAGTCAAATAGGTTTGGAATAACATGAGAAAAAGTAACTGACAGAATTGTCATTTTTGGATCCTTCAAGATAGAAACGCTAGAGCTTAAGGAAGCCGTAATTAATCAATTGTGATACCTGTGTCGACAGGGACAATGGGTAAAACTATTTAGTGTTTGGGTGGATGTCCCAGCACATGCTCAGCCCTCCCTGTCCGACAACGGTCTCCACAGAACATGTGCATCTTTAATTGTTCGGAGGTAAAAAGACTCATCACAATTATAGAGCATTCAGCCAGACTCTGAGCTCATTTAACTCGAGTCATTAGGGAGCCAGAATCCACTAAATACAAATTCCGTTTCTATCGCTCCAGGGCAAAAATACCCTTCTTTTCTTTTTTCTTTTTTTAAGATTAATAAGATAAGAGATTAAAAAAAAATCTAAAAGAAGGAATTAAACTATGATACATTGGTTGAAGGTAGGTATCACTCAAAATAGACTCTGTCAGCTTCTCTGATAATCATTTTCATGATGAAAAAAAACGAGTGGTTAACACACTCATTGTGTTTTCGTGTTTTATGGGGACTTTCCATAGATATAATGATTTTTATACTGTAAAAACTGTACAAATTTCCCCTTACACTAAACCTACCCATCACTAAACCTAAAACATCATTTAGTATGACTTATAAGCTGTTTCCTCATGGGGACCAAAAAAAATGTCCCCACAAGGACAAGGATTTCGGATATTGCCATCTCCACAATGTAGAGTTTACCAGGCCACACACACACACACACACACACACACACACACACACACACACACACACACACACACACACACACACACACACACACACACACACACACACACACACACACACACCATTAAATTGCTCAAAAGTCATTTTATAATGTTCCAAAAATCTTCTATTTCAAATAAATTGTGTTCTTTTGAACTTTCTATTCATCAAAGAATCCTGAAAAAAAGTATCACGGTTTTGACAAAAAAAAAAAAAACAAAAAAAAAAAAACGCATTCATGGTTTTCAACGTTGATAAAAACAAGAAACGTTTCTTGGGCAGTAAATCAGCATATTAGAATGATTTCTGAAGGATCATGTGACACTAATGATGCTGAAGACGGAGTAATGATGCTGAAAATTAAGCTTAGCCCTCACAGGAATAAATTTATAAATATTACTGTTTTGACAGAATAAAATTAAAAGGAATCATTAAGAATTGCAGTATCTTTAAAGCTGGTGTGATTTTTAAAATTCCAGAATACCTTCCCTGTCTCAGCTTAACATTTAAGCCATATATAGTTGACACTCTGAAAAGTATAAACACTGACTCTGTGGCGTTTTCAAAACATTGAACAATCCGACCAGCCTGGCATAGTAACACTGGCTCAACCAATGGTGTGAGTTTGGGGCGGGGCTATCACTTTATCCAACTAATGGCAGATGGCGGAGGGTTCAAAAACAATTTATTTGATGCATTTCTGCTCGGTAACACAGAATATAAACACATCAGCGTTAAAGTTAAAGACACTTACTACTAATCAAGGTGTTAAGACAGAAGATAAGACAAAAACCAGGTTCCGGACCAAGGCCCACAGTTGCTCCATAAGGTACTGTTCCTGTCATTTTATCCACAGCAAGCTGCATTTGATGAAAGCATACAGTACACTTAGTGGCAGTCATGACACAAAACACACACTTCTACCTTTGAACTGAAGTAACAGGTTTAGATCTGCAAGAATGTGTGCCAATAATAACTGAAATAGTTTGCATATTGATGATGTATGTGTGTTAGCGAGACAGATGATTTCTAATATAAACTGTCAGTGAGAGAGAAATAAGCTTAGCATGGGGTCTGAAATGAAGGACGGGTGTGAAATCCATCTGCGTTCCAGCGCTTCGGCCCACCAGCGGGAACATGCTCACCTGTCAGCATCCAGAGCCGAGTCACTCGACTGCCCACCCTCAGCTACTCCGAGTCTACCTGTCTCCGTCTCTCACTACTGCTGTTAAGGGCCATGACGCAGAATAAATATTTGCTCAAAACTAAATGCATTCTCATCCACCATGCAGTGTGTCTCAGGCCTCAGACATACTCTAGGCCAAGGGTTTTCAAACTTTTTGATGTCACAGATCAGTGTTGTTAATGTTACAGTAGCTAAAACTGGTCGCTGGTTCCCAGTTTCAGAGTGTTCCCAGAGTGCAACAATGTGTAGCTACTCAGACTTGAATACAGTTTGTGTATAGAGTTCAGAAAAGCGCCAAATTAATAATACCACATAAGCAGTTGTACAAATATTAGAATGCCTCAAATGATTCGACCAAAGTTAAGGATCACTGAGGTGAAACCCTGCAGGTTACTTCATAAATGTTCTTCACAATTGACCGGTAAGCCTCACCCCCTCAGTTACTGTTGCTAACTCGGACAATCAAACGGAGTTGCTAACTGTCTTACAATGACAGCTGTCAGTGTGAAACCTTGTTTTTGATAAATATTGGACACAGAAGGACCACCTCTTGTCGAGGAGCATTCAAGTGGGATTTAAATATGCCATGGAGGGATATATAAAAGATTTTAAAATAAACTAGATTATTTTGGAAGCGAGGGATTACAGATCACATTGCAAGAGGGAGAAGCCTCATATTACGGTCGTCACGATCGCAGGTGACAACATCCAGGATCAACACTGTTCATGTACCGCAGGGTAAGATTATATTAATTTACATTTAACCAGTTTAATATGGAGAGACACTGAAATGTAAATCTTTGTTTATGTGTTTATGACCTACACTGTACACGACGGGAGAATAGTTAGCTATTTAGGTTTGAACATTAGCATGGACTCACTAACTTTAATTGTAACTAAATGAGAGTATGACAAAGAGAAAATTTACGTTTTTATCTTCATTGGGATTGGGGTTGATCCTTAGGGAACCAGGTTACTGCGCCCACATAATTGGATTTATACACCATGCAGACATTTTGCTCTGTCTTGTTTGGGTTTAGGAAATGGAATAAAATAAAATAAATTCCATTGCCCATCCTCTCAGGATACCTGGAATCAGTGTTACAAGTACCCCAGGCACATCGTTTTACCATTTTTGTAGCATAAACTCCATCAAACTGATGAGAGCTTCGGATCTTCCAATGCTTCTCTATGGCACTAAAACCTAAAGATGTCTGAGCTCCGGTCCCTGTGCAACTGATACTCAACTGCCATTGGCTCATCTGCGTTCGAGGGGAGGGGCTTACTGTGATGATTACTGTTCTTATCTCGCATAAGAGAATTAATAAAACTGTGGGGAATCTGTGGTTTCAACCACAGTCCATAAACCACTCTTAAAACCAGAATAAAAGCATATGATTTCCTAAACTTCAGCACATCTGCCTCAACACTTCCCTGATAGTCTAAAGACTTGATTCTCCCAGCAGAATAGAAGGTAAACATAACATTTTGCCGGCTTTAACTAAAGCAGTAAGTGCAGCCCTCGGGCAGTGTTTACTCTCGTACCTGCAACCCCTCGACTGCACTGCCCTCAGACTATTCTCCCAGTGCATGTCCTCCAAACCCCTATTGCCTGGTCTTCAAACAGAGCTGGAGACTAGCACAAAGCAAACAAGGGCTCGGTTCAACTTGGCAGTGTTGAGCGCAAAGGGGTTTGCCTGCAGATTCCACAAAATAAACGCAACCGAGGGGTTGCATAACATTGACAAGAACAAGATTTTTTTCAAACTAGCAAAGGGACGTTTTGAAACCCCAAAAATTATTGCTTTCCTGCAGAGGTGACTTTTGAGCCCCTGAACGAGCCAGACGAGTGATCGCAGATGAATTTGATGTTTTTATCAAATATAATCATTGTGAGACAAAAGAAAAAGCACTTTCCAGAACTCCAGGATCATCTACAAAATGCGTACGCCTTCTTCACATTGAAGCGACTTAACCTCAAATAACTGATCATTTTAGATCAGGGTTCATATTCTATTGATTTTTTTTGGCTGGCATCCATCACAATAGCATCATTTATAAACATGAACATCCAGATGGTGACAGGCATCAAAGCCAACCCAAAGCCTCCCCTTTAATCTGCACACTGGCTTTCACTCGCAACACCTCCATTAAAATGAATAACATGCTGTTATCATTGCCCAGCCCTCCCCTTCAAAACCAACTCTATAATTCGCCCACAAGCAAAAAACTGCTTAAAAATAAGGTATATTGACTTGTGATCTGTACAAAACGGTCTGGTTAGCAGACTTTTGATTTTTGTCCAAACTGTTAAGAAGTTATAAGCCAAAAGAGCCCATTTTCATATTTCCTGACCTCTAGGTGGCACTGTGCCAAAACTGTGCAGGTAGCCTAAGGTCATGGCTGGTCAGAATACGCTGGTTAAAGCATTGTGGAGAACTAGCCTCAGGTTAATTTTGACGTGATCTTCGTTAAATTTGTTCGCGTGTTATTCAAGAACAGTTTGACGAATCAACTTGAATTCCAGAGCTTTTTGTCGGCATGGTCTGAAAATTATCTGGTTCGATTTTCGTGAAAATTGGAGCAAGGGCCTAGGATGAGTTAGAATTTTTTTTTTTTTGAAATTTCTAAATGGCGGTATATTTTCATGACGAGAAATGTTGTCAAAGGGTGCAATCAAATCACTGAACCAAGGAATCAGAGGAAAAAGGTAATTTGTTTTTAACCCTTATGGTTCAAAAGTTATTCGCATAAACGTATGTGAAAAATTGGACAGAAGGTGGCGCTAGAGCAAATGAGTTAGGGACACCAAAATTGCTGTGGTTAAAGTGCAGACTGTCCTCTATAATAATCTTCTATATTAATAATAGGATCGCCGATAAATACAATAAGTGCCTACACACCTTCGGTGCTTGACCCCTAATAATAAATGTTTCTTGAGCAGCAAATCATCATACTAGAATGATTTTTGAATGATCATGTGACACTGAAGACTGGAGTGATGATGCTAAAAAGTCAGCTTTACATCACAGGAATAAATGACATTTTTAAATATATTCAAATAGAAAACAGTTTAAATGGTAAAATTAAACAATATAACTGTTTCAAATTTATTTTTAATCAAATATATTCAGCCTTGGTAAACACAAGAGACTTCTTTAAAAACAAAACATAAAAAAATTTGGAGTGGTATATTGGTAATACATTTTTTTTTTGTATCTATATGTATACATATTTTATGTATTTATATAACTTTCTCTTTATAGCACCTAATCATTTATGTATCCATGTGGCCCCCCACCTCTTTGCATGAGATTGATTTTTAATAAGCAGTGGTATCATCCATCTATCTATCTATAAGTGTCACCTCAGTTCTCTTTCGGGGATAATGTTCTTATTGTATGCAATCCTCTGGGTGCTGGAAGTCATGCTGTCTTTACTCAGAAAAGCAGAGGGGGGAGAGAGAACTGTGGGATTAGAGTCTCCGACCTCCCAGCGCCAACTATCAAACGCTGCCCCGAACGGGGCTGAGGACTCAGCAACACTGTTATTTCCTGTTACCTGCAGACCACAAAGCGCTAGGCCAAGCACATATAAATGTGCTCAATTACAAAGCTGCATGTGATGAATGTTTTCTGGTTCATTTTCAAAGAGAACCATACCTTGTGATTAACCACAGAATAACAACTCCTACTAACAGGAGAATGCAGAGTTTTTGTAGCAGGTCCAAGTGCAAAGCGGATGTAAAATAGAGGGCAAACATAGACACATGCAATGTTACACATCTCAGAACACTTGGATAGCATATATGTCACCACTTTTCACAAACAGGGTACAAAATAGGGCGGCAAGTGCTTTAAACCTCATAAACCTTAAAAATGAAAGATCTTTTTTCTTATCTTGTCTAAATACAGTTTTAAAACCTGATTAGTATGACTCTGCAATAAAAAAATAGATAAATATTGCCATTAAAACAGGGTTGAAACTTTAGCCTTTAGTTATGAAAAACACTTATTTTCACAGACGTATTGCCGGTGTACATATGCTTTTTGAATGGGTATTCACTGACACTAGCATTCCTCATCTGGAATCCTCAACAATAGGTAATAAGAGTGATCCAGGATTTTCCCTGAACATCCTACTTGGTGTAACATGGCTTCTGACCTACAGTAGAATGCACTGAGAGCTGGGGAAAGAGAGGCCCATCTGTCTATGTGAGACACACAGTGCCCTTAACAGACTGCGAACAGCCCTCACACTCCCTCTGCCTCCTCTGGGGACTTGAGAGGACTGGACAGAGGCTAGTCAGCAAGTGCCAGGTCTGTCCAAGGTCCAGGGGCACTTCTGGACCCATCAGCCCCTGCTGCTGGGAGCAGAGTCAACTCTCAGAGCCCTAATATGGACAGTCATTATCTGTGGACTTACTGCCTGTGATCTTAACCTCATACAGTGAAGGCGGATGAAAACCATGGAAGTCCATTAGAAAACTACCAGTGGGAACAAATATGAGAGCACTCGTGCACTTTCTTCTGGACCTGCATGTAAAATCCTGAGCAAATCAAGCCACGCCCCCACTCCGGCAAATCCTTATCAGAGATCACAATTTCTTAGGGAGCGAAGGAAGACTTCGGCAAAAGAAATCTTGGGGAAACAACCCATCATATATGCTTCTAGGAGTCTGATGGTATCAATGTTTTTGGCACTTAATCTGGAGATCAGTGTTCCAATGTGAAAGAGAGATAAGCAGGGAGATCCATGTCTGAAAAAAGAGCTAAGAGCCATTTGAAGAAAGCCTTATACTTTTATGCCTAGAACTCAGTGATGAACTGGCACTGAAAATAGCCCAGGATCAATGATGGCACATCACAACTCAAAGCATTTAATTGCCCACTCTATATTTATCACAACCAATCAGAACTGTACAAAAGTCTTAGGCACGTTAGTATTTTCACAAAAAAAAACCCCTTGCCACAGTTCTTCTGAATTTAGTCTGCCACAGTTTCTATTTGCAATCACAGACAGACTTGATGATGGTGAGATCAGATATCTGTGTGGAGCACCGGCTGTTGTCAGACTCCTTGTGCATACAAAAATCTCACTGGATTATTACAATTAATGGCAAAAAAGAAATGTAAACTGATATTTCCTACTTGCACACTACAGCAAAATATATAAATAACTGGCTTAAAAACATTTTTTCTCTGTGAAAATGCTAACACGTGAGAATATATTCTGATTGGTTGAGCCACTGTAGCCATTTAGCCATTCAGCTGAAAAGTTCCTGCAAAATAGAATATATATATAAAATATTCTATTTTGCAACAGCTTTAAATGTGAATTAGAATTTATAATTATAATTCTTTATTAAAACAAATAAAATATAGTAATTTAATATATTTACATGTTGAAAGGAACACTCCACCGTTTTTTGAAATAGGGCTTATTCACCTTCTTTCCTACATTTAGATAGGTGGGCAAATGCATTTTTGTCTCAGTGCATGCATTGTTTTAGTTTGACAGGGTTGGCGCTAGCTTAGCTTAGCATAATGAATGGAATCCTTTGTTGCCAGCTAGCATGTCCTGAGTAAAAGTGATATAAAAAATAAAATAAAAAAACCTAATTACTTCTTGTGGATTGCGTATTCACAACGAGTACAAATAGCGATGCAGATTAACACTAGGCGATTTCCTAGGCAGATATTGACTTGTATATTAAGGACTATATTAGGGGGAAGCACAGGCGAAGCACTGCTACTTGGGCGTGATATCTCTGCGCCCAATTAGCAGTGCTTCGCCTGTGCTTCCCCCTAATATAGTCCCAAGTCAATATCTGCCTAGGAAATCGCCTAGTGTAATCTGCATCGCTATTTGTACTTGTTGTGAATACGCAGGCCACATGAAGTAATTAGGTGGGTTTTTTTTTTTTTTTCATCACTTTTACTCAGGACATGCTAGCTGGCAACAAAGGATTCCATTCATTATGCTAAGCTAAGCTAGCGCCGACCCTGTCAAACTAAAACACTGCATGCACTGAGACAAAAATGCATTTGCCCACCTATCTAAATGTAGAAAAGAAAGTGAATAAGCCCTATTTAAAAAAACGGTGGAGTGTTCCTTTAATTTTCCACAAAATTACCACAGTGTGCTATATACAGTTACAAATTAAGAAAGAAAATTACTGATAACAGTATTATGTGACACCCAAATATAAAGATAAATGTTATTAATTAAAGCTGCATCCCTTTGGTGTCCCTCAGGTCTCTGTTTTGGGCCCATGAGTTTTTCAAACAAATCACAACAGAAAAAAACAACAACAATGATCCCATTAACCTAAAGAAAAAAATCACTCATAATGACAAAAAAAACTATAGTGGTCTATAATGTAGTGCATTGCTTATTTTAGATATCCCCTGCTCTATTTGTCCCTTACCTCTGTTCCTTTAAAGGAATCCTCTACAGCTCCCTTAGCAGCTTTCCGCACCCCATCTCTAATTACCTGCTTTACTGTATCTGCAGTCCGATAAAATGCTAATTTCGCAGCACACTAATTCCTTCAGGCTGAACAATAAGCAACACAAAGCCGCAGCCCTGCTGTCTGGGGTAAAACGAGGAGGAGGGGTGACCGAGAGAGAGAAACGGAAAGAAAAAGAATGAATGAGATAGAGAGGACGGTTTTCCCCAAGCAGGACTGTGGAAATGGCTTGAATTATCCAGAGGTCAATGAGATGAACTAAGAGTTCATTGATTGTCCATTTGAAAAGCAAACAGACGTGTTGAGAGAGAAATGAAAGCGATGATCTATCGGCAGAACATGAGCAGAGGCGGCAAGGGCAGACCGGGTCAGCATAAACCCCAGAGACAGCACTAGCAGATTGAAAAAGACGGGAAGGTTACAAGACGCTGTATCATTCAAACTGCACCTGTGGAACCGAGAAACGCCAGCCCACGAGAGAGGGACAAATGTCTGTCTGCGTCCACAACAGCATCAAGTGCGGACCATATGTGCCCAAGTATGTACTTACTGTTGCTGCACAACATGCTGTTACACAGCATGCTTTCTTTTTTAGTCGTTTCTTTAAGGCATTCGCCTTTTTATAAAACAACACAGTGGGGAGTGACAAGAAAGTATAGAGAGAAGGGAATGGCGTTGGGAAATGATGCAAGCCAGATTAAAACCTATATCTCTGTGAGAGCATCAATGCAGTGAGAACTTGTACTAACTAATGCACTAGGTTGGCAGAATGAGCACTTTTGAGGAAGAAGGTTTTTTTTGTCAGTCAGGCAGTCCCTTCCTGTCTCTAACCAAGCAGTTCTTGGCTACAATAAACTGCAATGTGCAATTTTCTTTTTTATTATTTGTTCGTTCATTCCTTTGTTCACTCTTTCTTTCTCTTCAGCAGGCCAAATCCAAATCTGAGCAAGGAAAATAGGAGGACATTACATGCTTGGCTGACATCTTGGGTTTCACCTCTTTTGCGCCATAGTCTCTGGATTAGCCGCCAGCTCATATTGGGTGCTTCAGAAATCAAACAGTTTCTCAGCTTAATGACTTTTGCTTTTTAATGGCTTTACTTACGCACCTCATTTATTCCTTTCCGACTCATGATGCAGTAATTAACCAGATTTTTGTTTAATTTCTTTGAGGCCGTCAGGACCACTGGAAGAACTGAAAGGAGAAGAGGCAGAGCGCTTAAATTGAAGGATGATTGGGTGTTGGTTGGGTGGGGTGGGGGTTATGGGGGGCAAAGCTCAACTGTGACAGCAAGAAAAGGACAGATTTCAGTCCACAGCTAAGCTGCCCCCTTCTCGGTCAGTGATAAGCTAAGAAACGAAAACATAATAGTGATCAATGCACTAATCACTTCCTCTGCAAGTAAACAAGAGGTTCACATTTGTATATGCATTAAAAGTACATGTGAACTAAGTCTTGATTCATTAGAGCATGATGGACATTGTAGCCATTCGGATGCCTCCAATAGTCACCATATGTTTGCCCAGGGCACCCGGCCTGATCTTTGAAAAGGTTCCCGGTAGTTTGTTCTCCAGCAGTTAGGAGACATAAGCGGGATCAGGCGCACACAAGTACATACATTCAAATACAAGGTACAGAAAGGAGAGTTTAACTACCCTAAAATCTCGTTAATCCAGTGGAACAGAGTTTGAACCATGAGGGACAATGTGGGCATTCTGTCATTCCCAGAAAAGACTAAACAGAAAAGACCAGTGAAACACTGGGCACTTTCAGAACGGTTGGCTTTCATTCAGTTGGATAAAACTAAATGTTACATCATAACTTAACCCTCTTCCTACTGGCCATGTCTGTTTCCAATGAGGGTGTGGAGGAACGGGAAAGGGTGTGCAATGCCCCTGCAGCAAGCAAACTTGCCCTGTTAGCAACTTGGGGAATATAAATTGCAAGATGTCTGCAAACGTTTATCAGAGGCTAGTTTGGGAAACTCTGCAAATCTTCGAGGAGTGAACGGCATGATGTTTGTGTCCTTAACCCTAACCCTTTAATTAAAGTCTTAAGGTAGGGTGTGGAGATTTATCGGGCATTACATAATGCAGTTGCTTTTACTTTACACAAGTAGCCCAGAGAGAGCGCTACAAGAGAGGGATCTTCAAGTCCCTTTCATCTTAAAGAAGGCTCCTGGAGTGGGCCAAAAATGTGCAAAAATTCCTCACTCACTTATTCAGCAGAAACACATCAGCTCTGCTTGGAGAGTCGAGCCAGGAACTCATGAGAACTGCATTGAAACGCCTGCAGTAACTTAGTACCTCATAATCTGCACCGTAAAATGCAGGAGTTTTCCAAGAATTTCTCTTCAGACAGGATGCGCTCAGCTATCTCTTCTCCCTGGGAGGCGTCTCTGCCGAAATGCGTTAACGCGGCGGCCAGGGCACGTCTGCTGCTGCATGCGACGGATAATCCGAAGTATTCCTGCAATGTCTGTGAGCTACACCCCACTACACTTTCTGCATGAATAATCGCGGAAGAGCCGCATAAATTTACATGGCCTACCAATTTCCCCCAAAAAGTCAGGAAAACCCTTTTTTAAGAGACGTGGCATCTAATGAAATGTAAACCACTTTAAAAGAGAGGAAAAGGTAAGAGTTAGAAGTGCAGGAAGTGCATGCATGTGCTTGTATTCTGCAAATGTTACAGAGGTACAGTCCGTGTTTATTATTCTACCCATCATAATAATGATAAAAAAAGCTTTGTTCCAAAACTAGTGAGCAGACTTTCTAACATAGTTTCCTATGATGGAACGGAGCGATTTCATGCACCACACAAATTGTCCTCTGCACAAGAGACTTGACTTGAGTTTGAAGTTAGCATGTTGCTAAGCTAAAAGCATGACAATATTGTGCAGTTTAAAATTAAATTACAAAGAAGAAGCATAAATGCTATGCTGCCTTGGAATTAGGCTAAAATTAAAATTTTACCACTGACTTCTTGTTTTTTTCAGGGTCTCACTAGAGAGTACTGTATTTTTAAGATGCCATGGTAAGTTAAACACAGTTAAACAGTTTAAAAACACAGTATAATTAAGATTTGACCTTTGCATCTAAAGTGCATCTATGATGGCTTAAAAAGCAAGATTTTAGAATAGAGCAAAAGAGTGTGTGATTAACCATGCATTAAATTTTGATGCCTTTTCTACATATGTTCAAGCATTTTCATGAAGCATTTTCCTGACGCGATGGGTTCCGCAAATGAAACGACCGCGGTGATCAGAAATCACAATGACGCTCTACACTTCTCCACTATGCTCTCTGATTATTCATGAGGGCTTTTGAGAGGAGATCATATCAGATTTGATGGAGATCCATCAGAGTCTGACAGACGTGCCACTCCATAACCTCAAACTTGCCACTTCACAAACACAACGCAGAACCCTTCTTCGTAAAATTCCCTTCGCAATCAGCAACAGACTTGTACAATCGTGACAATATACTAATCAAGCTCTCTCTCTCACTCTCTCTCTCTCTCTCTTTGGCTCTTCAAGGCTGGGTTCACGCTCACAGGGGTCTGTTTGCTGAAATATATCCCTTTCGCTGCTTCTGCCAGACAGCAGACACTACTCCTGCCAACTGTCTCTACCTCCTCTAGTCTTTGCTATTGGTTTCATTGGCTCTCCTGGTCTTTTTTTTCCCTTGACTCCACTCTTCCGCTTGTAACTCTCTCCTCATTGCTCATTTCTCTTTGACTATGTTAGCACACTAATATGCTAGCCTTGCTATTTCTGCAGCATATACACACATGATTTTTAAGGGACAGTTCTCCAAGAAAATAAAAACTCTTTCATTATTTACTCACCCTCATGTCTTTCCCAACCTGTACAACTTTTTCTTCCGTTCAACAGAAAATGAGAGATTTTGAATAATGTGCTCTTTGCTCTTTTCCATGCAACAACAGAATAGCCAAACGATGGAAGAAATGGATGAATAGGAGTCATTATTCATTAATAAAGTATGTGGTTGTTTTTCACTGTAAATTATATGACGACTTTTAAAAAATATGAAATGTCCCATTAGATCTATTACAGTTTTTCATGTAAAGAGTAAGGGAACTTACCATTAACCAATTACGTAACAGGCTTTTAAGCATTTTACCGTTAAAATTGCGGTATTTTTGTTACAGTATACTCTGCTGCAGTATACAGAAGGCTATTCTCTTCTGAACACAGCTTTTCTTTTCTCTTTTTTTTTCTCTCTCTGAACTATTGCACCTCCCCCCCCAAATATCTGCTCCTCTCCGTCTGCTGCTGCTGGATGTTCGGTGCTCGCATCCTTGTTTTCCCAACAACGCTGCAACTGCGTCTGCCGTCTGGCACAGCTGTTCTCGCCGGGTCCCCACGGCCTCTTAAAAAAGGCAATAAATCAATCCGGGCACTCAATACAAGTGGGAAATTGACCAATTAAAGTGGCCCAAGATGCTTATGTTCAGGCGGACGATTTTACAAATTGGCCATCTATTTAGACTGGGGACTGGCAAATTCACTGGCTGGATTCAGTCCATTAGTGATTCTCTTGGTCTCTCTCTCTCACTTGTGGTGGTTTGACACTCATCGGTGTCACTTCACCAGCACAGATCAACATAGTCAGGCACCGTGTGCTGGTTTAGAGTGGATTTCTTGCGATGTCATCTAAAATCGGTATGAAATCCTTTTCTATTACCCAAAAGTTTTCCTTACACTGGTTTAGCTGATGCTTTGATGCATGAATTATTGAGTCAAAACTACTTCAAATTAAGAATATAATCATTAAAAAACAACAAAATTTGTTTTTTATTATTATTGTGCCCTGCAATCTTGTGAATGTTCCCATTATAAGTTATTAAATCAATTTGTATAGCTATAAATCACCACTCTAAATAACTGTGGAAATATGTTACAGTATAGACTGAATTATTCAATTTCTTTCAAAGTTGTGCAATTATCATCAGTGCTTCAAAACAAGGTATGAGCAAAAAGCAATGTTTAGACTATGATAGGAAAATAGAACAACATTTGCCAATATTATAGTTTGCTTGAGTAATTGGATTAAAATTAAGATACATGTTTTATTAATAAAAATAAGGTGCATCCTTGAAAAAAAAATATCTAAAACTAAATAATAATAATAATATAACAATGACAAAGAGGAGAGTTGAATTGAATAAAAGGTAAATGGATGCAAGATCATGCACAAGGAACAATTAAAAATAGCTTTTAAAGATCAGTCCAGCATAGGGAATATTACGCATTAAACACATAATTAAGTGGTCGGCATTCACATTAGGTAAATCTCTATATTATGCCTCTAAGGCCCTGTTTACACCTGGTATTAAGATGCCTTGTGGACGATCGGATCACAAGTGGACGAAGCTAAATACAGGTGTAAACGTTCTGAGGTTGTCCACTTTCGACCACTTACAGAGGTAGTCGAAAACGCATTTGTATTGTTCAAATGTGTGTGCACAGCCACAAAAGACCGCCTACTCTCTGACTACTGATCTAACGCGTAAACATTATGGGAACTGCGCTAGCCAGACGGGATTTAAACTTTGTCGACTGAAGACCCAAGTTTGGTTTGAAAATGAAAACGTACCAAGCAAGCACATGTTCCCTCACCATTCCTGATTTCTAACACACACTCACAGCGTTCCCAGCGTCTTGCAGCTTTCAGGGAAGAAACGAAAGCTGCTGCTCTCCGTGTGTTTTTCCGTCGTCTCCAGGTGTGTTCATATGTAAATTGGGCAAGTCCATAGACCCTCCCCTCGAAGAAATCAGGACAGAAGTGGTCAAAGTGGACAAAAGAGATGCATTAAAACACCAGGTGTAAACGGGAATGTGTCTCCCACGTCTACTTGTGATCCGATCGACCAAAACACATCTTAATACCAGGTGTAAACAGGGCCTATGTTGACACAGCAGAGTCATATTTCACCATTTGAAGTATGACTGTTATTGTAAGGCTGATTCCAGAGCCCAGGACTTCATTTCAGTGTTATTTGTGCTGCTTTCAGAGTCCGATTACGCCCCTCTAAGTCAACCAGCCAGCAAATCTGTGCTGAAAAATGAGAAATGCTACAGGTGTGCCGGCAGCTGTTTGCAATTTTTCTGTGCGCTGGCTTTTTATGGCGCCTCCAAAAAAATTCATTACCATTTTTTTCCCCTTTAATGCACGTGCATGTATGTTTGTGTCAAATCTTTTCTTGTGTTATTATCAATCTCAAGGTAATGATCCGGTAAATAAACAGCTGTATGGCTGTTTCTCGACATTCTGTTTCCAACGACTAACGAAATGCTCGTTAGTGCTCCTCTTCCTCCTCTCGTTGTTTCATCTGATGTCAGAGATAAACATCGTGAGCAAAAGCGTAGCACCCAGAGTTTGGTGCTCAGTGCTGTTTTTTTGTGAAGTTAATTTGCGTTACTATGGCAACCGACAACGACAACAACATCTGATCTACATCATCCAAGGTCTGTTTTCCTCCACAAGAGTCTCGACTTCTTCAAACAATTTAAAAGAGGAATAAAGAGTCAAAGGAACAAAACAGAAGAGAACAGAAAAGAGCAAACATTCTGAATTATAAAAGTCCATTTCATTTCTTATGAAAGATCAGCTGTGGTTTCTTTCTTTAAAATAATGTATTATTAAAAATAAAAGAGTACAAGCTGGTCAGAAAGGTAGAGATGAGAATTTAACAATTATGATTACGACCCCACTGTTTCTCGCAATAAATTGCCCAAATGATATACTGAACAAAGATAAAAAACAAGTAAAGTACTATTTTTAGAACATATTCATGTTATTTATTTATTTAAATCTTATAAATTTAAACCATTCACATCCCAATATCCCTCATTTAAATAATTCCCACCCAAGGCATACGTAAAAAGGGGTTGAAGTTGTGTTATTAGTGTGTTGAAACTCGTGGTTATGGTAAGGGTAACACGCTCAAAGCGGTTGACCAATCACAGAACACTGGTCCAGCCGACCAATTAGAGCACATTGTGCTTTTCAGGAGGAGGAGCTTCATAGAGAACAGAACAAACCTGAGTGTTAACTGACAGACTGGGAAGGAAGGTGCTGCAAAAATGTCAAATATGTGAAGAATAATGTGTTTTTTAAACATTCATGCATGCAAACCTATTCTAGAAGAGCCCAAAAAACTAAAGAGACTTTGTAAAAGGACATAATAGGTTAATTCAAGTCGCTTTCTGACTGATTCAACTCGTGAGAGTCATTCATTCGCAAATTAGACTACACTGGCCATGTATTTTTCATATAATCAGCAAAGACAAAGCAACTGAAAGTGACCTCAGCTGTCAATTTCACAGAACTAATTCCTGCCACAGGAAAATGACATTTTGACAAAGCTGATTGGCTGACGGCACCACAAGAACACACAGAGACTTTCACTAGTGACATTTCAGAGTTATGACGCCAACGACTACAAAAAGGGAAAATAATAAGTCCATTTCACACCTTTTCTTCTATAAAAAATGCTCACTTAAAGACGTGTGTGAGCTACAGAACAATGAAAAGAGGCAGCAGAAGCACGTTGAAAAGCCCAGCGCTGGTAAAAATGGATGGCACTTACTCTATTGAAGAAGCTGATAGAAGTCGCATTAACTTTTACCACCCTCTGACACATACACTTACTAACCATCATTCTCTCTCTCACTGTCTGTGTTCAATGATGGATGCCTTATTAGTCCCACTCCAGCTTACCCTGATCTGTAATCTGCTTTCAGTGTCTCCCTCATGATGTCTAAGGTAAGAGTAGAGCACTGGCGGCAGGTCTTGGATCAGCACAAACAGGCAACCTCAACCCAGAGCTTTCAAGAAAAAGCCGTAACTCGAAGCACCCTCCGCATAATCTTCACGTGTGCCTGTTAAGAAATCTCAATGCAAATTCATATTTCACACATCTGAGTCAGAGCTTTATGCTCTGCGGGAGAAAATCTTCCACAGTAGGGCCAACAAATCAGATTTTTTTTTTCTTTTATATCTGTAATTAAATTTCGAGGGATGTGATTTAAAGCTCTGTCGCAACACTGTAACCTTGCTTTTTCTATTCCGACATATTGGACTTAAATATTTTACCGTATTGCATTTTTAGATGCATTTTTTTCCGGCCGTAATTGCGACACTATTACAAATATTTAAATAATACAATAGAGTTCAAGCACTTCCATTTTTTGATGCCATCAATTACCTCGTTATTTCTCAATTTCAGTCTGTTAAATATTAATATGACTCTGTAATGAGGCTGAATAGTCCGAATCGTTCAATGTCCCTCGCGGCGGTGCAGCAGTGGACGCGGACCATGATGAATAAAAGCAGCACATTAGAGCTCGCTGCTCGGCCCACTCGGGGTGGGTTTCTGGCTACTTTGTCTTCTGGTTAGTGGTGGGAGAGTGCTTCTGCCTGCAGGTGCTCCGCTTAATAACTGCATTCTTCTGCTGCGGCACACATGGAGCATACTGTCGTGTTGAGTTAGCATGCCCCAACACGTCTCCGACTGCGTGTCTGTGTGGGCGGAACCAGGGTTCATCTTCAGGAGCACTTCCTTCACTCTGGAAAACATGCACGTTTTGAGTTGTTAACCAGATTGGTGACGTCACGGACGTCTGTGTGTGTGTGTGGATCTGTACTTTTGCCTTTTCATGATTTGCATTTTATTATTATTTTACTTTGTAAATGAAAAATATAGGCTGTTTAATGGCAGGGTGTTTTGTGACAACTTGTTCCAATGCCAATGAGCAGCAACATATTTTTTTTAAATGTAGAGATATTCAATAGCTGTTTTTGTGTAGCCGAAATATAACTGTCTGTCGTGTCTAAGTGTCTGTCGTTATCGATTAAAATTTTTTATTGTTTTTTGTAATTGTTTATGTAAGTACTAAAATTACTAAAATTAAAGGTGAATAGAACTATAAAAAACTAACTAACTAAATAAATAAAAATGACAAAAGCACAAAATTACTAAAGCCTGAAGTAAAAATTATTTTTTAATCTAATTAATTACATAATGTGGAGATTAATTAATCTAATTAACCAATTTATTGCACATCAAATTTAGCTGAGAAATTACCCCCAAAAGATTATTTAAAGTCATTATTTTGTTAAATGAGAATAGCAACAAACAGACATTGCAAAAAGTAGCTTTAGAAAGACATTTATATTTGATTTAACTACTAAACTTTTAATGGGTTTTTATTAATATGGAATATAATTTTTTTAATGAAATACTCTAAATAGGAAACTAAAACTGCCAGTAGGTGGCGGTAAATGTCTAAATGAGTAAGTCAAAGGGCCCTATCTTACACCCGGCGCAATGCAGCGCCAGGCGCGACGCAAGTGTTTTGCTAGTTTCAGCCCGACGCAGTTATCATTTTCACGTCTTGCACCATGTTGTTTAAATATCAAATGCATTTGCGCCCATGTGTGCGCCCTTGGGCTGCTGGTCTGAAAACGAGGTGTGTTCAGGCGCATTGCTATTTTGAGGCAACTGAAATAGACTGCAATTTTTTATTTATTTTTTTATTTAATGAGCGCGTTAGTAATGTGCGCCAATATAGGCGGGTCCACAACGCGCGTACACTCTGCTTATTACACACACAGGGATACACAGCAGCACACAAACATGGCAAATATTAAAAAATAAAAGGATTACAAAGATTCATATTGTGTACATAAAGATATGGTGGAATCCGGATTGTCCCATAGATGGTCTGCTCGCGATTTAACCTCGACCACGAGCAGATCCGTTTGCTCTCTAAAGAAGCGTTCAGTTTTTCCACTTGCAAATTCCGCCATGTAAATAGCAATCTGCCATAGTGCCAGCACAACTGGCTTTTGAAGGGAATGGGAGATGAGACTCTGATTGGTTTATTGCACGTTACGCCCAAAACACACCCATTACTCATTAACCCTCAGAGGTCGGAGATCACGCCGGCGTGATCTGCTCGCTTTTTTCCTTATGAGTTGAATTGAGACCCAAAATACTCTTTTGACTTTGATTTTACAAAACAAGTTTCATACATCAATCGATTCTGTTAAATGTGTATTAATTTTGTGTATACACACAATAAAAACAAAGTGTTGTGCTTTTTGCCAAATAAAGAAAAATAAACGTGATGCGAGTTCTGCCTTCTATCTGCCAGTGTCGTCCATTCTGAAACGCGTCCGAAAATGAACAATAACTCAGCGAATACTCAGTCAAACAGGCATACAGTCACACAGGCATGAAGCTTGAATTCTATTCTCTTAAATGAAGTAATTTATATAAAAAACAAATATTCTCATGTTGTGAAATCTGTATTAAAAGAGAGCGATTCCAGTCAACCTCATTAGAGCTAATTCAAATGTAATGTGACTCCGCCTACGGAGAGCGCGCACTATTCAAACGCAAATGAATGAGGCAATCCAAGCAAACCTGTGAACGCCCACATATCAGTTTATTCAGATAATTACTTTAACACCGTCTCAGCAGCGCTGTGAGCAATAACAATAATGAAAAAAGTACCTTAGAAGTGCGGGTATATATCGAGGAGCGAGCTGAGGAATACTGTAAGTTTTTTTTTCTTCTCACGTGAATCGGGTTTCTGTTTTTAATGAATGAACGGCAGAGATGCGCGCTGTTTACCACAGCTCGCAAAAAGACAGTTTAAATTTAAATCGCGTTTGTGAATGAATGATGATGTTTTAGCAAACTGTATTACTATACTGAGATGAGTAAAAATCGACTGAAATATGTTGAAATAAAATGTAGGCTATTTGTATAAGCAATACGTATTAAACTGCAAATTACCATTTATATGCCCTAATATTTCATAAAAACAACGTTACAGTCAGGCGAAATATGAAAGACAACATTTTGTTGACTAGATTTGAGTACAGTTTTTACTGTAGAATATACTGAATATATATATCAAATAAGCTTTTGTTTAGCAATTTATATATATATATATATAAAATAAAGTCATCAACTAAGATGTTAGCTGTTCCAATTTTGGCTATATTCAAACTAATGAATACATAGATAGTCCTAAAATGTAGGCCTATAATCTTTTTTTTTTTTTTTACAAAGAAAGAGTACACTTGAAATATTGTTGAAATTTTAATTATTGTTGTAATTGTAACCTTTTTAATAAAATAGCAAAACATATTTACAAGATAGATGTAAGCAAAATCTTAAATGGTCAATATAAGTCTTCTTCTAATTTTTTGTCCTTGCATTGTGGCTCAGTCAGTCAGAGTCACACCTGAATGAATGGCTAATTATGCAGAGTCATTATGCATAATGGGTGGGACATTTTGTATTCCAAGGTGTAAACCACTCCTCGTTCACGCCCACTCGCATAATGGCTTTCCAAGCAAAACCTGTTTTACATCAATTTAAATCAATGTATTGTTTTATCTGAACGATAAAGCAAGACTATTTTCACATAATTTTGAAGCCAGAACTCGAAGGAAGAACATCCATTTCTCAAAAGTCTTATTCATGCATATTTATTATGAGTTTTGAGGTCTTCTTTCAGCAACTTTCATTTTTAATTTTTTCAATAACCACGCATATGCATTATTCTCTTAAAAATAAAAAAATATACATGCATGGTGATCACATATTTTGGTAGCCCTGTTTGTGCTATATAGAGTGAATTTACACCTTTGCCATTAACATGTTTATAAATAACTGAAAAAAGCACAAATGTCAGAGCATGTCAGAACACCTCCAGTGCCCAGAAAACACCTCAGACTCCAGAGGGTTAAGAGAATATGGACAACTCTTTAAGACAGCTAACCATTTTTCCAGTCGTTACACTAGCAAAAGTGGATTCAGACACGTATTCGGATAAGTGTGATTGCGCCATGAGCTTTAGACCATGCGCTTAGCTCCTTAAAATAGGGCCCTTTGAGTCATTCATTCATTCGATTAATTCAAACGGCCGATTCATTCTTTCTGAAGTCTTTATGAACGGGCTATTGAATAATATGTTCCCCGATTCATTGACAATGTGAATTTATTCAGAAACAAAAACAGACAATATTATGTCTAAAATATAACACAGTATCAACTTCTTATGTGGAACTGTTGTATAAAATCTGTATATCATTTGCACTCTGGGTGGGTTAAATGTGTTAATTTTAATGCAATATTTTTTCATAACTAATTAATTAAATGAACGTTAAATCAACAGCCCTAATATATATATATATATATATATATATATATATATATATATATATATATATATATACAGTGAGGAAAATAAGTATTTGAACACCCTGCTATTTTGCAAGTTCTCCCACTTGGAACTCATGGAGGGGTCTGAAATTGTCATTGTAGGTGCATGTCCACTGTGAGAGACATAATCTAAAAAAAAAAATCCAGAAATCACAATATATGATTTTTTAACTATTTATTTGTATGATACAGCTGCAAATAAGTATTTGAACAACTGTCTATCAGCTAGAATTCTGACCCTCAAAGACCTGTTAGTCTGCCTATAAAATGTCCACCTCCACTCCATTTATTATCCTAAATTAGATGCACCTGTTTGAGGTCGTTAGCTGCATAAAGACACCTGTCCACCCCATACAATCAGTAAGAATCCAACTACTAACATGGCCAAGACCAAAGAGCTGTCCAAAGACACTAGAGACAAAATTGTACATCTCCACAAGGCTGGAAAGGGCTACGGGGAAATTGCCAAGCAGCTTGGTGAAAAAAGGTCCACTGTTGGAGCAATCATTAGAAAATGGAAGAAGCTAAACATGACTGTCAATCTCCCTCGGACTGGGGCTCCATGCAAGATCTCACCTCGTGGGGTCTCAATGATCCTAAGAAAGGTGAGAAATCAGCCCAGAACTACACAGGAGGAGCTGGTCAATGACCTGAAAAGAGCTGGGACCACTGTTTCCAAGGTTACTGTTGGTAATACACTAAGACCTCATGGTTTGAAATCATGCATGGCACGGAAGGTTCCCCTGCTTAAACCAGCACATGTCAAGGCCCGTCTTAAGTTTGCCAATGACCATTTGGATGATCCAGAGGAGTCATGGGAGAAAGTCATGTGGTCAGATGAGACCAAAATAGAACTTTTTGGTCATAATTCCACTAAACGTGTTTGGAGGAAGAAGAATGATGAGTACCATCCCAAGAACACTAACCCTACTGTGAAGCATGGGGGTGGTAGCATCATGCTTTGGGGGTGTTTTTCTGCACATGGGACAGGGCGACGGCACTGTATTAAGGAGAGGATGACCGGGGCCATGTATTGCGAGATTTTGGGGAACAACCTCCTTCCCTCAGTTAGAGCATTGAAGATGGGTCGAGGCCGGGTCTTCCAACATGACAATGACCCGAAGCACACAGCCAGGATAACAAGGAGTGGCTCTGTAAGAAGCATATCAAGGTTCTGGCGTGGCCTAGCCAGTCTCCAGACCTAAACCCAATAGAGAATCTTTGGAGGGAGCTCAAACTCCGTGTTTCTCAGCGACAGCCCAGAAACCTGACTGATCTAGAGAAGATCTGTGTGGAGGAGTGGGCCAAAATCCCTCCTGCAGTGTGTGCAAACCTGGTGAAAAACTACAGGAAACGTTTGACCTCTGTAATTGCAAACAAAGGCTACTGTACCAAATATTAACATTGATTTTCTCAGGTGTTCAAATACTTATTTGCAGCTGTATCATACAAATAAATAGTTAAAAAAAATCATACATTGTGATTTCTGGTATATTGATATATATATATATATAATTCAGAATATTATTAAAGTGAAGTACTAAAATTACTAAAACTAAAATAAATTAAAGCTGAATAAAAATATAAAAAATTATAAATAATAAAAATGACAAAAGCTAAAAAAATTACAATTGTAACTAAAAATATATGGATTTAAAAGCTAAATCAAAATATTAATACATAGATAATTATAAAATAACACTGGTGTCTAAGCAGAAATTGACTTTCAAAAATAATCTTTGCCTGAGAAATATTAGACTAAAGTATTAGACTAAAAAGCGCAAACAACTAGTCCTGATTATATATATATACATATATATATATATATATACATATATATATATATATATATATATATATATATATATAAACAGAGTAAAGGAATTGATTGAAATTACAGTTTATGAGACGTTGCAGGCCAGAACCAAACCTAAATTTCCCAAATAAGCACCACAGTTCAAAGTGTGGCGCATCCATGCAACCGCAGTCAAACAGCTTTTATGCAGCACTGAAGCACTCCAGAAAACAGACATTAAAAACCTTTTTCCATCAGTAAATAACTTTAAAAATCACTGGAATTGCCGGAAAAAAAAAAATGAAAGAGACAAATAATTAGAATGGCATGCTGTGAGCAGAATGAAAAGGAGTCGTGGCGCTATCAGTTTTGATAGGGGCACAGACGCGTCGGCCTCAGCTGTGCAGAGAAGCTTTCATGTCAAGGACCCTATAACACGCCTCCTTCCCAATCCAATTAGCCTCCCGTCCTTCCGCAGAATAAGCAACCGAGGCTGTTCGCTAAACGACTCCAGATGAACTGCTCGTATCATTGTCACATCCATCGACTCTTCCTCCGCCAAACTGTCACCCCTGCAGTGACCACGCGACTGACTTAACACTATTTCTAAAGTCAGGCTAATAGGGTGTGAAATAACCAACAGTTAAACCACTTAGAGAAAGAGAGGGTTAACATAAGGTCTGTGGCAAACTCAAAAGATGAAGTGACCTTCTCTAATGAGCCGTTTCTCCGGTGGACTGCTTTTGAATGCGTTTCTGCTAAATGATCAGCAGGTTTTTGTTGTTGTTGTGGACCTTCAGCCAAGAGGTTTTACATTATTTTGAAAAGCAAATCCATAAACGAACACCATGAAATCTCAATTGCCTATGCAAACAGACAGAAAGATACATGATAACATGCAAAAATGCACGCATACATGCACACACACGAATATACACTAAGTCAGCAAGGCTTGGCAACTATCGTATACAGATACATCTTCATCCTTTCTGTTCCCATGGTAACGACTGAAATCGAATTCCCTCTAGAACTTTGGAACAGCGATTCTTTTTTTTCCCTGTATCTTTGCAAATAAGAAGATAAAGGATGAATGTGCCAAACTAGAATCCATTTGATCAGTACTGGTTTAGTTGTCTTCCTAGACCTTCAAGAACCTTTATGATTAAACCTCTTGATTCTGACAAGTCTGGTCGGTTTGAGACCTGCTGTTCCCGATTCAGGAATGCTGAGAAAAGTAACTCTTCACAAACTGAAAAAAAAAAGAAAAGAAAAAAAGATTTTTTAATCATAATGGGAGATTTTAATCACAGGAATGGGTTCATGACTGAAAGGACCTTCTCTTCTTTCAAAGTTGTGATATTATTTTAGACCCTGGCAAATGTTTTTTATTTTTTTTCACATATACTCATGGAAGCTTGTTTCCACCACTGAATAAAAGATAAAAAAGGTAATTGCAACTTTTTATCTTACAATTCTGACTTTTTTTTCTTGCAATTGCGAGTTTACTGTAAGTTTCGATATTCTGACTTGTCTTAGAATTGCGATAAAAAAAATTGAAATTGCGTTAAAAACATTTTTTTCTTGTTTTCCTCTGAATTTTCTTAGAAGTGCGGGATATAAACTACCAATTGGGAGAAAAAATTCAGACTTTTGCCATTTTTACTTTTTCTGATGCAATTGCGAGTTTACATCTCGCTATTCTAACGTTTTTCTGAGAATTGCGTGACATAAATTCGCAATTGCGATTCACAAAGTAAGAATTTGTCACAATTCTGTCTTCTTTTTTCGCAGTTGCGGGTTTATATCTCACAATTCAGACTTTTTTTCTCGCAAATGTGTTTTTTTTTATACCGAGATATAAACCTGCAATCGTGAGATAAAAAGTCCCAATTACATTTTTTTTTATTCCGCGGTGGAAACAAGCTTCCATAATGGTTGTGGTAAAGCTACAAATTTGTAGTGTTTTGTAATATGTACAATTATTGATTATAACAATAATTGTAACAATTTATTTTACACATTTTGAATAATTACGTAACTAGCTTGTTAGCAATGATGGATTACTTGGCGTCAAAAAGAGTGTTCAAATAATTGGTAATGCTTTACAGTAAGGTTCCATTTGTTAACTTTAGTTAATAATAATGAAAAATATTTCTAAAGCATTTAGAAATCTATGAGCATTTAGTAACTGTGAAAAAGGTCTGCAAAGTAACAAAGCAAAAAGTCACTCCAAAGGGAGTTCTCTATATCAGTGTTTCTGTTTCTGAACTCCCTGAAACGCCTCCATTGTAGTCTAGAGGAACGGACACGTCACAATATCCCTCATTTAAATAATTCCCACACAAGGCTTGCACAAAACATGGGGCGAGTGTTAGTGTGTTAGATACGCTTGAAGCGGTCGACCAATCAGAGCACACTGATCCAGCCGACCAATCAGAGCACAAGACTTTGTAAAAGTGCATAATAAGTCCTCTTTAAAAAGTCAGTTCAAGTATCTGGATTCAGAATCTCCCAGTGAACTGCTGTCACACAACTTGACTGAAGACCTGTTACCTAGTGGTTGGCAGACCGAGGTATTGAGCTGAAGAGTTTCTGCAAGTGACGTGACTGGTGTCATTTCCAAATCCCGTTCCTACTCTTGTCCCCATTGATAAAAGTGGACCACAAACAAACCCGACACAAAACCAGTCTGAAGTGAACACTACATAGCAACTCCCACCAATCCAGACAATTACTCTGCCGGTCTGACATCCCTCCCAGTCTGGCCCTCAGCCAGCGGGCTGAAACCCCATTGTGTGTGTACGGTTTCCTTTCTCCAGCACATACATCACGAGTGGACAGAACACTGTGGTGGAAATAAAAGGGACAAGCAAGCGGCCGTATTAAGTACAACAGCGCGCCATCCATAAACGTCAGCATTAATAGCCATGCCGGCCATTTAATTTTTCATCTACAATGAGGCCAATTAGAAAGAGATGAAACGTGCCTTTGGAAGGATGCCCATAATTTACAAGCCCGATGTCACACAACACTGAGGTTTCCCAAACCGTCCCTCCCCTTACCTGCCAGAATTAATGGCTTCAGACAACATAATTATCCCGGCTAATCTGGATTATTTTTGTGTGTAAACCAAAGGCGGCAACAGTTTGATGAGCGTCTGAGGAGAGTTGTTGCTATCCACAGACCTTGTGTGGTGAGATACACCATGAAGAAAACAACTTTTTTTTTTTTTTTTTTTTTAACAAAGGGTTTAGTCTGAAAAGGTAAATGAACACTGCACATTTCTATATTAAATTGATAGTGTCCTTTAGTGGCCAATTTCTTCCATACTTATTTAATGAAAATCAACAATTAGTCTATTATTTTTAACTTTCCTGCCAAAGCTTATGCGAATTACAAAATTACTATTTATTTTTCACATAGTTTTACTCCAATAGTCTCTGATATATTTTAGAAACAGGCATGTACAAAAAACACTATTCATAGTTGTTACACTAAAAATACTAAAAAAAAATCAATATTTTATGTAACAATTTGGAATAATAATAATGATAATAGTAATAATAATAATAATAATAACAACAATAGGAACAATAACAATACAAATAATAATAAAAATAAAAATGATTAACTGTTACTTATTTTATTATTATTTATTATTAATAATAATAACAATTATGATCATTTTACTGTTATTTATTAATTAATAACTATTATTAATTATTAAATAATAATAGTAATAGCAATAGTAATAATAATAACAATAAGAACAATAGCAATTATAATAATATTAATATTAATAATACAAATTAATACAAATTACTATTATTATTATAGTTTAATAATAATAATAATACAAGTTATTATTCTTAATTATTATTGATGATTAATTATTAAATAGTAATAATAATAATAATAATAATAATAATAATAATAAATATAACAACAACAATGGTACCGCTTATTATGATTATTATTATCTAAAAAAAAATAATCTAAGAACAACAATAATAATATTATTATTATTAATAATAATGATACAAATAATTAATAAAATAATAATAATTACTTATTTTATTATTAATAATAATAATTGTTATTATTATTGTTATCATTATTATTATTATTAAACTGAGCTCTAAGTAAGGAGAATGTCCAGCTGCAAGTGTCCTGAGCTCAGAAAATAACGAACATCCCTCAAAACAAGAATGTGCAAAGCTAGTGGGGGGTGAAACTCAACTACATATGCAGGAAGCAGTTTTTATTTTGCATTTGCGTCGTGATTCAGGATCTGTTCCATTGTGAAAGCAAGACCACAGCGGCCAAACGCACAGGTGCATCACCAGCCTGTGCTCGCCACACACACCTGCTCTGGGACCAGCTCTCACCTTCTCAGACGGTCACCACTGGATCTCTGTTCACACACACAGGCTTGGGTTGTCTGTAGAGAACTTTTTAAGTAGAGACTTCGATGGGCCCATGTCGAGGGTTCATTCTCATGGGTTTCACCGAGAATCACCGTTCCCGCATGATTTGACCAATTTGACCAAAAACGCTTGAGGTAACCAGATTTTACCAATAAAGACCAATAAATCATTAATTTTGACTAGTTATAGGCCTATTGATTCAGTGGGAAAAAGACACAAAAACACAGTTCACACACAAATCGGATTTTTAGTCTGGATTTAGTCGGATTTTTTAATCTGATTGCACAATAAATCAGTATTATACTGGTTAGCAAATGATATTTAAAATTTGGATATCTAATTGTATATTCTCATGTTCCTTAAAATTTAGATTACCTAAATCTAACGCTGAATAATAGTCAATCTTTAATAACACAACTAATTTAATAACACTCTTAGTAGCAAATCTTAAAATACATTATACATTATATTGTTTTGATGCCTAAATTCACATGATTTTACTTTTTAGTGTTTTATTTCTAATGTATTAGTACAAAATAGTATCCAATTTTAATATCAGCCATAACAATAATTATTGGCATGTCTGTACCAGCCCGAAATCTTCCGGGTCCGTAATACACAAATGACCTGATATGTAAGCATGTAAATCCTGGAGAATAAGATCCTGATTATAGTACACTGACACCTGCTGGGAAAGTCCAGATTCCTGTAAATTTAAGGGAAAAGGATAGGATACTCAGCAGATTTATGTTGCTGCTGGGCTGGACGGACACGAGTTTGGAGATAAAACACTTCCAAGTCGAACTGATCAACCACTAAAACTGATACGATTAGTCAGCGTGGGAGAAGTGTTGGGAAATATTGCCGGGAGCCAAAGCTAACCTCTTTTTCGGTATTCCGACTTGACTGGGCGCACATAAAGAATCTCAGCCCTGCCATGCACAAAAAGCCTGGAAGTGCAAGCCAGATGTGGAGGCACATGTTCCAGCCTGTACACCCCTCCCTCCCCAAAACGAACACTCACAACCACATCCCCCTTCCCAATGCAGATTAGCCCATCCTGGGGAGAAGAGATAGCACTCGAGGGGGGCAGGTTTCATTTGGCTCCTGGGGCCCCATGAGGAGAACAACTCCACCTGTGCAGTAATCACAAACACAAGTGAAAAACACCCTATTTTGAACAGCGTGGCGTCCAAATGTAAAAGTGACATGTGGGCATTTGAAGTGGGTTTTGATTGACCCCCTGTTGCTTGGGAAATTGTCCACCGTCCCTGAATTCAGGTCAGAGTGATAAGAGTTGTGTGTAGGGTCGTGGAGGAGCGTCCCGTCCGCGTGCTCCGCTCCAGGTGTGTGTAGCGCGTGAGGCACCGGTCGGCGTGGTGGGAACGGGTGACGTCCACTTTACTTACGCATGGCACATATGAAACAATGCTCCTCCAAAAAAACTATTTAGAATCCAGTTGCTTCTGTGCTCGTTTATTGAAAATCCCGACTGTCGGAGATGTGGCCTAGCGGTTTGCTCCAGGACAGACTGGTTTGAAACAGGTTTGATTAGTCTCGACATTTCCTGACCCCTTTCTACTGACTCTGTCATTAAATAGTGTCAAAAAGACCTCCAAGTAAATAAAAAGTATTAATAATGTGTGTATTTATATACAGTATAACTATACACATATAGTTTTATTTATTATAATAATCAGTAATACATTATATACATATATAATGTATTATTGATTATTATAATAAATAAAACTACATGTGTAGAAAAAAATTAATAAATAACAATTTATATCATTATTATTAGATTTTGAATGACTATATTCTTAATTTGAGTAAGCAAGAACTATATATAATATACAACTATGTATCAAATTTATTATAATTGGCATTTTATATAGTTAAGAAAAGTATATATTTAGAACAAAAACAAAATATTTTTTCACTGTTATATTCTTGATATATATATATATATATATATATAAATATATATATATATATATATACATATATACATATATATATATATATACACATATATATATATATCAAGAATATAACAGTGTATATAAAATGTATTATTGATTATTATAAAAAAATACAACTTTATGTGTAGAATAAAAACAAAAAAATCATATTATCATTATAATTATTATATTTTGAATGACTATATTCTTAATTTGAATCAGCAAGAACCATATATACTATATAACTATGTATAAAATGTATTATAATTGCCATTTTATATAGTTAGGAAAACTATATATTTAGAATAAAAACAAAACAACATTTTATATTATTATTTTATTTTTGAATGACTACAGTATATTCTTAATTTAAGTGAGCAAGAACCATATACTGTGTAACTATATATACAAATTATATACATTTGTTAATTATAATAAAATAATAGCTTCAGAATAAAATTCGAATACAAATTTAAAATTAACTATTATTTTATTGTTTTTATTTTTAAGTGTGCATGCAAAAATTTGCTTTTCACAACAAAAAAATGATATTGATATTCTTCAAACTACACTGTGAAGGACTTTCTTTGTAGACATTTTTGTTGAGTATAAATGAGTATTATTTGTATAAAATAATCACACGAGTGCTGAAGACAGCAATCAACATCTGCATGACACACACACACACACACACACACACACGCATGCGCACAAACACAAACACACGCACACTCACACACATGCATGCACACACACGCATGCGCGCACACACACACCTCCTCTCATTCTAGTCCAAACCTGGACCACAATCAAAGACTTCCTCAGGAGGAGTGTAGAGCTCTGACAGAAAATGTAATAAAAACTACATGAGCAGTCATCCATTTCTAATGGGGCTTCTTTAAATCTTGAAAGGGAGACTTAGTGCATTAGTCTTTTTCCTTTCTTTGTTGTGTTCCTTTAATGCTTTCCCACAGAAATGTATGCAAATCTCTGGCTAATGCTAACAGCGATGACAAAGAGCCAGTTCCTCCCTGAGTCTGTGCCATCCAGAGCATTGCTGGCCAACCCAGACTCCTCTTTCATTTCTCTCCGTTTAATAAAGTCATCTTAATGTTTGCACATTGCAGATCACTGACAACCATCACACCGCCTATTTACTTTACATAATAGCAGAAATATCCAGCCTTATTATACATGCATTAACATATCATTTATTTTACATTATACATAAATATACTGTCAATATGTTAATACCTGTAATATATATAAACTATATAAATAATGATATTAATGGATATATTTTTTATAGATTCTTACTACCATATTCAACACTGTATAAAATCTATATTACATTAAATATGAAAATAAAATATTACAAAAGTCTTTTCTAGATCTTTTTTTTTTTTTGTGTGTGTGTGTGTGGGGGGGGGGTAATTTAATTAGAAGCTATTACATAGTTTTATATAAAAATAATCAGGCCAAATACCCAAAAATGTAAACTGTTCGACCACACACCGTTTAAACAATGTCAGTTCTAGGCAAATTGTGTTGCAATGGTGGCTTATGTAGTGACTTACAACAGTGTCTGTGACTTATTCACATTATTTATTAAATATTTCATACAGAGTATACCAGATGCTAAATATAAATCCCAAAGAGACGTTTCTTCCTAGTGCCTGTTTGTTAGAGCAGCAGTGTGTGTGTGTGTGTGTGTGTGTGTGTGTGTGTGTGTGTGTGTGTGTGTGTGTGTGTGTGTGTGTGTGTGTGTGTGTGTGTGTGTGTGTGTGTGTGTGTGTGTGTGTGTGTGTGTATTGGCTGCGTACTGTTGTCACTGAGTGATCTGCCTCTACGTTTGTTCACAAACTACTTTTTATTTCTCCACCCAATCCCTCTTGGCTATCTCTCTTTCCCTCTCTTTCTCTCTCTCTCTCTCTCTCTCTCTCTCTCTCTCTCGCTCTCTCTCTCTCTTTCTCTCTCTCTCTCTCTATCTCTCTCTCTCTCTCTCTCTCTCTCTCTCTCTCTCAATCAGTAGAAAAGCCCAGCAAAATTTACTCCCCTCGCTGGAGCGCGCAGAAAAAAAAAAAAAAAACAGCCAACGTGATCCTCTCTTGAGGGAAATCAGATCCCTGTAAGAGAGCCGGGCCATTCACTCCAGGATACAGATACAGAGCCGCCAACGGACACCAGCGAGAGGAAATGATACTTATCACATAGAGGAATAAAGGCCGGATTATACCAGGCATAGAGACACTGTAAATGGCATGAAATAAAACCTAAAAATACTGCAGCAGCAAAAAAACAACAACAACAACTACGGTTGGGTAAAAATACTGGAACTGAATTATTTCCCTCTCATTCGACTACATTAATGGTTCTTGAGCATCTGCATCCATGTGCCAATGTTTCAGAGTCTAATATCGAGAGGCAAAATGAAGTACGATTTTTCCTGTCATGGTATTTTGCACATTTAAAATTGTAAAAAGAAATCCTGCAAAATTGTATAGAAATTAATACTTTTCACACCTCACATGCAGTTGCCAAGGTGTTCAGCGCTGCGTTTCCCATAAGCATTGTGAGCCCAAGTTGATCGTGTGGAGACCATTGCCACCAGTGTTCTCTAAGATCAACTTAGCTCACGATGCTTTTGCACATGTTAGCACGTTGATATACAGTGTCATTTTAGCATGCTGATAAAGATTTGCTAATCTTCTTTGAGTACTTTTTGACATTGCTGTTCGGTTGCGAATGTTTTCTGAATCGTTTTTAGCATGTTGCTACTTCCTACACATATGCTAAGGTTTTCAGAGTACTTTTTAACTGTAACTGTACGCTAAGTTTCCCAGAGCATGTTTAGCATGTTTCTGTTTGGTTGCAAATATTTTTGGGAACCATTTTAACATGTAGCTTTGTGATTAAGGTTTTCAGAGTCATTTTTAACATGCTGTTGTGCCCTTATAAAGTTTTGATGTGATTTTAATGTGCTACACGGCTAGTTTTCGGGGTAGTTTTAGCATTTAGCTAAACACATAAGGTTTAGCAGGAGTTGTTTGGGAGTAGTTTTGAACAGTTTTTCATTCGCTAGGCAAAAAAGAAAAGTCCAAAAAAGTGTAAGCAAAATCTTGACAAGCTAAATAATTTGAGATATCATTCATGTGTTCGAAAAACCAGAAACAAACATCACTGTTTGCACATAGCATTACATGTACAATGTGGCTAGCATCTGAACTACTCAAAGGATGATGACAAAACAAACCGAAACTTCATAAGATTAAGCACTCTTGCCATATTTTGCCTGAAAATGCGGTCTAGGTAGTCAGTTCACTAGGTTTCGAACCAGAACTAATAATACTGCTAAAAGCGAGGCCCGGCTCCTAGAAAAAAAAAAAAAAAACTGAAAAGTGTCGCTGTAGCTTCTGGTCAGAACACACTAGTTTTCCCAGCCTCTTTATCTGTGGTGAGTGAACAGGACAACAGGGCAGCCATTTCTTCTTGTCAATTCCCACCACATCCATTCACACCTGGCTGACACCTTTTACTGGTCAAGGAATGAATCAGTCACACTTACTGTTCTCCCCAGGTACTGTAGACTAAAAAAGGACATCAACATGAAGAAGGACTACAGCGTTTCCCTGTCAGCGGCGGCCCAGAGGGTATGGTGAAAAATCGCCATCGATAAAATAACATTTTTCAAAGAGCGTCACTGCTCTTTTAATCTTCGCCCGCGACAATGGATGGCTTCTGGGATGTGTTTCATTTCATCTGAACACAAACAATATTTCAAAGGGCTTAATAACAGTTACACAAATGAGCGTCATTAATTACCTGTTAATGGAGCAATGACTGTGCCACCTTGTACCGCGCTGTTGTTGCGCTGGGAGATTGGAGCGGGAGGCTATACACATATGTGCAAGTGTTATTAGCCTCGTTGCTTGACGTTTTTTTTTTACATTGTAAAATAAGACAGCTAGCTTTTGCATTTAGACATCACACAACTATTAATACGCCAATTTGGGGTCAATATAGTACATATATGGTCATGGATGCTGATTGGTCAAATACAACATTGTGGCCATGCTAAAATGCATGTTTGAATGACAATTTGTGTCCTTAGTATTATAATTATCTACTATTAAATACATGTGGTGGTCATGTTGGTGATTCAGGTTTGAGTCCAGTCTGCAACAAGTTTCTAAAAGGCCTCATAATGAAAAATGAACAAACTTTTATATGTGGGTAGGTATATATTTTATATAACATGTATGACCTTTCATAAAGATATTAGGTTGAAATGTACATATGCATAAAGAAAAGTGTATATGGTATTTGTGTGCCTTCGCTAATTCATGTAAATAGGTGCAACAAATAATATATATACAGTACTGTGCAAAAGTCATAGGCACATTAGTACTTTCTAGTATTTTTTAGTATTTATATATTTTATCTGCTTGTGTTTCATGAATGAGCCAAAATCTCTGCATCTGAAATCCAAAGCTACATAATTATAATCAAAATTAAACAACAAAAGCACAAACAATTTTTGTGTTTTACTCGCTAGATAAGACATTATTCACCAACCAGCAAATCTCGATGAATACACTTGGGGCTGAGTTAACCATTGATGAATTAAAGACACAGCAAGCCGTCATAAATTTGGACACCCCGGTGTTGCCTGCCTTGTGATAAAGTGCGTCGCTGGATGGGCGCCGCTGCTACGTGTGTATCTTTCAACCGCCTGCCACTTTATCTTCCGCATCCTGCAAGATTACATCTCCTGGGTTCAGGTAGGGATCCATCATGGCTATTATTACCTAAAGTCACATGCCACATCTATCACCCACTAAGGTTACTATAACCTCAATATTAAGGGAGGAAAAAAATCCACTGATAAACAGTAGGAGAAAAGGAATGGCCCGCGCTCGAAGGTTTCATCTTCCTTTCACTTTTAATAAGCTACTCAGAGGAATAAAGATTACAGGCCATATTTAGCATGCAGAACAAATCAGGGTGCTACTCGCCCTGCGCACCTGCTAGGAGCTGCTCATTAGGAGCCTATGGTAATAGTATGGAGACAACCTCTGATTGAACAGTCTAGATACAACGCTACGATCCCGCGCTAGGCTGTACGTTACATTAGGTTAGAAAAATTTGACCGAAATGACCTTTGTTCTGAAATGAGCTTAGTACAATAGACCTGACTCACGAATGATTTTGAAACAACTGAGTATGATGTTAGCATGTTGCTAAGCTAACATCGCAAAACTTTATGTAAGGATAAAAAGATGCAACTCATGTGATGATCTCTGACTAAACTATTTTTACTTTCCCATAGTTAATTTTGGCTAAAACTAGGCACCTTGGAAGGCAGCATGATAAGATGATGTTTTTTCACAATGGTCTTCGCATATGAACCCTCAAAATGTCGTGTGAAGGTGCGTCACATTTACCGTTTGCCTTGTTCTGTTCAAGTTGGACACACAGATTCACTGTATTGACCAACAGAAAGTTGCTTGGTTTGAAAGTGACAACTGATTTTGATGTTAGCATGTGGCTAAGCTAACTCTAACAAGGATAAAATTGGCAACTCACACAATATTGAGTAAAATAATTTTACTGAATGAGGATAGATTTATTTACCATCAACACTTCTCTCATCTTGTTGGCCACTTGGGATTGTTTTCCCCCACTCGTCTCACTGCAATGACTTCTAGGATTGATTTCTCAGCGAAGGACACATGAAATGCCACAATTAGTTTTGGCTAAAACGAGGCACAATTGATTTTGGTTAAAACAAAGCAACTTAGAAGGCAGCACATTAAGGTAACATCTTTCGGAAAGGTCTTCAAATCACATTTGAACCCTATGTAACCACTGTGCTGTGAATTTCTGTGAATGAATTCTCAGTAATTTCAATAGGAATTCACACAAAAAAATTTGTGAGAGCGAAAGATTTCCCTACACAGATTTCACAAGGGTTCCAGTTGGGCACACAGATTCATTGCGCTGACCAACAGAAAGCTGCTTGGTTCAAAAGTGACAACTGATTTTGACGTTAGCATGTGGCTAAGCTAACAGCGCAAAACATTAATAAGGATAAAAATAGGCAACTCGCACAACATTTATTAAAATAATTTCTGATTAAGCAATTTTTTATACTTTTCCACATTGAATGAAAAATAGGTTTATTTACCATCAACATTTCTCTCGTCTTGTTGGCTACTTTGGATTTTCTCCCCTCTCATCTCACTGCAATGACTTCTGGGACTACCTTCCCAACGAAGGATACATGCAATGCCACAATTAATTTGAGCTAAAATGAGGCATCTTAGAAGGCAGCAAGATAAGATAAAGTCTTTCAGAACAGTCTTTGTATATGATCCCTTAAAAATGTTGCCTGAAAGTGCAGTCACAAGATCGAGCGAAAGATTTCCCTATGCAGATTTTGCAACTGAATCGCACCGTATACTTCCAGAAAACAGCGTGGTTTGAAAATGGCCAACACCGAACTGATTTCAACTGAATAATGACTGTTTACTATTGTTTTTTTGAGCTGCTCAACAGCACAACTGAATTATGTTTGAATCATTGAATCGTCATTTTCCTGTTTATCACTATAAAGCTGCTTTGAAACAATCTCTGTTATATAAAGCACTATATAAATAACGGTGACTTGACGTCATACATCGCTGCACTATTGACAATAGACAATGGACCTTTCTCGCTTGCAAAACATGGAAAGTAAAAATAATTACTGTTTCGGCGCGCTGAAAGACGCAACAAATGCTAGCAAAACGCAAGGGTGTTCGATTGACTGTTACGCAAAAAATCCATGTAAAACAAGTGGTAAGAAATATAAGTGGGCTTAAGTGGTTACCCCTCTTTCATGATTACTGGAACTGGGCAAAGCCAACATCAGGTCAAGAGGTCGGAAGGAAACCAGGGTTTTAGGATACAGCAAACAAACAAAGCGAACATCGCAAGGCTAGTTACTAAGTCGGAAAATCATTCAACCCCATTCAAGTTCATAACATAATTCATATGCAATAACACCACCCTGACCCTGCTCCACCCATTTTATACTTCAAATTACACTTAGATCAGAGCATCAACTCTCATAATACATTCAAAGCAATTAAGTTCAAATATATGCAAAGGATTATTTACTTTGAAACCAGTCTTGTTATTCTGCTGCATATCCAACAACAACACTCATTACTGTGGCTTGGCATCAGAGAAAGTGGAGGGGACCATGTAAATATTTAAAGCCCCCACAAATATATAAATATTCATTCCAGAATGATTTGATGCGCTAAATAAATAATCCCTTATTAAATAAATGACAGCCTAAATAAAACTTTAAAAACAGGATCTAGGGAAATGAAGATGAAATGAATCAGACGGGGTTGGAAGGGATGGAGGAAGTGAAGGGGTGGTGGGGGGTGTCAGCTATCACTCCACTACTTTCAATTCCTGATAGCAGCCATGCAAAAGAGCCAAACTAATTAAAGACGAACCACCAATTAGATGAGCTTTAGCTGTACCTTTTGAGGGAGGGACCCAAGAAAGACCCTAAAAGGAACTCATATCAGATGCCCAAAAATGGCTAGTATTCGTATGTGATCTTTGTTTCTAAATATACATGACCTTTTAGACACACACCTTTTTTGGACCTGTAAAAACTTAATAATAAAGATAACATAAAAACATCTGAATGAATTGTTTTGAATGAATTGTAAAATAAAGTAAAAAATAAAACTTTATTTAATAATTAAATAAATAGAAGGGTTTATCATTTGCGAGAATAAAATAAAACAGATAGATAGATAGATAGATAGATAGATAGATAGATAGATAGATAGATAGATAGATAGATAGATAGATAGATAGATAGATAGATAGATAGATAGATAGATAGATAGATAGATAGATAGATAGATAATTGTTGTTTCAACTTAAAAAGTATTTGTGCAGCCTTAAAATTTTAAGTTGTCAACTTAAATATACAAGTTGTCACTTAGTACAACTACACATACACAAACACTTTTTAAGTTGAATGAACAAAAAAATTTGTGCAGACAGACATAGATAGATAGATAGATAGACAGACAGACAGACAGACAGACAGACAGACAGACAGACAGAAAGAAAATTGTTGTTTCAACTTAAAAAGTATTTGTGCAGCCTTACAATTTTAAGTTTAGTCAACTTAAATATACAAGTTGTCACTTGGTACAACTTCACATACACAAACACTTTTTAAGTTGAATCAACAAAGGAAATTACAGTGCAGATAGATAGATAGATAGATAGATAGATAGATAGATAGATAGATAGATAGATAGATAGATAGATAGATAGATAGATAGATAGATAGATAGATAGATAGATAGATAGATAGATAGATAGATAGATAGATAGATAGACAGACAGACAGACAGACAGACAGACAGACAGACAGACAGACAGACAGACAGACAGACAGACAGACAGACAGACAGACAGACAGACAGACAGACAGACAGACAGACAGACAGACAGACAGACAGATAGATAGGTAGATAAGTAATATCACAACTTATTCAAAAAAGGACACAATTTCATGCATTATTCATGATTGTAGCACAAACGGAGATGAGTCTCACGTCATTAAGAGTTAACAAGCATCCATGTTTACATCACACATCTCAAAATAAACCAAACATCGGGGTCTTCTGGCTGTGACTCATATAACTTCTCCATATAAGATCCACAGGACAGCGCCACCTCTCATCTAATCCCGCGGACACGTAACTGCACCTTTATGGCGACTCAGCCTGAGCTATAACTCACTGAGCGGCGGGAACACGGCCTTTGTGATGGCCATGATTAGTCTTTTGTGTTCCAGGTAGAATAAAGATGAAATTCTACAGGCCAGTCATTGCAGATCTATTTTCAGCATACTCCAAAAACTTATTTCTCTTTCGCTCGCAGTCTATCTTTTTGTTCTTTTTTTATGCCTCTTTTTTTGAAGGTTTGATATGAAGCCTGCAGGGTCTCAGAAGATAGAGGCTGCTCTGTGGGGAAATACAGCAAAGAAACACAATAGGAGCAATCTTGCCCTTTAGTATGCTTTGTACTTCACTGGACCCCGGTGTGGTCGAGCCATTTAGGCTCTTTTTTCAAACCTCAGCCATTATTGCCTCACTGCACTTTACCTTTACATGTGCCGTTCGTTCACGTCACTAGACTAGGAGGATAGACGCACAGCATAGACAACCAGGAGTTTTTGGGATAGTTTACCTATGAATTAAGGTTCTATCATCATTTATGCTCCATCATGTAATTCCAAAGTCATAAACAGTGAATTTTTTGAGGAACAATTTTCTATCTAATGTGAATTGGATGAATTGAGACTGTGGTGGTCAAGCTCCAAAATGACAAAAAAGCAGCATAAAAGTGTGTGAAAAGTCTTCTAAAGTGTGCCCTCACTTTCAAAAGTTCAATAGAGAAGTACCAATGTCCTATTCACAAACACATTGTTTATTTGAGTCGGAGCTTTTCAATAAATTGGCTATTCAGAACACAAAACAGGATTGAATGATTCTTACAGACTTATCCGATTTCCATATCTCACACAAAATAGTTATTTTGAATCTGATCTTTTTTAGAAAATCAGTTAATCCGGTTCACAAAAACAGACTGAATGATTCCTACATGAATTGGACTGGACCAGTTTTCATAGCTCACACAAATAATTTGTCAGATTCTTATGAATCAGTTAATCCAGTTCACATAAAGTCCAGTTCACGGACTGAATGATTCATACACGAATCGGAATGATTCGGTTTTTGTAGCTCATGCAAACTATTTGCTCTTTTTAATCTGATCTTTTCAATTAACCTTGTTCACAAAAATGATTCATACACAAATTCGGTTTTCGTACCTCACACAAGCTATTTGTCATTGTCAAATGAACCGGTTAATCCAGTTCACATAAATGGACTGATTGATTCATACGCAAATCGGAATGATTCGGTTTTCGCAGCTCACACAAACTATTTGTCATTGTCAAATGAACCGGTTAATCCAGTTCACATAAATGGACTGAATGATTCATACACGAATCGGAATGATCCGGTTTTCGTAGCTCATGCAAACTATTTGCTCTTTTTAGTCTGATCTTTTCAATTAACCTTGTTCACAAAAATGGACAGAATGATTCATACCCAAATTGAAATGATTCGGTTTTCGTGCCTCACGCAAACTATTTGTCACAGTCAAGTGAACCAGTTAATCCAGTTCACATAAATGGACTGAATGATTCGTTTACACTAATGAGACTGATCTGGATTTTGTACGTATCTCACACAAACCATTTGTTCTTTTGAGTCTGATCTTCTCAATAAATCCTTTTTCCGGTCTGAAAACGGACTGAATCATTTCTACACATATCAGACTGATCCAGTTTTGCAATCTCACGCAAACAAATCATTCTTTTATGTCCAATCTCTTAAATGAATCAGCTGATCTGATTTACAATGATTTAAACACAAAATGGACAGACCGGTTTTGATTCTCACATTATTTTGAGTAATCTTTTAATGAATTGGTTAAGTTCACAAAACCGGACTGAATCATTTGTAAATGAAATCTGATCCAGTTGATCGCATTGCCAGCTCATTGGAAGGGAAGATTATCAATAAATAATGAAGTCATTTGAAGCTTGACAACCCCAGTTCCCATTCATTTTATTGTTATTCATTATACAAAAAGACATATAGGCCAGTATATTCATTCTCCAATGGTGTTTCTCGGATTAAAGAAAGTCATATGGATTTGAAACAACATGAAGATGAGTAAATGATGAGTACTTTCTTTTTGGGAGAATTCCTTCAATAAAACAAGCTGTTTTCGGCAGGTTTAATACATTCTGCTTTCAAAACACCAGTGCTATGCAAATACAGTATGTGACGAGGGCCCGAGATGTGATAATTATGGGCTTATTTGTTATCTGTCACTTCTCTTATTGCTCAGGGACATCAGGCGAGTTTAAAGGGGCCCATCAGAGGGGATCACATTTGCTGGAGCACCAGTGATGATTCAAAGAGTGGCAGACACCCATGCAGTTGAAGAACCTGTCAATAAACTGTCACAGTGACAGCCATGTTCTTCTGAGACCCGCAATGTGTGCCGACTGCTTGGAAATATGTCACTCACAGAGGCAGCCAGCTTTTTCTATCAGGAACCAGGGAAAAAATAAATAAAAAAGTGTCTTTTTTGAATCTGCAAGGCAACTGAAAACAAATCTGGTTTTAGATTTAGTTATCCGGTGTTGTCGATGCAGAGAGTGAAAAGTTAATCGTTCTTAAAAAAAAAAAAAAAAACTTTAATTCAATTACAAAACTGATGCAAACTGAGGTAGAAATGTAACAAAAATAATTATAAAAGAGAGACAATTATAAAAGAGAGTAGGGTTAAAAAATCTAAGACAATGAAATTGATTTTTACTACAAATGATATTATGAGCAAAACAATGAGTAAAAAGCTGAAAATAAAAAGGATGTTTTAGTATTTGGTCTTTCCATATTTTGCTTTTAAAGATAGCAGCACTCGAATATCACAAGTGCACTCTGATTAGTGACCTAAAAAAAATCTAGAAAACATTTAGTTTTAGTCTTATTATTATTATTAACTCCATTTCGAGTTTTAAATGTTTTCATTTTGTAGTCTCATTTTTTTGGGTGCCTCTGTATCTATTCAATGGAAACAATGGATAATAATAACAAACAGAAAAAGTGGCAAACAGAGTATAACAATAATTATTATTATTATTTGATATACAGTATGAGTTGTGAGCACTTTCTGCGTGTGTGGCGCACACACACTTCATTCAGCTAAGCACGTCGTCTGTCCTTGCTCTATATCACTGCATATGAAACCTGATAGAAGTATGTTGTCCGTCATCCATCTTGATTTGCTTGCATTACCAGGTGTATGTATAAGCACAGAGTACCTGCCACTTAGTGGAGGAACCCTGGAACTGTAACCGTGTGTGTGTGTGTGTGTGTGTGTGTGTGTGTGTGTGTGTGTGTGTGTGTGTGTGTGTGTGTAGGTACTAGAAGCAGCAGTGTGTGACCACGCGAGCGGTTACCATCGTAACCATCACATCATACATACTACTCTGTGTTCCAAAGGTCACTAACAGGTGTGATCTAACAGTCCTGACAAGTTAACAACCTTTCGAGAGTTTTGACTCCAAGTACAGGAAATAAAAACACTGTTTTATGCATACATTCAAGATGTGACAGAAAAGGCTGAGATATAACATACGCGCATGTGTTTTGATGGGAAAAGCCACAGGATTTGTAATTGACACATTACGGCTGTGCCTTTATAAGCTAAATAAAACGTCTTGGTTGTTGGCAGTTATGCGATTTATCATTCCTCACAATTTAGCTATCCACGTTTGACAGCTTGTCTTGTAATTACTTAACGGTTTCCTACCTACTACTACAGTTCTTTGTTACATATCTGAAATAGTACTAAAGTAAAACGAAATTGCAGAGTTAAAAAAAAAACAAAAAAAACACGTGAACGATAATTTAGATAACCTTGTCATATATACAACAAGCTAACCTCCACAAAACAAAACAAACAAAACATAAACCATGTCATAAATACAGGCTAACCTCCACTCCACTCCACAAAACAAGAAAACCTTGTCATAAATACAAGCTAACCTCCACAAAACAAACAATACAAATCACAAAACATAAAACCTTGTCATTAATATACGCTGACCTCCACAAAACAAAACAAAAAACCTTGTCATAAATACAGGAAAACCTCCGCTAAACAAAAAATACAAATCACAAAACAAAACTAAAACATTAATACACGCTACCCTCCACAAAAAATAAAATAAAAAGCCATATCATAACATCATCAACAAAACAAAACACCTTATCAAAAATAAAAGCTTAACCCCCACAAAACAAAACCTTGTCATAAATACAAACTAACCTCCACAAAACAAACAATACAAACCACAAAACGAAATGAAATGAAAAACCTTGTCATAAATACAGGCTGACCTCTACAAAACAAAACAATAAACACCCTCTAAACTGACCACAAAAATATAATAATAATAATAAAATCTTAAAGATGTCATACAAAGTTAAAGGCAAAGAATAGTGTAAATCTGCATTCTTTGTTTGCAGACTTGACGTGATACTTTGTCATCTAATGCAATGACATTTTCATGTGTGTCCAATTACTTTACAGGGCCACTGTATGCGAAGAGTTTTGCTTTTTTGTTTTTAATTATTAAACTCCCTTACCTTTATGATGTAATTCCAAAGGAGCAGACCAACACGCAGCAGCAAATCAGAAAGAGAGAGAGGGAGAGAGAAAAAGAGGCAAATCAGTACCATAAACAACACATATTACAGAATTTATAGCACGTTTCCACTACATCAAACAAATAACCCCCCAGCATTAATGACTACGCTAATAAAAATGCCTCCCGTATGCGTTAAGATACTACACACTACATACTCTGCACAAAAAAACATTCCTAATAAAACAAATGAAGGTACTTCATCAAAGGGCCCTATCAAAACTAGATATGTGCCTTACAAATGTCAGAGTTTATGAAAGAGACCCCTACTGGATGAGGAAAGGAACCAGGGGTTCTCATAAAACCATGCCTGCATCATATTTCAAAAGAAAAAAATAATAAAGAAAAACAAAGAAGGAAAAGTGTTGCACACACTTGTTGATAAGATCATATTTTTTGCATCACATACTTTTTTTCCATGACAATTAATCACATTTCATTCATATTTTTAACATTTCAGATAATATTTTACTGTTTTTTTTAAAAAAAATTATTAAATGACATCATTATAAAGGCGTATTTATTTTCATATGTATTATTGACATTCGTGTAAATGTTTAATTGCAGTATTTTAAACGGATGATTAATGCTTACGAAACAACCTGACATTTTCAGAACAAGGTAAAAGCTTCAGCATAAAAGCCCCTCCATGCACACAGAGAGGTTGGTACCCAACCGGAAAACACACACTCGCACTCATTATCGACACAGGTGGGTGTAACCCTCTCGGTGCGGCTCTCTGTGAGAGCTGTCGAAAAGCTGAATCACATCGGCTCTGACGCGGCGTCAAAGCCCTCGGCCTCCAGCGGCAGTGAGACAGATAATGTCCGATGAGCTGTGCAGTGTAATTGAAGTGTAGATTACTATCAGCCATGTGTTTGCCAGATCAAAAACCCTTTAAAAATACACACAGAGTGCTCGTGTGGAGCGGGCAGAGCTTTGCTTGACTTTCTGCTACCCTAGCTAAATGTACGGGAAAACGTAAGCCATTTACACTGAGGATTGGGGCTTTGTACTTGTAAAAATGAGGGTGAGGATTTGCCATCACCTGAAAACAAATCACCACATGGAAGGGGAAGAGAGAGAGAGAGAGAGAGAGAGAGAGAGAGACAACAAGCAAGAACAGGCTACTAATAGTTTTTGTCCAAAAATGGCATGCTGCAAAACCCCACCCACACTGAAAGTCATTGGCCCAAATTAAAGTTAAATTGGTGTAAATTAAAGACCAATCATGTCCTGACTTACTTTTGAAAATGCTGAATTTTTTTTTTCAGTATTCCACCAGTCAATTTACTGATTCACTCAGAAATATGGATAAATAGAAAGTCTTACTTTATTTTATTTTACATAATTATATTATATTATATTATATTATATTATATTATATTATATTATATTATATTATATTATATTATATTATGCCTTAATTGCATACCTCAGGTCTTTTTCGACCCAGGAAGTAATTTAATACCCTCCCCTCATTCATTTTTTAAGGTTTGACATCAACCAAAATACATCACAATATAACAAGGAAAAATGTAAATGTAAAAATTGTCTGTTTTCTAATTCATAATTTTTTGTAAAAAATTGTATAGGGTCACTAGCGACCTAAGGTAAAAAAAAATCTGCACAAATATAATTGCATCTCTGATGACCCAAATAGTGCAATTCACCTTTATTCTTCAAGGTGGCAATATCTGATACACAATGATGAAGTGATGTTGCACTCATAATTACTGCAGGCAGAAAACAAAAGAATGCGCAAGTACCGAAATGGCTCATTGATTTACAGCAGAGCAAGTACTGAACGCAGTCAAATATTAGTGTCACTGTCACTTGATGGTGGATCTGGTGAAGAAGCTGTCAGTGATCAAAATATTGATTTTGAAGATGTTGAAAATGATCGTTTTGGAGAATATATTTGAGATCTTGAATATGAGGCAGATGCTGAATGTATTGGTAAATGAGCACCGATGAGGACAGTGATGATGGTATTAAACATCTGCTCAAACTGAACCCTTCCAAGCTCTAAAAGGAAACAAAATATGCTTTATGTTATTCTTCTGTTATTGTTACTCTAATATCAGGAGAGTTTTATATTATCGTGACAGGTAGAGATTCATCAGTGTTAGATATTGATCCGGGTCTCTAAAGACTTGAATATATAATAATGATGGGCGGTAAGTTATTCAGTGTTGCTATTGACTACAGTAGTTATCGGGGAATAATAAACCTCAGAATGTTGTGACTATTAAATTATATTATATTGTGCTGTTGAGCCAAAACATTATGACCAGTCACATTTGATGCAATATCATTCATCGTCTCCTAACAAGGCCAAATATTAAGGTCTGGGCAGATTAGATGATAAGCAAACAATCGGTTCTTGTAATCAACATGTTGGATGCAGGAGAAAAGGGCAGGAATAAAGATTCAAGCTACTTTGACAAGGGCCAAATTGTTATGGCAAGGCGACTGGGTCAGAGTGTCTCTAAAATGTCAAGGCTTGTGTATTGCTCCCGGTCAGCAGTGGTGAGAATTTACCAACAATGTCCGAGGGGGGACAAACCACAAACTGGAGACAGCATGATGGTCACCCAAGGCTCATTGATGCACGAGGCCCTGGTCCCGTCTGGTCCAAAAAAGCCAAAAGAAGGTCTACTGTGGCACGTCACACAAAATGTTAATGATGGTTATGGGAGGAATGTGTCACAAAACACTCTGCTGCGTATGTGGCTCCGTAGCTGCAGACCAATCAGAGTGCCTATGATGACCCCTGTCCACCGCCAAAAGCGTCCAAAATGGGAACGCAAAAGTCGCAACTGGACCTTGAAGCAGTGGAAGAAGGTCGTCTGGTTCAATGAGTGGATGTGCATGTACGTATGCACCGTTTATCTGGGGAAATTAAGGCATCAGGATGCACTGTGGGACGACGACAAGCCTGTAGAGGGAGTGTGATGCTCTGGGAAATGTTCTGCTGGGAATCCCTAGGTCCGGACAATCTTGTGGACGTCAATTTGACATGTGCCACCTACCTAAACAGACCTCAGACCCCAGATGTAAATGCAATTGAGCATCTGTGAAATGTGCTGAACCAACATGTTTGATCCACGGCGGCTCAACCTCACAACCTACAGGACTCGAAGGATCTGCTGCTAACATATTGGTGCCAGAGACCACAGGACACCGAATATTAGGCAGGTGGTCATAATGTTTTGGCTCATCTGCGAATTACATTACATTACATTAGTAGTAGTAAATTTGGTTTTATTCAGGATCCTATCAGCTACCAAAAGCAGGTAGAAAAACCAGGAACGAACTTTACACATTTTACAGTCTGGGTAGGACAAGTGTGAACCTGGCGAATTTGGGCTCATGGGATGAATGACAGATGAGACAAGAACTGAAGCATCAGTCACGGGGCAGAACACATATAGCACTGTGATCACGACCACTCTTTGATGGTATCTAAACCACAGGCATGCAAGATATGAAGTCCAAAAGCTTCCAGAGAGCTAAAAAAACACAGAAAAACAAGACTTTCTGAAGAGAAAATTGGGGTAACACTTGAACCCTAAGTAACAGCACACAATCAACTGCACAATTTTGGGCCTCGTTCATGATCGTAAAATTATAAATGATGCACAGAAGCTGAATTCTTAGGGTTAAGTGTTTGCTCAAATCCTTAACTCTAAGTAAGAGTAACAGTAACAGTGACTGCTTTAGCAAACAGCACAAATAAGAGTCAGAGGGAGAGAAGGATCCACAGAAGTCCCATAGTTTGCTCTGTTCTTGAGCCGTCCCTCATTACTGTACCTCAAGCTGCATTCCAATCACCCTTTGAAGTGCTTTGAGCTGCTCCTCTCCATGAAAACGAGCACCGTTAATCCACTTGTTAATTAAGAGCGTGTTTGCAGGCTCATGTCTGAAGTGCCCCTTTCTCCTTGAAAAGACTTGAAGGGCCTTGAAAGAAGATTGATATCAAAAGGAACCAACTCGATTTTTCACTGATAAAACGAGAGAAGCCATATGCTGACAAGCAGGCGCTTTAATATGTTACTCGTGCGTCGGATCATACCACCAGACTCGAGTGTTTATACTCCGGGCTGTTGCTTACTCGCGCACAGTGGCAGAATTTCGAGAGTCTTCCACTGAAGGAAAGACAAAACAAGCACCATGATTTGCTTCTTTGAGAGCGAGTTCAGTTCTCCAAGCCGTGCGAGGAACTCAGCGCCTACAGTGCAATTCCTGGCTCAATGTGATTAACGCGCTCCCTTCCTTTAAACCAAATGAACACACACTAAGAAATTTTAAAAGAAGTTTTTGGGTTTTTCAGAGGGTGGAAGGCATGAGTGTCACTTTCATTAAAAGTAGTAGTAGTTCACAGATGGGCCAGTTGTTTTGTCACAAAATGGCAAAGGCTGATCTTATTAATATTATACACAACTAGTTTAGCACTATTTTGGTAGTTTGTAGGGGGAGGTGTCACCAATTGTCTTACATTGCACTTTCAACATGAAGATTCTAATCCACACTTGTATTTACCAAAATTTCAACATAGGCTCATTGGAAATGCTAAGCTGAAAAGGCAGTTGCCAATAAACCGTTGCTAGATCCACATTCATCTGTTACAGTTGAAACTGAATGCACTTTTGGCACCACTTACTGGATATTTCATTTCCGAACTGTGGTTATACACACAACAACCAAAGTAACAAAACGTTGCCAGTGTCAAAATTCATCCCTTTGAATAAAACTGAACACACTTTTAGCGCTACTCAACGTACTTTTCGTTTTACAAACTGTGGCGATACACACATATATACACAAGGCTGTTGGTTTAACATGTTTACATAATTAGTTATGAAAAAATAACATAAAAAAAATATGTATCGCACCCGCCCACAGTACCGCTGACACCCACAGACATAATATTGTCTTTTTTTGTTCAATTTTGCTAACTTTTGAGCATCTTGGAGCAACACACAACAGTGTTTCGTTTGTTTTGAGCGAATCAGTCGGGTGAACCAATGATTCAATGGCACATTCAAAAAGAGAGCCATTTACTTCATTCCAGAATGCCACCTACTGGCAGTTTTAGTTTTTGATTTAGAGTATCACTTCGTAAAAAAAAAAAAAAAAAAGATTCATATTTTGAGGATAGTTTGCCCAAAAGTAAAAATTCTTCTTCGTTTACATTTATATTTACTCACAAATACATTCAAGCTTTTTCATTAAGTGGTGGGTACAATCCACCATGGCACTAAAGTGGTTGGGACAAGTCACTACTACACCGGTGTTAAAATATGCCTGTTGCGGAAGGGCAAAAAACAGGATTTTGGATGAGCTGGGTGGGGGCAGACAATGTATTGTCCATTTCTCTCTCCTCGTCTGATGAATGTTCTGTCGTTCTTCGGTAAACAGGGAGAAGACCTAAAGAAAAGAGAGGAGTGCTCTCGTTCTCACTCATTCCTCTCAGCCCTGAGGGTCTTATCCAGGCAAAGACAGAAACCAGCTTTGCACGGCCCCCCTAAACCCCCTACTGTGCCAACAACTCTCCTCTTCTGTTCAATTAATGAACCATAAATAACCCAATGAAGGTGTCAAGAACGAACGCAATTTATCACGGCTTTCACCACTACTCTTCACGAGAGAGACCACTCATTCGTAGCCTCGCTGTTTTGGCCCCAAATAGAGAACCCCCCCCCCCCCCCCCCCCAAAAAAAACAACAGGGGAGCGAAAGAAAAAGATTTATTCCTGCCTGAGCGCTCCAGTCGTGAATTTTTCCTGCGCAGGAACTCACAGGTGCAGCGATTTGACAAATAAGCCGGGAGCGGCCGACCGGCTGCCTTTGTTAGGGTATCAAAGATAGAGTGGCAATAAATTTGGTTAAGAGAGAGCGACAACAGACTCGCCGTGCTCCCGTGGGGGCTACACATTAAAAACACATCCTCTCGCCGTCTGGGTTATAGATCACTGAGGCTGCTTCAGGTTCTTGACGAAAAATGAAAACTACAGGATGTATAATTTCAAGGATATTGAATTACACAAATCTAGAGAACTATAGAGAAGAGTTCAGAATGCAAAATATTCTAAAACTTTAATTCAAAGAAATTTCTGTCAGTAATTTTCAGAGAGCTGTTCTTCTTATTTTCTTCTCGAAAATGTCAAAAACATCTTTTGGTGCGGTTAACGCACGGAAGTGATTTCTGAGAAATGCCATCCAAACAAACAATTTTGCTAGATGTTTGTTCTGTGTGTGCGCTGAAAAAAAAATGGTGTTTGCACATAGTCCTGGCTATGGAAATAGGAGAAAAAACAAAGTGGATCTGACTGATCCATGAAGCAGCACAACACTCTTGTAGCCAATCAGCAAAAGGGGGCGTATCCGCTCATTATGGGGGAGAGAGAGAGTAAGCAAGTGGGACATAAAGACTGTAGAAAGAGAGATGGCTGATATACTACTAAAAATTAAAGGGTATAATTGGAAGAAGTAGTGTTGCGATCAGGCAAGAACAAGGCCCCGCATTAATATTACAAAAGCTTTCCAGCACTGGAGAAACGTTAGAGAGCAGGAAGGCCTGAAAACGAATTTCCTTTGTTTCTGCTCGATACATGAGTAACATTGGTTTTGCTACTGTATGTTTCACAGAACCAAGATATGCTGTTGTTGTTGTTGAATCACAGCTGATTCATCCGCACTTGCACGAGCTGTCTGATGCACCACAATGATAAAAATGATTCTGTGGTGAAGTAAACACGACAGAAAAACAAAAACAAATGTATTTTCTACATTAAATAAGTTAGTTCAATAAAAAAATACCTTTAAAGATGACATGAAATGAGAAATTTGTTTTATAAATGCATGAACAAATTGTCTGTGCATATGTTTATTTTATTTTGGTTTCACTTTATTTTTATGGTCCCTTTAACACATTCTGTTGACTATAAGTAACGTTGCACCTACATTTCTACTAACTTTCATTAGAGTATTAGTAGACTGGTAGTAGACATGTAGTTGAAGAGTTACTTATAGTCAGTAGAAAGTCTGTTGAGGGACCAGCAGATATTAAGCAGGCAGGCTACTAATAATCTAATGAGAGTTAGTTGACACATAGGTGCAACATTACTTATAGTCAACATTGTAATGTTTAATTAAAATGTCATAATCGATCTTTTCCAATCTGCATAAACTCTGCCCTTCCACGATCGACTGCAAGCACGCATTGATTATTGAGGGCCACGCCAAAATGTCAAAATCCAATCAACAATCGACAGATAAAACAAAGTCCAGCCCTGCATTTTACACGGAATAAACGACTTCAAGACCGCCTAAACCTCTAGTTTAGACTTTATTTGGTCGTCCAAGTCCTGTTTTTTTATGGGTGTCAAAACCCTCCACACTCCCCCATAATGTGCACCCTGCTCGGGTTGAACATTGTTTCTTTAAGCTCAGCTGAAAGCAGCAAGTGCTTGGCAGGAAAAAAAGAAAACTCATTGAATAATATATGACAGCTCGAGTTTTGAATTCAACATTAAAAGTGATGACGTGCGTGCAAACTCCACTTTATTTTAATCTCCAGATCCCTGAATCAAAACCTCAGGCTTAAAAGCAAATGTTAAACAGCCTCTCTTCTCACTGAGATCATTTGCAAAGGAGAAAAAAGGGAGGAAAAACACAAGCAGGAGCTGAATACATCTGAATATAACCATTTTTCCGCCTGCAAGCTAAGCCGGAACTAGAGTCCCTATGAAATCCTGCTAAACCAATTAATGGTTCCTGTTAACCCACTCATCTTTAGAGAAGGATTGTCTTTCTCAATAACACAGCAACACCTCCTTTTCTCTGGCAGAAAGAAAAAAAGTGCCGCGGCCCACACGCGCTAGCCGCTGACAAAGGAAAACCAGAATGGTACGAGGATGTCTTTCCCATTACAGACGTCCTCACGAGCGTCATTCATCCTGCGTAACATCTCTGCTGGGCATTTGTATCACATCTACTGAGCCCCCGTATCTTCTCCATACGTAAAACCACTCCCAAACTGGAATTAGCGCATATTACAAAATGGAAAATACATTCAGCTTGTCTAAAAATGTGAAACAACAAGCTTGACGTATTTCAAAATCGACTTGTCTGTTTAAAGTAATGTATAACTGCGCTGGTTTGGGGCCAACAGTGCTGGGTAGATTACTTAGAAATTGTAGTCACTCACTGATTCCAAATGACATACAAAAATTGTAGTTAGTAATCCATTAGATTACACATTTGAGGTAATGTAATCAGACTACTTTTAACGGATTACTTTTAGATTACTTTTGACCTAACTCGTTTATCACATTGATTTGAATAGGATAATCTTGTACCCTATTGACATAAAAATACAAAAGAGAAAGACAATATATTCAATTCTTTGTTATCAACAACAAGTGCATTAAATATTACATAACGTCAGGTTTTCAGGGTTTCCCAAACTATATATAACATGTCGGCAAACTGCTAGGCCGCGCCTCCTTTTTTTTTTTGCTCAGAATTGTTTATTTATTTATAAAATGCATGGATGAATCATATATATATATATATATATATATATATATATATATATATATATATATATATATATATATATATATATATATATATATATATATATATATATATGAACCAAAAAAGGGGTATGTAGGAGGAGTGGCCTTGCCGTTTGCCCACATGCCGGGACGCAGGCTTCAAATCCATTTGTATCATTTCAAAATCCATAATTTGGCTTCTCTCATTTCCTGTCTATTCCTTCCACTCTCTCCTCAATAAAAGCAGCACAAAGTTGAAATATGAAAAAGATGAGACTATTAAACCAACAAACATTCAGAAAATTGACAATGAGCTGCAAAAGTGCTCATACACTGATCTGGTGCCAGTTTCCTCCATTCAAACCCCACTGTCACAGATATAACTAATCTGATCCCAGACCAACATTAAAGATGGGCAGCATTAGGCACAGCTCAGTGAGATAAACGACATTTTCTAAAATCATGCTGACATTTTCAATTATCATGCACAAGGCACTGGCACGGCAAGAGCAGGTTTGTCAGGCTGAGGCAGACATTCACCTTATCGCACGAGGAAGAGTCCACCGACTGAACAGAACGGGGCTTAGGGACACAAATCTGGACCTGATTGAGGTCTGGACAGAGGTGGAATTGGATGTGGGGTTGAAAACGAGAATAAAGAAGTGGGCGTGGGCGGCACTCAGATTGGCAGACGCCCTGACTTCAACCTGGCGACTACTTGAGGGGTCTTGACCTTCAATGAAAGGCTACGGTGAAAGGTCACAGTCTGTGGTGGGTTTTTTTGGTTGTGAGTGTGTCAAAAACAGCCAGATTTGAGTTCATTTCTTCTCAGCAGATCCAAGAAGAGTCAGTTAGGCAGTTAGAGAGACACTCAAGCAGCAATCGTCAGAAGTTGACATGGAAATTAAATATTTAAAGGCCCTAATGACGGAGTTCATTAAAATGACATTTTAAACAGAAATGTGATGTACATAAATAAGGAAATCCGAAAAGACCGTTAGAAAAGGCATTGGGACAGACCGGGAAAGACAGTTAATCTCCCATTGAGGAAAACGGAAAGTTTGTCGGAGGAAAGAGTGAAAACCTGATTTTAGAGGAGTCGGGTAAAGCGAGCAGCTCAAATTATGCAAAACATGGCGAGAAGAACAAGCAGGTGTCTCTACGTTTCTCCGCACCTTGTCTACACCGATGCTCTTGTCGCTGGAAGGTACGAGCTGAAGTGCTGCCAAAGCTAGCGCTCCAAAAGGGTGGGAAAACACTCTCCGGGTATTTCAGAGGAACTTCTTGGGGAGTTTCGTGATTAAATACGTCTGGTGAATACAGAAAATGACATCTTAACTGCTTTTGAGACTGAGAATCGGTTCATCCAGATTTCACCACTCGCAACACAAGGACTCTCTTGTGAAATTACATTAGTCTTGGAGTGCAAAAAACAACTGCCATGTTCGGAACATCAATTGTGTGGCCGCAACAAGGACTGCGTGATATTATGATTAGATCAGTGATATCATATCCTGTATATACAGCTCAGACACACATCATTTGCATAGAAGAAAAACTGTTTGAGTTGTATTTTACATTAGATTTCATCACTTTATTTCATATTTAATCTTAAATATGTATTATTTAATACATTAGTTATATCACACACCAGCAGACATACAATATATATATATATATACATATATATATATATATATATACACACACATATATATATATATATATATATATATATATATATATATACACACATACATATATATATATATATATATATATATATATATATACAATATATATATATATACATATATATTCTAATATACGTTTATGCATATTGTTTTAAAGTAAATTCAACCAAAAATATATTTTTTTCTGAATAATTCAGCACATTAAACATTATGCAGTCATCAAAACGTAACGCAGCCAACTGATCCTTAACTAAAAGGAGAAAATCATAACTAATATTACAAACTTCAAGAATGTATATTTATTAAATGGATCATATTAACCATTAAAGTACAGTTTTCATGCACTAACTACTTACATTATTTAAAAATACCTGATATACATTTTTTAAAGGTAAATGGTAAACACAGATATTTAAACTAATGTAAGTGTATGAAAAATCATAAGTTAATGAAAATCTCTAACTTTACTCATATTATTTGAAGACGAAAATCTGCAGTGTCAATTCCTTACATGCCTGTAAACACAAAACAGCGTGAAGATACTTCTGACAAAAAAAATCATGTTTGACTACACTAATTAAAAGTTGTGGAAAAAATAAAAAATTCCAGAGCAAATGTATTTGTCTTTCAAAAATGCATTTATAAATATTCAAAAGTTTGGGGTCGGTAAGATTTTTTATGTTTTTGAAAAGAAGTTTCTTATGCTCACCAAGGCTGTATTTTTTTAAATTAAAAATACTGTAAAAACAGTAATACTGTGAAATATTACACATGGTCCTTCAGAAATCATTCTAATATGCTGATTTGCTGCTCAACAGTTGTGCTGCTTAATATTTTTGTGATACCTTTTTATTTAGGATTTTTGATCAATATAAAAAGCAAAGGAGCCGCATTTACTTAAAATAGGAATCTTTTTAACATTACAAATTTATATACTGTCACTTTTGACCAATTTGATGCATCCTTGCTAAATAAAAGTATTAATTTCTCTTTTTTCTTTTTTTTTCCATGAAAATGTCAATGGTAAAGTGTATTTTTAAACAAAATACTGAATTTAAATATCAGCTATAACATGAAAATAATTCAGTTTACTTAATTAGAACACCACCACTGTCTCTATCAAAATCACTCACTGTAAAAAGTACAATCAACTTGGATGTTTAAGTCATTTCAACTTAAATTAAACTAAACTGACTTTTTTGAAAAATTGTAACATTAAACACATTGCCATAACTCATTGATCATATAATTCACACTTCTCTACAGTTGCACAGTACATATTTCGTCGAGCCACACAGCCCTATACTTTATCATCTCCTGTTTTTCATGCCGTAGGCAATTGTGTACTTCTTCACCTTGAATAACTTCACCAAGTGCTCATCCATCTATCCACATACAGTACACCGCTCACTCTCTTTCTTCCACTAAACAGCTGGCCCTTCCACTATTATTACTGAGTGTCCTTCAAACAATTCTTCCAGACCACCATCACTCAAGTGAGCCATAAGCTTCACCGCCACCAACGCATGAGCTCCCATCACGCCGACGGCTGAATTGAGACGTTCCATCAGAACTGAGGCAAATTTCGGTAACACCGGGAGGACATGGATGCGAGGCGGCGTTCGGTCATTGGATGAGGATGTGAGGGGGTGAGTTTTTATTTGAGTCTGAAGCTTGAGTCACATCATCAAATCCTTTCTAATCCTTAGTGAGTCATAGCGTAGACGCTAACAAAAAGAGGCTGTCTTCCCTCATTAGGGTGCACATGTTCAAAATCAACAACGCATCTAGAATTCTAGAAGCCATTTGGCAGATGCTATCATCACTTCAAATTGCACAACGTTGCCAGGTTTTGCTTAAAAAGTGAGAAGGGAGGAACTACAAGTGTGTTTTCAATTTAGACTTTGATGATGGAAACAAAAGCGTTTTGATTACCAGCACATCTGTTACTTTATATAAAATCATAATATTACTTAAAAACATTGCATCAAGATTTATGTAAATAGCAGTTAGGATTGTTGGTAAACAAAAAGAAAGAAAGAAAGAAAGAAAGACGGTATCATAACAGTTATTGAACGATCTTAATAATATTTTTTACAATGATCATCAGCCAATATTGGATATTTAATTCCTAATGTCGCCTATATTTATATTCTGATGATCTATGCAATAAATGTAATCTTGAAAATTAAATATACATTTTTCTTTCTGTACATAGTTCTGTGATGCCTAAATTAATTTTTGGCATTTAAAATGACTGATTTTAGTTTTTAGCGATTTACATTTAATTCAAATTTTAATACCAAGACAGAATTTTTAAATCAGTGCATTATAAAAAAAATTCTAACAAAATATGTTATATGTAAAAATGGTTTAAAAACGTAATAATGTTTTTACTCTAAAAACTAGTTATTAAAACGGTTTTGTTTACATTAACGATGCAGATATTTATACTAAATAAGGTGTGTTCAATGGCATATTAGTTTCTGCTACGCTGTTGAAGTTGACATTGAGAATCGTGAAATTCCAGTGTTTCCAGGTAAGATATTTCATAAATTATCCAAGATTTCAAAATAAAATGAAAGTACTCTACTCCTTCGGTAGAATCACATGATCATAAAATGACAAAATGACTTCCTTAAAGGGATAGTCCACCCAAAATGAACTTTTGTCATTATTTTCTCACGACTTTAAATGACAAAAGTAGATATTTTGAGAAATGTCGCATAATGTTGTTGTCCATACACTGGAAGTCAATGGTATCCAAAACTGTTTTCTTATGAACATTCATCAAAATATCTTTGTGTTCCCCAGAAGAAAGAAACGACATGAGGGTTAGTAACTGATGACGCAATTTTGGGTGAACTATCCCTTTAAAGTGACTATGGTATATTTGGCTTTAAAAAGGCCACACACAAAAAAAATGCTATTTGTAATTAGCTGATAATATATAGTGTATCTAGGTCCCTTTTATTTCTCATGTGGTTTTGATTCAGTATTAGTAGGGCACACTTGTGTCTCAGAGGTGTTGATGGATGGCTTAACACAATATATAAATTATATAACTGCAGGTAAACTCAATACACCCATTATTTCCCCATGCTTTTTTATTTCGCCCCTGCAGAAGCTACAGTAATTTATGCCTCCCCTTCTTCATCTCCATCCTTTTGGATGAAGAGGAAAGATACAGCCCACTTTGCTGACAACCGCCACTGAAAAAACACGCATAAACAGTGAGGCAACAAACAACGGTGGATGTTTTCTCAGCCTTCATGCGCATTTTATTCTAGGGGCGAGAAAAATCTGAATTTAATTAAACGCGCTGGTATTGATTTAATTGTAGCAACAGTATGTTGATGACTCATGATTGATGGAGGGTTTCTAGATTGTCGGTGGGAGGTCCGGAGCAAAATAACGACTCCTGGGTTTTTCTTTTCCATTAGCTATCAATCTTTTTTCCCCTTTTATTTGGGAAATTCATTGTGTGACGCGCATGAAACGATTCTCAAATCACCACAAGTCTCCTTTGGCAAACGCAGGCCAATGCAAAGGTTGCTTTTTATTACAAATGAAGGCCGATCAGAAAGAAAGAGAAAAGTTTGGAAAAGGGAAAAGTACACGCCAAATTGGAGAGGCAAAAACTTCCCTGAGATGGATATTCAACTTCCCTGTGGTTTAGAACACGAATGTCCAATTATGGAATTTCTTAGACTTGCTATTCCTTAGAAAAAAAGGTGTAGATGCACAAAAGATTTGTTTTTTTAAAAGAAATGTATATTTTAATTCAGCAAGGATGCATTAAACTGATCAAAAGACTTTCATAAAGTTACAAAAGATTAAATAAATTTCTATTTTCAAAGATTTTACAACCAAATTAAAGGGTTAGTTCACTCTAAAAAATTTAATTCTGTTATCATTTACCCTCATCGTCATTCCAATCCTATAAGACTTTTGCTCATCTTCAGTACACAAATGAAGATATTTTTAATGAAATCTGAGAGATTTATGACCCTCCGTTGAAAGTCTACTCACCCAAAACAAGAGATCGTAAAAGAAATCCATACGAATCGAGCAGTTTAATCCAAGTCTTCTATGATTACTTTATATGATGAACAGATTGAATTTGGGCTTTTATTCCGAATCTTTTATGAACAGAATCAACCAAACCTGCTTGACGCGTGACAACAAACCTCATTGGTTGTTGCGGAAGCTCAAACGCACTGCATGGCACCTCATTGGTTCACGCGTCGAGCCACATGTTTGAGCTTCCGTTTCCCAAACTTGAATGCTGTAAACATTCGCTGATCAAGTTTTGGAGAATAGACCTTCAAATGAGGGACAGAACTCTTCATTTGTGTTCTGAAGACGAACAAAAGACGAGTGATGACTTACATTGACATAAGAACGAGCAATTGAAAATAGACATTTTTATTTTTGTGTGAACTTTCCCTTTAACAATGTAATAACACTCCTAAATTAAGCTTAAAAGTGTTCTTTGTTAAGGAAGAAATTGTGGTTTTCTGCTACTTTTCAAATGTTCCTTTCAAAGACATTTTTGCAAACTTCTTGGGACATTTTCCAGCAATTTGGTCCCCAAAAGTACAGTTAGGTTAGAAACACACCAACGCACAGGTACATATCTATAAGTATTCAAAAGTAAAGTCAACTCGATTATAATTGAAAGTGTTATAAAAGTTGTTTCATAGCCTCGACATCTAGAGTGAAATGTACCGACATCTAGTTATCAATGTGACGGCTCTTTAATGTTCCACTGTGTTGTGTGACTAGCGTAACATACGCTGCAATAAGCGACATTGTTCCCTCCAGCCTCGTGGATTTAATTAGATTTGATAACTTGTTGTTTTATGTCAGTAACTGCAGCTCTTGGCACTTTCCCTTACAAATTTGTTCCCTCTCTTTCACTCCATCCATTTTCCTTCCTTTCTTTCTCTCTGTGGTGGGTCTGTTGCTCTCTTTTGCTATTTAACCATTATAAACAGTAGTTCAAATGTGAAAAGACAACATAACTACAGCACAGTTGTTCATATCCTCGTGTAAATGCTGAAAATTAAATAAATCTGAGACTGGTCTCTAGCAAAAAAATACGAAACTACTCAATCATTCCAACAAATATGTTGAGTGCGGATGCAACCTAAAGCATTGACTTTTTTGTTTTTATTTGTAATAAAAGCGTTTTATTTCAGTTAATTTGGACTGAGGAAATCAACATTCATTAATGTGGCCTGTTTAACACGTAATATGATTATTTGTGATTTAATCAGAAAACAATTCGTTAATTAGTTTAACATCATTATAAATAAAATTAAACATATAAATATGCTGAGTTTAAAAAAACATTGATCAATTCAGTTACTCGAGACATGCATGCAATTGTGAGCGGCTTTGTTTACTTTAACAGATTTAAAGATGCATTAATATCCAGCATGCCGGTTCACTTTGGCTTTTACAGACACAGTTTGACACATGATTTTGCAAGGATTGTCATATGAACATCTCACAGCAGTCAAATAAAAAAGATTGATGCACTGCAATACTTGGTGTAAAAAAAAAAAAATGCAATACTTATTGCACTGTGACTCATGTATCGTAACAATAACAATGTATCACAGCGATTCCCATTCTGGTTGACCTTCCTCTCTCTGATTTAGACTGTTGAAATCTAAACTGAGACACGAGGAAGACTGATTGATTTTCTACTTAGATTAAGTTTTAAGTTTTGAAATTGAGGTTCAAAATTGCAACTTGACGCAATAATGTAGAAATTTATATTGGCTTTTTTTTTTTTTTTTTTTTACAAAAGCTTTAAACATGACATTTATGGAAGCTTGTTTCCACCAGGGAATTCAAATTTTAAAAAAAGTAATTGCAATTGCGAGTTTATATCTCGTAATTCACACTTTATAAATCGCAGAGTCGCAACTGAGAAATAAAGTACTATATTACTGTATATCTTGTAATTCTGCCATTTTTTGCATAAATTGCGAGTTTACTGTATATTTAATTCAATGCAATTCTTTTTTCTCGCAATTATGACTATTTTGCAATTCTGAAATTTTTCTCACAATTGCAAGTTTACTGTATATCTCGCAATTCTTTTTTCTCGCAATTATGACTATTATTTTGTGATTCTGACATTTTTTCTCACAATTGTGAGTTTACATCTCGCAATTGACATTTTTTTCACAATTGTGTTTACTGTATATCTTGAAATTCTTACATTTTTTTCTCAAAATTGCATGTTTACTGTTATTTCTCGCAACTCTTTTTTTCACAATTACGACTAACTTGCGATTCTGAAATTTTTTTCTCACAATTTCGAGTTTACTGTACATCTCGTAATTCTGACTGTTTCTTCTCACAATTGCGAGTTTACTGTCTATCTCGTAATTTAGAATTTTATTTCGTAATTGTGGGTTCATTTCTAGCAATTCTGACTTTTTTTTCTTGCAATTGTGAGTTATATCTCACAAATCTGACTTTTTTCTCATAATTAAGATAAAACTCAAAAAAAGTCTTAAATTACGAGATATAAATTCGCAATTCTGACTTTTTTCCTCGTGATTGTGAGTTTACAGTATATCCCACAAATCTTTTTTCTCAGAGCTGTTAGACAAACTCCCAATTGCAAAATGCAATTGAAATGTAAACTTGCAATTGCACGAAAAAAAAGTCAGAATTGTGAGATGAAAAGTCGTAATTACCTTTTTTTTTATTCTGTGACAAAAACAGAAAAGTTTCATAATGTTAATTTGACATTAACATGAATATTTCATTTGCAACATACAATGTGACTTGCATTATAAAATGTGAAATGTATTCTTTTTTTTTAAATAAATAATCATCTTTTGATTTGAATCCAACAAGTTGTACAGTAAATAAAAAGAGAAAATAAATCAAATTTGATTTATATACACTGGATTTTCAAAAAAGACATTGCCATGTGGTCATTTTAAATATAAATCATTATGATGTTGTATTTCCAGTGTTGTGAAATCTACTGTTCTTCTGATATTAAATTGGTCATACTGCACACCTCTACCCAGCACCGATTAATCTCATGTTAGAGGACAGTAAGGTGAACGCAGCCAAAAGACTGCATCTGTACCATAAAACCCTTTTTGCGTTCATTTTTCAGATAGACACCTGACGCTCCGTATAGAACCACTGATCAATATTTAATCTGGAGAAATAAATTGCGCCTGTTTGTCTTTCATCTTACGAGGGAAATGTATGTATTGTGACAACAGCAGCGACGCGTTAATCAAATAATGGAATAGTGATTTTTTGGAGGGGCGAGCGAGCGAGAGACCTCGTCGTCGCTATATTAACTGAAACCCCACGCTGTTGACATGATGCATCTAGCAGCCCATGTCTTGTTACTTCAGCGTGGATCATCTCAGCCTCATTGGATATCTAAGAAAAGATTTAGATCCCATGTGTGCGTTGTGCATAATATGCTGTAACATGCACGGATATCACACGCTTGTACTTTTGACCTTCCCAGCGCTGACAGTGAGGAACTATTTTTTTTCTCCATTTATTCTCAGGCCCCTTGTCTTCGCAATTACCGCGTTCCAATCTCTCCTCGTCCCCACAGTCGCCCACAATACCCAGTAGGATCACCGGTCTTTCTTGTGGTGGAGCAATTACTGTCCCTATCTCCCTGAAACAAAAAACTTTTAGACAAGAATATTAGGAAATGTCAAATTCAGGTTAGATTTCCCTTTTCTCCAAAGGCGACGTGGTTTCTTCACTGGAAGCGTGGCTGTGGCCGTACTACATAATGCATGAAGCTCACTGGCTACCCCCTGCAAAACATGGTTAACTCACATGCTTTACAAGCAGACAGAACTAGTATATATAGCTCTAAATATGACTTTGAAAAAGTTTCAATATAAAACTTGAAAGCATCAGAGCCAAGTGGTTAGCTGTAGCATGTGAAGCCATTTTGCTCATGCAGGTAATGCACGTTTGAATGTGGCAAGTACAAAAACAAAATTGTATTTTAATATGAACATTTAAAATGATTTGCACTAAACAAAATACTTAACAGATGCTATAAAAAATTAGGCCTATAAATCATCATTATAATGTGTGATAAGTACAATAAATAATATAATGTAATGTAATACAATACACAAGCCTGGTTGGTAGTTATCTGTAAAGTTCATTCCTTCTTCTTGAGCTGTCATATTAAAAAGCATTAAGTCTCCAATATATAATAAATAGATATAATATAAATATAAAGATTATGTTCTAATAATAATTCAATATTAATAATTAAGAAGAAAATAATAATAATAATAATAACTCTCAAATAATAATAATAAACATTGAATACTTGAATATAATTAATTAATTAATTGGATAACTGAATGAATTAGATCATAATCATTAAATTCATATCATTGTTTTAATTTAATTTGCAAATAAGTGAGTAATTTTATAATATATAACTGAAATCAAATAAATAATTGTTTATTAAACTGTCATTTGTATTACATATTAAAAATTGTATGTAAAAATTATGTTGTTAATTGTAATTATTCTATAATAATAAGTTATTATTGCAGGATTTTATAATCGTTTCTGTCACGGCATGGTTGCAGAAGGGATGAAAAAAGGCAGGATTTAATCGCAGCAGTTTTCTTTATTAAACACTAACTCAAAATATTAAACACGAAGCAAACAGTACAACCATGTAACTGCAATGAGATCGGAACAACGGAGAAACTGAAAACAAGCTCTATATTGTATATACTGTACGAACGTTAACAAAGTGAACAAACGAGAAACAGGTGAACCAAGTTAATCAAACAACGAATAACCATGGAAACTAACGTAAGATCTAGGTGTAAACTACAAAAACGTGAATGTGTGAAAACAATGATGTCATGCGCATGCAAATTATGTGTTTAGTCTATAGGCACGTAGTTTCTTTACAAAGTGACATCGCCACCTACTGGCCTGGAATGAATAATACATTGTTTTTCCTTGTTTTTGCGAATCCATGTGAATCGTTTTGACAGCATTGTCATCTGTACACAAAAAAAACGCCAAGGACAAACTTTTCCATTTTTAGTATATCTTTGTTGTGTAAACATACCCTAATAGGTCCAAATCAAACTCAAACATAACATGACAGTTTCAAACTAATACTACATACCTTGTTTTTAACGTAAGAGTGTGTGCGGCCATTCATAATTAGAAAGTGTGAGACTTCCGGTGTCATTCGCTTGCGGGTATTTTAGCTATACAGAAACGATCTGTAATGCTGCTTAGTTATCGTAGAATTTCCATTTATTAAAAAAAACAAAAAAAACATAGGTGCTTACTTAAGAATACTGGTCCATACTTATGCAATTTATTTTCCTTCTACTTTTTGAGGAATATCCCTAGACAGACTCATCTATCTATCCGTGTAAATTCAGCGAGTGAGTCAGTGAGTATGATATGCATGGACACTGGGCGTCTTATCAGCGTCCAGCAGGACAGGCTAATCTCACTCGAAACCGCCACCTGCGTTACTTCTCTCCTCCCGCTGCCAAACGCCGAACAACACAACCCATCACTGAAAATCCATCTCTCTAATTTAACATTTTGCTGCTCATTTTAGTTGAGTAAAAAAAGTGTAATATGATGTAAAATGTGACGAGCTACACATTTTGATTTGTGACTGATGACATGTGAACCTAGCATAACAGCTAAAGTAGTTTTCAAAGAGCCATTAGTGTGGTAATCTCTAGTGGAGGGAGGAAAAATGCGTAAAACTTTTATAAAAATACCAACCAATTTGGTTGTTGGACACCTAGTCAATTATCTTCATAGGCCTTAAAAATATAAATAAATACATAAGGATTTGTTTCAGAATCAGATAAGGACTTTCGTAATTGTGGGGTGCCTAAAGATGACAGTGTCAGGAGAATGAACGAGACGCAACAAACAATTTCCAGTTATTTGGTTTTAAACTAACGCAGCTCTCAGACGGGAAGGGAAGTAGGAAAGGTTGCAGGAGCTCCGTCTGCATGCTGGTCTGGACAAGAAACGCATCCCAGTTTTCAGTGGAGCGGAGAATGGAAAAGTCCAGTGATGTAACAGCTGCTAAATGCAGGCATTCCACATCTCAGTTTCCCTTGCTCACAGTTTCCCCGCTGAGCCTTCCCTCGGTTTCTTCTGCTCTCCGTTCCAGTGCTCTGATTACAAACACTGATGAGGCGGAGCGTTAAGGAGGACTTTTGTTAAACTGTCTCCAAAAATAGACCTCTTTCCAAGACGAAAGTGTCTGTACAGTGTCTGCTCATGGTTATGAGGTCATATCCCTCAACGAACCCAAAACCAGCTAATCATTAAGGCCCGCAAATTTGAGACCTGACTTTGAAAGAGGAAAATTCCAGACTAGTGATTTACCATTGAACTTTGAATTAGTAGACTGTGCTGCTGTTTTGCCCGGAAAGACAATATAGGTTTCGTTTTTTGTAGGATGGATACACTCTTACACTTAAAGTTGATCAAGAATCGTATTTGCAAACGTGACCATCCATCTAGAAACCAAAATTATTTTACAGTTTTTAATTTCTAGCAGAACCTAACAAAACTTTGGAAATATTGATGGTTTTCTAACAAATTTCAAACACTTCCTGTTAGCCGAGCCCACAATTTCCATCATTTATTGAACCAATGTTGATATTTCCAGTCCAATTTGGCAACAGATTGCAATTCCAATTGGTGCTGGTATTAGTGCGGAAATTTCAGGCACGGTAACTCAAACATAAAAGTGCAGAATCTAATCTACTTTATTCAAGCTTTTTTTCAAACCAATCCAACTCTTTCCATTCTCTCAAAACACATCTTACGCATTCCTCTCAGTAAAACACTCAATCTTAAAGTTCCTCTAGCTTGAATTCATCCTAAAAAGCTCTGCAAAACTCTGTTTAGTTCTCAATTGCCAAATTCTGCTAAATTGTAATAACCACATTTAAATACAGAAATTTCCTAAATTATTCCTTCCTCACTCACATCTAATGTATTCCTCTGTAAAATGGAATTCCTCTTTCCACACTTTTAAAGTAAAAAGCTCCAATGTAGATGACATCAGTTAGCCAATCATTTGATACAATCCATTTTGAATTAGCAACTAGATGCGCATTAATGTTTGTCAATTTCTAGTAAACTACAGTCGACAGAAGCTATATATTTTGATTATACTTACACACAGACAAGCTGTGCTTAATTTGAGCCGGATCCTGTTCTGGAAAATGTCAGGTTTGGGATTTTTGCGTTCCGGCATTGCATGTGAGGCAGTACAAATTAAACACTGCAGACAAGGTAACAGTGTCTAAAAGTGATACTAGTTTGATAGTTCGATTTAGTTAGAAAAATCTGGAAAACTCTTTTTAATTCTCAGTTGCCATATACTGCTATTTTTTACCATAACAATCATATTTAAATACATGAGTGAATACCTACAAAATAACTGAATCAAAATTTGGCACAATTTTAGAAACTTTTGGCTGTAAAGCAGAAGTGTAGATGCCATCAATTAGCCAGTCATTTGGTTTTATAATAAAAAACAAAAAAAAAAAAACAGTAAACTACAGATGACAGAAGCAATATATTTCGATTGTACTAGCACACTTGTGTAACGGAGGCAAGCTAGTAAGCGCTGTGTGGTTAAACCTCATTCCCTCGACTTTTAGTCTTGAGTGTTCTTGTTTGTCCCCGCCTCCCATGCCAGAGACCATGGTTTGAATACCGCTCAGGGGTGCGTGTCCCGTACGACGACGTAACTTGCTGCTTAACTACCATAGTACGATGCATCGTTGAAGAAATCAACTAGCTTGCACATGCACACTCTTTGAATGCGCTTTGAATCTCTTGACAAACTAAAAGATGTAAATTCACATTTACTAAATACACATGTACTGAATGTTAGCTTGCTTATTTGCCTAAAGATAAGGATTTATTGAGTCCACATGTCATGCAAACAAGAAACTATGCTTCTAACCACAGGCCGAGAGCTGTCGTTCCAACCACACAACCTTGCGATGCTGTTTGCAAATGTTTGTTGGATCTATGTTTTCGGAAAACACTGACTCGTTAAACTATGCTGATAACGCCGGAACTTGCGACCATAGTTGGCTAACGATGCTTTTGGGAATTGCACCCCAGAGCGGGTCAAGTAGGACCGGTTACTTTGGTGCCGTGAACTGGATGGGAGTGAGCTTTAGGGGGGTGAGTGTAATGGAGGCAAGCTAGTAAGACCTGTGTGTGTAAACCTCACTCCCATGGCGTCAAGAGGCGAACTAGAAACTGTGGTCTTTAACGTCCTTGTTGGCGGACCATGCTGGAGACCAACCAAATAACCTGGAGAATAACCAAACTCTGTGTGTACAAAACAGAATTAAACACTCAGAAGAGGAGTGACAACCCTATTAACCCGCCGTGTGTACGTGGCCATTGGAAAAGTGATTTTTAAGACTATCGGTTGATACAGAAACACAACAGGAAATGCACTTGTGCAAAGCACCACATCCTCTCTCTCTCTCCACCCTTTCTATTTGCGTATCCTAGCTGCACTATCTCAGTGAGACCCAATATCCTGTTTTGGCTGTAAAATAGTTGTTTTAACCCTTCACCCCGCCTGGCCCATTTGTCAAGGAGAGAATGAACAATATCCCAGCGGCCAAATCCTAATACGGGACAAACAGGGTTGAACTTGAGCCGGAATGTCGACGAGAGAAGGTCCTATCCCAGATAAGTTAGTTTTTCCTCAAAGTCAAGGTGGACAGATGGTGGTAGGGAGTTGGAGCCGATGCTGTTGTTCTTGCCTCTCATGTGAGATCATCAGAATGAAACTGTCCTTTTTATAAACCGAAACCCTCTCAAAGGAACACGGCTTTCCGTACAGAACACTTACATTCATTGGGGTTCAGAGCAGCCGAGTGTGTATCATTATCATTAACGTCTATTGTTGCTCAGATCTGGCACACGGAAGAACAAAGACTCACCGTGACCCGGCTCTTGAACCAGGGTAACATTGGATGACACCGATATGAGCGCTTTCAATTAGACAGGCTCCACAGTGCTGCAGGCACAGGAGGGAGAGAGCGAGCAGGGTGATGTGACAGAAATTAAGCTTGTTACAAACTAATTTCAACTCCGCTTCATCGAAACTTGCATTACCACTCCCTCTCTCTCTCTCTCGTTCTCTCACTAGAGGCATTTGCATATCCCAGGTAAACTGGGGAATAAAGACAGCGGATCCAATTAATCCTCTTGGGAGCTAATTAGTTACAATTAAATTTCTGCTTCACTTGTTGTACAGGAGTGTGCAGTAAACACGTAACGAATATGTAAAACTTGCCCGTTTTTCACCCAAACTATTAATGTATTCTCACAGAAAAAACAACAACACTGAGTACACCTTTTCAGAGGCAGATAATAATTTTGCACTCTGGATAGACTTTCATATTCATATATATATATATATATATATATATATATGTGTGTGTGTGTGTGTGTGTGTGTGTGTGTGTGTGTTACTAAGGTGTTCTGGGAGGTGAATAGGATGTTGCAATGTGGTTGCACAATTTTTTTGTCAGCTGACCTTCTTTGACCTAACATATTTACTTGAAGTACCCACTGAGATTTTAAGTTAATAAGTTGGGTCAATAATACAATTTAAGTCAATAATAATAATAACAACAATAATAATAATAAGTTCACGGTTCTTGATGTCAGTTAATGGTCACATGACATCCAGGTAACCAAATAAAAAAAAATGTATTAGTATTTTACATTTTTATCATTTAACTAATAAATATCTTCCAATAAACTAACAAACCCCCTGCAGTTCCTTTACGAACACCAGTCTGGAAAACCCTGACATAATGTAATATTTAATGCACTTCATGTTGTTGATAAAGTGTTTTTGTATTTTATATCAATATGTTACAAGATTATCCAATTAAAATAAATGTGATAAACAAGTTAGGTCAAAAGTAATCTAAAAGTAATGCAAAAGCAGTCCAATTACATTACCTTAAATATGTAATCGATTGGATTATGTTACTAACAACATTTTGTGTGATGTAATTCGGAATCAGTAATGGACTACAATTTGTAAGTTATTTACCCAGCGCTGTCCATTAATAAATCTCAACTGACACACACACAGGTGTGTCGAGTGTCTCTATATTGTCATCACCCATCAACTTTGATTTCCGCGTGTCACACCATCCCACCACGTGTCACTTCCTGTTATGCCATGCAGGGAGTGACAGAGTCAGCGCAGGCCGCCCTGTCACACCTCACCTCAGTAACAACAAACAAACAAAGGAGAAGAGAAAAGACGCTGGGAGACATAAGGAAACACAAAGAGATGCGGGAAGACAGATGGAGACGAGACGCATACATAAACAACGATGTTGTCACTTAAGAGATTAAATTGTATTAAATGCTAATACTGTGACACACCTCAGACATCAGATAGAAAAAAATTGTAGTCACTTAGATGGACAGGGTAGAGCAGAAATAGATCGATATTTCAATGAAGTGCTGCTGTCTGGGACACGTGCCACGCACATATTAAAATGTAGCCGTGATTCTCTTAGAGAGTCGTTTTAAAAACTCTGACGGGCCATCAAAGCGGGATCTGAAAGATAGAAAATAGACGATCATGACTCTTTTCACACCTTGTCAGTACGACTAGCCTCTACATCAGAAGGTAGAGGGTAAATCTTTCTCTTTTTTTCTCCCACAGAGGGATCGGGCTGCTCACTTTGCACATGGAGATGGCTGACAGTGCGCTTGTTAAGAAAACTGTCACCTTAAATCAATAGGAATTCATTCTTTATGCTGGTAATAAGTGAAGAGGGTGTTCATGGGGAGTTTAACCAAGAGTTCATTTGTGACAGAACCGCAGTAGGTATGTATATCATTTTGGGATTCAGTAACATGATAATCATGTTCTGCAAGAAATCTGTTGTGTGTGACAATATAGTAATCAAATTATAATGAACTGTGTGTACTTAATGTGACTTAACATGGGGAGAAGCTAATTACTACACATTGTTTTTGTTAATTCTTTCATAATTCTATAATTAAATTATATAAATTATATTATATCATCTAAAATAACTCCTTGACTTGCGGGATTTCAAATGTTTGGAGTTATCATGCTGTTAAACTAATCTCATGCAGAAGTTTCCAAGTTTTTGTAACGGCAAGAACAACCAAATACGATGATTTCCTTACCTAATGATGCCTATGTAGGCAGCTCACTAGGTTTAGGAACAATCATGGACACTGCAATGTAAGGTTTCTCCCTTTAATTAGCCGAACTGTCCCGACGAGACTTCATGCAAAATAATACAGCCAATTATGAATTTCACCAGGCCTGAAATGACAGCCAACTTTAAGTATGCAGATTGTGCGATGATTTCAAAGAAATCCAAACATACAGCATTACAGGACACATGAAAGAGGAGAGAGCTGCCGAAGGCCTGATTGCAAAAAGGTTACATCATCCAAACAAACCAAGACAAGTCGAGTCGCGTTTACGCATACAATTTGCTGCTGCATCAGTATTACGTTAAGACAATGGGCCGTCTTCACCGCCGAACACCGGTTTCAGCAGTCTTGCATGCTGTGCTTTGCTCTCAGTTTAAACGCTGTGGATTTCAACAGATAAAGCAGTAGGAATTTTAAACTAGTATGTGCCGTCACATAGACAAAAGCACTCTTACACAGGTATATGCCGACTGAACACACAACACAGCTGCAGGGGTCTAATTAGGTGTCCTTACAACAAGTTTCGGGGAAAAAGAAAAGAACAAGTTAGCATGAGAAGGAAAAAATGGCAGTGAACTAACATTCTTCACTTTGGGTTTTTTTTATAGTTTTGTTCCTGGAAAAGTTAAAGGAAAATTATTTCTGCAAACGAAACAGAAAGCTACCCGATGAATACAGTGTAATAAGACTTTAGCAATTAAAATGTTATAAAATAAGCAAAAAATGTCAGGGCATGTCAAAACCTAAGGGCCCAAAAAACACCTCAAACCACAGAGGGTTAAACCCTGACAAAACAAGACAAACAAAAAAAATCAAGACAAAAACAAAAAGGCAAAACAAAAAACCATAAAAAACAAAACAAGAAACATTAAACAAAAGATAAAAACAAAGAAGACAACAAAAGCAAAAACCATAAAAAACTTTAAAAAACACACAAAAAAAACAAAAACAAAACAAGGCAAACAAAAAAGACAACAAAAAGACAAAAACAAAAAAGTAGACCAAACAAAAACAAAAGTAGACAAAAACAAAATAGACAAAACAATTACAAAAGAAAAAAGAATAGAAAAAAATACAAAATATAAGTAGTTTCTTAAACACAGGTAAAGGCAGATGGACGAAGGCTGGTCTCGACCGTAACATCTGGTCAGAAGGGCGTAAGGGAGGGAAGAACGAAAAGTTAAATAATTAAGTGTTAAAACGCACTCTGCTCAAATTAATTATGTGTTTCTTGAGACGGTACAGAATGGTAAATATTTGAGTTGGTCAGAGTTTGTCTGTGCTTAGACGACTGAAAGTCTCTGGAAATGAAATTAAAACAGAGACATGGAAATTCGTGTGCTTGCATAACCGTTAAGATTCCTGTAGTTAGGGACGTCATTAAAAAATGACCCAGACTTGAACTTAATATCAGTTCAGTTTATATGTGATAAAACGTCTGTTTATTAGTCCACAAGTATCTAATTCACAAATAGATAAATACGATATTTTTCTTTATGACATTTCTAAAATGTCAATATTACTTTTATAAATTACTATTTGATAATTAACATTATACAAGTTTATATAATATAAAAAATAATACAAGAATAATTTAGGAAAATGTTGACTATCAAACAAGATAACTGGAAACAAGTCAACATACAGCTAAGTATAGATAAATCTAAATACAATTTCATATAGATTTGAAACACTTCTGTTATGCATCAGAGTGTCACATTTCCAACGACTCTTCGAAATAAACCACACATCTACAGATTTATATCGTCAAACCTGAACTAGATTACAGAGTAAGAAGCCCCTCCTCCAAAAATACCTCAAAAATCTTCCCACAAAACCCTAGTCACCTCTGACTGAGCCTGCGGGAAAACCGGGCAGAAAAACCCAAGACTGATATATATGACAAGAACACACAGAGAACTGGCAGATGGATGGATTGATGGCTTCTGAAAGAAAGAGAGAGAGAGTGGAAACGAGGCAAGAAAAACGAGCGGCAAACTTTCTTTGTCCTATGCCTTTTCCGTCCGCACAGATGCGCGCTGGAGCCGGTGCAGCTGGCTGCCTGACAAATAGGAAAAAATAGTCCAATTTGAGCTGGTCGTTAGCAGTTCGGAGTAGCGCATTCCAGATAAATGAGCGCCCGCCTCAGGAATGGCAGGAGAATCTCTTGAAGCATTCCTGAGAGACTGGGCCTGTATTACGGCACCCCCTTCCCCGTGCCTTCGATCTGCCCGGCCCGGCCCAGCCCGGATACAGCAGAGGTCACCTTGCCGCTCCGCTCCTGCCGGGGTTCTTATTTTTACCATTATACCCCCCTTCTTACACACACACAAACACACACACACACACACACACACACACACACACTTCTAGTAGTCTGTGCCCCATTAGTCCAGCTACTAACTGAAAATGCCACAAAAGTGTAGAATATGCTATTTTGTTTCCCCCTGAAGTCCACTTAAGGTTGCCGGCATTAAATCAGTCATCATTTTGTTTGTTTATATATATATATATATTATTTTTTTTTTTTCAGCAATTTTGTATTGTATTATTTGTACTTTTGTACACATGTGCTAACCAAGCTCAATGCGACAAGTTAACAAAATTTCACTGAATGTGAAACTCGCTCGACATGGAAACCACAGCCAATCAGAAGATATTTAATGTTTAAATATATTAGTTAATTAATAAATATGTGTAATGTTAAAAATTTTGAGGAGCAGTGTTTTGAACCAATGACATTTCACAGTATATCCAATTAAAATATTGATCTATATTTAGAATTTTAATTTGAGTTCAAGTTTAATCATTTTGTTTCGTGCTTTTATCACTTTTAATAACTTCTGTTGTTCTTTTAAATATTTATTTTTAGCTTTAATTTATTTTTTATTTTTATTTTTCAGTTTTAGTTATTTTACTTAAAATTGTATTTCATTACAATTCTAAAGTTTCTTTAAAAGTTTTTCATCTAAAATTTATATTTTCAGTTAGTTGACAAGACAACATTTCTAATTTTCATTTAAGTTTTTACATTTAAACTATTCACCTAATTTTTATATTTCATTTCAGTTTATTTATATAAAAAAAACGAACAGTTCTAGTTAAATGCCAACACTGCACAACACAGAAATGGAAACAAAGCATTTGACAAAATGTCCTTTTAGATTTTGTAGCTGAGTAGTATAAAAATGTACTTATTTCTTTTATTGTATTTGCCACCCTATCACTTTGTGCCTGTTTTTGCTACTGTACTTTAAGACATGCTTATAACCTATGTTTAGCAACAATTCACGTTGTCTGTTTGTATGCAAAAAGTTGCTAAATCCTTCACAGGTGTTGATACAGTATGTAAATGTAAGATTATGATGATCTCTGAACAAGCCCTTTTTTTCCAGAAAGGGTATTTTACACTTACAGTTAGTCTACACCAAACTCCTTTATTTCAAAAGAGTAAAGCTAGTTTTCATAATATAGACCTAGCCTACTTCTCAGATAAAACCTTGTTTGAAGAGACTAATATGATATAATGGTCTGTCCTCAGCACAGGCCAGGATATAGAGCACAGAAAGCGAGAGGGGGGAAAAAGGGAAGAAGAAAAGAGAAAAAGAGATGTGGTGAGACAGAGGAGCAGCATAACAGCCGACTCCATCTGCTATGGCTAGGTGAAGGGTAGAGAGTGCACTCCATTAAAAACGTCTGTGAGGGGCTGAAAGGAGTCAAACACTCGGTCTGGCATTTTGACTCTGAAGTTCCCTCGCTGCAGCTTCAGCGCGTGTGCTGCCAGGGACACACTTCCTCTGAGGGAAATCTCTGGAGGCCTATAGATGTCATCGAGACTTCCAGCAGGTGAGAATACGGTCTGTGCCTCTGTCAGTCGAGGTAATGAACACCGGCACGTTCGCCCCTGCTTGTGATTGAGTTCCACTTACAAAACAAAACTTACAAAAATAGTAAAATAAAGAGATTAAAATGAGCATGCTAATTGCTAATGCTAACCTATCGTGTTGGGCTCTTAAAGGGATAGTTCACCCAAAAATGAAAATTAGCCCGATTTACTCACGTCATCCTAAGTGTTTATGACTTTCTTCTTTCAGACGAATACAATCGGAGTTATATAAAAAAATGTCCTGGCTCTTCCAAGCTTTATAATGGCAGTGAAAAGCTGTTTTTGAAGTCCACAAAAGTGCATTTATCCATCATAAAAGTGCTCCACACGGCTCCCGGGAGTTAATAAAGGCCTTCTGAAGCGAAGCGATGTCTTTGTTTAAGAAAAATATTCATATTTAAAACTTTATAAAGTAAAATGACTAGCTTCCGGCCAAACGAACATACAGATTCCACTTAAGTCTAAAGTGCAACTTATGCGAGTAATGTGACGTACTGCTGACATTTACGCTACGCCACGCACTACGCTACTTCCGACGTCACATGTTGCATAAGTTGCACTTTAGGCGCAAGTGAAATCCTTATGTTCGTTTGGCCGGATGCTTGAATTTTACTTTGTAACGTGTTAAATATGAATATTTTTCTTATACAGGCTCATCGCTTTTATCGGCCTTTATTAACCCCCCGGAGCCATGTGGAGCATTTTTATGATGGATAGATGCACTTTTATGAACTTCAAAACAGAAACAGCCATTCACTGCCATTATAAAGCTTGGAAGAGCCAGGACATTTTTTAATATAACTCTGATTGTATTCGTCTGAAAGAAGAATGTCATATACACCTAGGATGACTTGAGGGTGAGTAAATCATAGGCTAATTTTCATTTTTGGTTGAACTATCCCTTTAAAGATCTAAAGCAGACTTTCTGTTTCATACATACTGTAACAAATCTCTATTATATTACGTTTGGCTGGTCCCTTTCACACATGAAATCTGTTAGCAGATTAGCATTTCCAGTAAATGTGGACCCTGTTTCAACGGATGACTTGCAGTGTGCCCTTTGCTCGAGTGTGTCTCTGAAGTGTGCCAGACCATACAACGTCCCAATTGTCATTTTATGAGTCAGAAAAGCTTTAAAAAGTAATGGTGCTGCGCTACAAAACTTGACTGTGCTAACTGTCTTCGCAAATTGCGCATGACACTTTTTAGATGCAACAGTCAAACTATGGCTGCACCAATTAATAAAACCAAAATCATGATATTGCTAGTGTGATTATCAAATCATGAATGAATATATGCGCTTTTACCAGCTTGATTCACAGTAAATGTTGCTTCACACGAACTCCGACACTGCATCTGCTCTGAGTTTGGATCGCTTATTTTCTACATTTGGGAACACAACATGTGCCAACCATCTTTCCAAACTTGTAATGAGAAGCACTTATAAACTGCTGTTGTCAACAAAAGAGAAATTATGAGGGCTCTCAGCAGGTTTCCATCAAAATAAAAGCTAAATGGATTAACGTTTAAAAATGAAGAAATATCGTAGTTTTTTAATGGTAGTAATACTTATTTTTATTTCGAAATAATATTAATTATAATAATATTTCTTAACAATAATAATAATCGTACTAATAATACTTAATTTAGTCATTGAGATGTAAATCAATGTTTTTTGGCCCTAAAATATATATTTTTTGTCCAAATCGTGCAGCCCTAAAAAACAAATTCAATGAAAAAAGGCAAAAGACATTGTTCAATATTTCCGACCCCACAATAAAAAAATAAGGGGGGAAAATGCCAACACAGTTGGAAAAATGACCTTAGTTCAAACAACACTAAAAAATAAATCTATGAAATAACAGAAAAAGTACAGGCAGCTTATTAACCAGACATTACTCAGTAATTTAACCATTCAAAATACAGGTAAAACACCTGTAAAAAAAATAATAAAAAAAAAAATATGGAAAATTCTGTTACATTAATAGGCCTACAGTGCACTCTGCCCTATTTTACAGATATTTTTTAGAGTGAAGTCTTAGTAAATTAATCTTGTTTTAAGGATGTTTAGATATTTTTACTTGCAGAACAATGCCAAAAAACCTGATTAAGAAAAATCCTTGTGCAGTGTGCCAACTTCAGTTTTCTAAGCAGTATATTGAAGTAAGGAGTCAGACATCATTTCACTGACATTTTTAAAAAACTCTACTCCCTGATCAGAGAGAGAGAGAGTTTTACCGGCTGACATAACAGTCAAACGTGGTTATGTAAAAGATGACGACCTCTCAATATGCCTTTGATAGCTTGGGACAGGGTGCAAGTGTGTGTGAGGGGTTCAAAAACCCTTTAAAAGGCTCCTCAACGCAGGCTCAGGACAGCCTGTAATTCAAACAACACTGTGTGGCTGCTGCTGGGCTGTTATCTGGTGGACACACACTGTATATGTGCCGCTGTGCAGATAAATCCCACCGTACACACACACACACACACATACACGCACAATACCTGGTTCTAACTGTCATTATCCAACATCGCAGATCAAATCAAACCTCCCCGTCGCTGCTTATTTCTCCTTTTCCCGAGCCGTCTCTGATTTTCACTCGCTCAGCTTTAACGACAAACAGGGGCTTTGCTGTTACTCGCCGTTCTGATTGTTTATCCGGTCTAAGCTAAGCTCTTTAGTATTGGTCTGGGTATACCTTACAAGCCTGGATGTGATACTGGAGTGCATTTGATTCAATATATTCTACCAGAATATTTGTCCACGGTAAGAGGGGGCTTTAACACCCATGTACTGCCATTGGCGGCCCAGCTGGACCGGAGAGAATGATGGGATAAGACGGAGAGCAGACGCTTTTTCAGACACAGCCAAAGCCTTGCTTCCCTCTGATCTCTCATGGCCGCCGCCTGCAGTGCCTTTCTCTTTCTCTCCGTACCCACATGTATTTCATGTATTTTTGTCGGTCATCTTTCTTTTTTCCTAAGATCCACAAACCAACATCGGCTACATTCACATGGTCAGTATTTGAGAACTAACAACCATAATAGTGTCTGATTAGATAAATTGCTTAAACTAGTCTTGACCAAAAATTGATGCACATCTTGATAGAAATAACATCACAACATTCAAGAGGTGCATCAATTTTTGGTCAAGATCTTGTATTGACAATGCACATCCACATCCAGCAATGGGTACTTCACAATAAGTTACCAAAACCCTAATTGGAGTAAAAATATATCTAAACATTTTTACACTATAATAAAAGTCACTCTATTTATAACGTAACTGTGTGTGAATATAGCCATATTTAGAACTTTAAAACAGGACTGACAACTCTATAGTTCCATAAAATGCTTTCAAATATCAGAAAAGCATGAAATATTAAATGCTTGCTGTCTGATACATTACACACGGTTCATTACATATAACAAAATACAAATATTGGTCACGGCCATCAGCATTCTTCAGTTTGCGCAAGACACAGCAAGCCTCCAACTCATTAGCGCTAGTAATGGCACAACTCTAAATGGATTCTTTGATACTCGATACTTCATTTTCTCAATCAAACCACATTTTTCTTATTAAATGATTGCTATTGATTTGCGTGGCTGCGCCTGCGAAATATATAACCCTTGACATGGTCTACACCTGCCCCCCTTCTTGTTTTGATAGTTAAATTCAAAGCTCATTTGGAAGCTGGGCTCTTTCATGTAAGTAATTATGTTTCCTCAGGGCGATCCAGAGCTGAGACTCTGCCATTTCTGCCATTTCCACAAAAATGGAAAAAGTGGGTGTCGACTCTCCCAGCTGCAAATAAATGGATTGGAATAGAGCAAATCAATTATTGCTTTGAGGTCAGAAACTATTAAAATCCTTTTCCCTCACTCGTCATTGATTATCTGTTTGCCATGAGCACAATCTCATTTTTGCTGTAAAACGTGGCCTGAAGTGTAATGAAGCAGCAATATTCAAGAATGTTTGATTCTGTCTGCATGCGCATGCATTTTGTGAGAGTAAACTATATTTGCAATTCATGATGGCAAGACTAACTAAAAAACATGTTAAAGGTCTAGGTAAGCAAAGGTTCAGTGCAAATAAAGTGGCACATAAAATTTGCTCAGAAAAATCTGATCATTTTCATAGGAATCCACCCAATCGACCCGATCGCGTTCCCATGCAAATTTAAGCATCAAGGTCCATCCCTAATGAGAATGAGATTGATTGAAAATGAAATGTACTAATTCATATGAATTGGCAATTCCCCAAAACGTAAAATAGCCATGAGATTTTGTTGGATATAGTGGTAATAAAGAAACTACAACTAACAATTCAAAATATGAATGTCAGAACTGGGGCTTATGCAAAAATTCAGATCTGGATTGCAACATTTTCCGATCAAGTTTCATTTCGACTGTACTAAAAGATACAAAAAATGGTTGAATTACAAAGATCACATATCTAATAAAAACAGTGTTTGTTGTTTTACTGGTGAAAAACTTGTGGATTTGGGGAAATCCATCTTCTTAGTACTCGTTGAGCCAGTTATTGTCTGTGACATCTTTAAAGAACAGTAAATAACCAGGAAAAGCTTCACAGACACTGAGATCCTAAAATATTATGGGCCAGGACAATCTGGGGACACGTCCAAGGAACTGTCAGGTGCTTTGTGAAGAAAAAAAATGAAGCAAACTTGTTTTCATTCTCTCATTTCTTCTCTAATAGAGTGTAGGTGCTGGCCTTTCCTGTTGGTCAACTCCCTATCCTCGTAGCTTGGCGTCTCTAAGGAACAGGACGAGGTGTCGAGTGTGCGGAGGTGTCTGCTTCCTGTCAGAGCAGGGACGGTGTGGAGCCTTGAGTTGCAGTGGCTCCACTGGGGCCTGTTCAGCCACCTTACCGTCACGTTAAGAATGCACGTCCTGTCAGCTATTGATCGCCCTCTCTCCATTCCCTTTCTACTCTTCAGAAAGTACAAATGAGTCTCTCACCTACTCCTGCATGTGCTAGCACCTCATAAAAGCCTGTCGAGCATCACAAGGGGAAATTTGAGAGCGCACAAGTCGCTCTTGAAGATGTATCCGCTTATCTATGCTCTTCTCTTCTCTTTTGTCTTTCCCTTTCTCTTGTCCCGACTTTTTCTCTAAGGGTCGGAAGGTGGGTAACATCTGGGTTGTGACCTTTCCTAAGGCATGAGAAAAATTTAAATGAAGCAAAAAAACAACTCATGTGATGGAGGAACTCTTGGCCCACTTGATCTCAGGCTCCAAGACATCTCCATCTGAACTTGCGTCACCAGAAACTGGCTCAAGCAATGTTTCCTTCATTTCTTCATCAAAATATTCCCTCTGAAATATTCATCTACTTGAGGAAATGAGTATTGCACAAGTAGTCATTTTCAAGGACTCTGTTTTTCAGTTTCTCCTCAGTCATATTCTGCGTTATATAGAACCTGAAGAGCACTCAATGATGTATTCTCTATGTTTTGTTAATGTAACTCAGGAGTTAACGCAAGTAATTACCGGTCAGACAGTCTAATTCTGCCACCTTTCTCTCATATTAAACCCTTACTGGATCGAAGGACTTTGACGGCACTTAGAGAGCAACATCGAGAAACCTCTCAAGCCAAGCTAATTGGTTCCATCTCTGAGGTAATTAGCAACCTCAAGGAAACCATGACAGTGACACACTGCAGCTCCAAGAGAAAAGCAAGAGTGTTTGGCCGATGCAAGCATACATCTTTTTCCTGCCCCTCAGCATCTGTTCCTGTAAACACTGCCTCATTTCTTCGTTCACGATGTTCTGGTGTTTTACCAGAACTTACCTGGCCCCCATCACCTCCTTTACAATAATCTGAAAATCTTTGAAAACAAAAAGATGTAGAGTCTCAGCAATGCCTACAAGCATTCAGTCCCTTTGTATTTATCAAGAATCCCGCAAAGTACGCCAAAAAATCGCTCGAGCTACATCAAATTGGATGGAGACTGTTTGAGAACGTCCAATTTCAAGTAATTCCACAGATGTTCGACTGGATTGAGATTTGTATATGACTGAGCCACTCAAGAACTTTCGCTTTTTAGGTTCAAAGCCTGTGTGGTTTTAGTCTATGCGTTGGGTCATTTTTTTGTTGGAAGATGGCATGTTTTCCCCTCAGAACTCTCTGTTCTAAGAGCAATGCATTTTTCCTTCCATTTTCTCAAGCCTTTTTGAAGAAAAGTATACTCTAGGTATGATGCTGCAACCACTATACTTCATGTTTATCACGGTTCTACGTCTGATGTGATGTATTGTGACTTGCAATATATATAAAATCAGTTTTCAGAACATTTACTGATCAAATTCACATTCTCAATGTCTCAAAATCTTCATTGAAAACAAAAATGCTTTGCACCATTTCCATACTATCTACCTTGATGTGTTTACTATTGTTTCTCCCATCTCTGTCACAGAATACTATAACTCCTTTAGAATTACTGTAGGCCTCACTCTGGCCTCCATTATGGGCCTTATTTCCCAGAGACTCAGTCCTGGAGGACGGCCAGTTCTGGGACAGATTTACTGTTCCAACACAACAGTGGCTTTGCAGGGCTGAGCTTCTAGGTATGTTCAATGCCTTGGAAATTTTTTATGTCATCGTCTCGACTAGAATTTTTCAAGAGACTAGGCTCAGATTTCTGTGGAATGTGTCTGTTTGGGATACAAGTCACAAGTGGAGTGCACTGCCTAAAATAATTTTTAATCAGTATTCTTATCTTGTTTTTCAAAAAATATATAATCTTAAAAAAAAAAATTAAAACAAGATCAATTTACCTGAGAAGCAAAACTAGGTAAAACTGTAATACTTGTTTTCAGAGACTATCTTGAAAAGGGGCCTTCCTTTGTTACATTACTTTATTTCTCGTTCTAAAAACTTCAAAACAAAACTAAATTGTAAATACTGGAAAATTAACACATTCAAGCTGGTGTAAATAGACGTTATTTGGAAATCAGGTGCAATGTATGTGCTACATGATTTGGTATTCAATGTTTTTTATGTAACACTTATGAACAAAAATAGAGACTGTATTCCTTTCCTTCTACACCACAGAGTACTTTGAGTTACGACATTCTCACCATTAAATACACCACAAGTGTTTGTTGTCAAGTAATACATTTGGAAAAGGTCCAAAAGGGCAAGTATGAGCTGGATTTTGTTAAATGACTTTTGTTAAATGAAGCTATAAGATCACCACATTTAAATAGCATATTTAAACACCATTGTTCTGTTCCAAAATTTAGCAAGCTGCCTACGCAAGCAGTATTTTAAAGTTTCATAGACATGTCATGATTGCAAAGGTTATCCCAAGGTAGGCAAGTAAATTATGCTACAGTACCTTGATTTTATTCTTTGGAGTGAATGCAATTCTATACATTTCCATGCTTAACTAGATTGTGTTTTTTATGGAAGCTTGTTTCCGCCACAAAATAAAAAATAATTAATTGATAATTGTGACTTTTTATCTCACAATTGCGAGTTTACATCTCGCAATTCTGACTTTATTTCTCAGAATTGCGAGATACAAAGTCAGAATTGCGTGAAATAAAGTCGCAATTGCGTGTTATAAAGTCAGAATTGCGAGATATAAAGTCAGAATTGCGTGTTATAAAGTCAGAATTGCGAGATACAAAGTCAGAATTGCGTGAAATAAAGTCGCAATTGTGTGTTATAAAGTCAGAATTGCGAGATATAAAGTCAGAATTGCGTGAAATAAAGTCACAGTTGCGTGTTATAAAGTCAGAATTGCGAGATATAAAGTCGCAATTGCGTGAAATAAAGTCACAATTGCGTGTTATAAAGTCAGAATTCAGACTTTTTTTCTCGCAATTGCGACTTTATATCACACAATTCTGACTTTATAATACACAATTGGGAGATATAAAGTCAGAATTGCATGATATAAAGTCGCAATTGCATCTTATAAAGTCAGAATTGTGTTATAACACACAATTGTGACTTTATTTCACGCAATTCTGACTTTATATCTCGCAATTCTGACTTTATAACACGCAATTGTGACTTTATTTCACGCAATTCTGACTTTATATCTCGCAATTCTGACTTTATAACACGCAATTGCGACTTTATTTCACGCAATTCTGACTTTGTATCTCGCAATTCTGAGAAATAAAGTCAGAATTGCGAGATGTAAACTCGCAATTGTGAGATAAAAAGTCACAATTATCATTAAAAAAAAATTATTTTGTGGCGGAAACAAGCTTCCATAGTTTTTAGCTTAGCAATATGCGAACATCAAACTCTACTCCCATGTGGTGCATGGAAATGCTGCCTATATAGAATGTTCCAAATGCTGCCTTAAAATTTCTTTCTTCTGTTGAACACAAAAGAAGATATTTTGAAGAATATGGGTAATCAAACAGTTGATGGGCCCAATTGACTTCTATAGTATTTTTTTTTTTTCTCCATACTATGGAAGTCAATGGGGCCCAACAATTGTTTGGTTACCCATATTCTTCGAAATATCTTTTGTGTTCAGCAGAAGAAATAAATTCATACAGGTTTGGAACAACTTGAGGGTGAGTAAATGATGACAGAATTTGTATTTTTGGGTGAACTCTCCCTTTAAAAACTAGCTTCTTAATTAGGCATCACACTCAGTTTTGGAACAGGGGTTATGTGTCAATGCAAATGTCTCTATTCAACACTCTAAGATGAGAAAATACCTGAATCACGCCGTAACATTTGACAACACAGAGCATACAGATTATGATAATAAAAAAAAAATGATTATATCAGACTGCAGGTGCTCAGAGACGTCAAAATCAATTAGGTCTATAAAAAGACGTGCACAATGAATGAAACTCCCTGAACCCTGAGGTGATGCATCCTTGAGTTCATCTCTGGTTCACTCAGGCTTGTATAAATATCTTTACACCAGTTTTCATTTGCACCAAGAGTCTTTTTATATTGATATGGTCTATCAGGGCATGTGCTAGTAGATAAGCATATAGGATGTAGCACAAGACTAGAAAATAAATTCCCTTACCTGGAGTCGGATGATCAAGGGATGGAAGCAGGAGAAACAGAGAGAGAAAGAGAGAGAGAGAGAGAGAGAGAGAGAGAGAGAGAGAGAGAGAGAGAGAGAGAGAGAGAGAGAGAGAGAGAGAGAGAGAGAGAGAGAGAGAGAGAGAGAGAGAGAATGGTTACATCAGGTTTCTCATAGTTTGTTTCCCATACAAAACATTACAGCGATACCAAGCTAAATAAATTGTTAGGTCATCCGTGCTCATGTCAGACTAAAAATAATAACACTGCAAATAAGACAACATAGCTTGTCACATCAATGGACTTTGCTTCTCTAGCAAACAGTATGATTAATTTGTCAACACAAGCCCACCGTTAGAGCTACGCCGTGTGTGTTTGGCATGACAAGCGGCGTTAGTTGAGGAAAAACAAAAGCCCTTCTGGAGTCTTCAGCCTAATCTAGTGAAGCCGGTTCAATCTCCAAATGCCAGCATCTATAAGGCCTCGGCTCTGAAGCCGCTTTTATCTTTATAGACTTTCTGCGCTTCCCTCCGTCAGGGCTTTTAGCTGTAATGGATGATTCCATGTTTTGTACTTTAGTCTCTCTCGGACATGAATTACTCTCTTTTACGTGCTAACGACAAACGAAATGGAAAACAGCAAGGTGTGGAACAGAGAAGGATCTCTCCGCCTTTATCCAGGAGCTTCCCTGTTGTTAGACTGACAGCACAGACACTCCTGAGACTATTTCGGCAGAGCGCTCGGGAAGAGGGACGTTGTCTGCTGCTGGACCTCCGCTGGGAGAGCGGACTCAGTCGCATGTATGGTTAAACACTAGAAACAGTTGTTAGGGGAGTGTGTTGGAGCGTCTAGGGGATTGGAAGGCACCCTAGGGAGCAAGAGTCCAGCTGAGCACATCTCGGTATGAGCTTCACCCAGCTCTGAATACTGATGCCTATGACTGATTGCCTTGTCTGGGAGATCTAATTTGAAAGGTGGACAGTGATGAATGTCTCTTTCTATGCTCATGGCCTGTCTGATGTATTATGCATCTACGGCTGATCACAGGGCCTGATGAGGCGCGCTGAGACGGTACGGTGCGACCAAGGCCAGACGTGTCCTACGCACCGTGACACTGTTTATATAAATGACTGCATCTCCGCCACTTACATCGTTCCTGGCTACGCAGGAAAGCTAATAGGGGCCGGCGTTAATGGGGGATGACTGACTGCAGCCGTCCAGCCCTCGTGTTTGATGGGCCGCAAATTTGACAAAGTCTCTTAACACCGAGACCGAACCGGTGCGCCCTGTCAGGGGGAACTGTAATTGTCAGAGACGTAAGTGTTGAGCTATCGGTTGCCAAACTACCACTGTGATCCTGCTGTCCCTGTGCATTTATACCTACCATGAGAGCCATGCATAGTTGTCCGGGCTCTTTTTCTCTGACGCAGTCAGAATGAGCCTTAGCTTTACTACCTGTCAAGTCTGACCATCTGATTTAAGAGTGGATGCTTTGATCTCAGAGTACTGGTCTGAATGTTTTCATGCTGACGCAGTCTCGCAAGGTATAACTGCAAATGCAAGACTTAAACCCTGCTTTTAGCCTGAAGGAGAAACAGGTAGGGAGACCGTGTTGGGTTTTGTTCCTCACTCCAGGAAAACAACATGGGTAATTGCGTCTCAGACTCTTTGTTTAACAGTTCACCAGGAGAGCAGATCCTGCCACATCCCTTCGGCTCCTGAGTGCCCATCAGCCATATGTTTTTAATGCACATTGCACACTTGCACTATTGACTGTAGTGGCTGTGACCGAATCACCGGCAGGCCCCAGGGGGCCCAACGTGGACCCTAACAATTGAAACCTCCTCTAATTGAGCCATTTTCACATCAACAGTGTTTTTTGTCAGAAGGGCCTGCTGGTTTCTTGCTCTCAGTTCTGATTTGCTCCCTCTCCTACAGTCAGAGCACGACTATCGACCCAGAAGGTCTGCGTCAGGTCAGAAAAATCACAGTTACATGGGCCTATAGTCAGCAAGATTCATGGCAGATAGTGTGCATTGCCACATTAAGTGCTAAACCCGTAACTAGAAACCGAACTAGAAACTAGAAAGCAAGCTACAAACCAAGTTACAAACAAATTATTTTAAAGTGCTTTAACTACAAATGAGATACCCTAACAGTAGTTTGCACTGAAGTTATATAGGAGGGCAATATCTAAAATAAAATTCAATAAAATACAATTCTCAAGAAGGGTGACCACTTTAAGAGGATAGATTACACTAAATAATATTAAAAGGATATAAACAGCAGTGATTAACTAATATTTAGCTATTCTTTTTAAGCAGTTAATATATGTTAACAGTCACAATTCACTAAACTGACTTCCAAAGCTACATACAGTATGAGAGAAACTGTGTTTTTGGAGATTGTGTCTGATTATTTCCCTCAACTGTAAAGCTGCATAAGCAGCAGTGTGGCATTTAACACGTTACACCACTTTTTATTGAAATTTAAAATCTACTCGTTAAAGAAATAATATTATTAAAAATGTAATAGAGTTTTAGTTCATTTAGTAAGTTAACTTGGCAATGTGAAAAATAAACATCTCAACAAACGATGCCAATTCAACAGATAAAGCACAGAAATAGAGTTAGAAGAGGCACATGATACACTGACACTCCAGGCTTCTATCTACAAATCCAGATCCTCTGGCTTTAAGTGTCTCTCACTTTCTGACCCATTATCTGAAGTCTGCATTAAGCATGACTCTCATTTGTATAAATCTGCATGCAAATTATGCGGCTGTGGTGTTTACCCCAGCTGAGAAAGAGAGGAGGGAAGCCATCTTTAATTCATTAGAAAAACACACGTCGCGGGAAGATCTTCAGGAGAGAGAGAGGGTTGTACATTATCCAGCGTGTTTAAACACTTCCTCAGTATGCAGAGGACGGCACCATTAAAGTGTCGGATAATAGGTGCGAAAAGGCTCCGGCAGTCCTTCCTCCAATGAGTCATTAATTAGAGCTGAAGGAGGTTGAACGGCGTGTTCAAAAGCTGAGGATTCTTCATTAGTTGCACACCACTCTTACCCTCACGCAATTAGCCCCCTCAGACCGCTAATGCGGCTAACTCTATTGGCTATCACTGTCTAGCCGCTATCAGCGAGGTGAACTTCCCAATTCCAGTGTCAGTATTTAAGAAGCGGCCGTCGTTCCCGTCACCCGAGTGCGTGGAATATTTTGCGTGTCTAATTGCGGAATATCTGCGCGGCATAATTAACGGATGAGAATAGATTTTAGCAGAAGACGCTGCATGTGATCTCATTAGCATTGTATCAAAGGCGCATATCAAAGTTGCAAAAAATGAGCTTTTGTTTTATGTTCCTTTCATCTTTCTGAGGGCTTTCTGTAAGCATTGTTCATGTCATTAACCTCGACGAAGACATTAACAAAGCAGAATTTTAAGGGCTTCACTGACATAGCCATTCAGAGTTGAGTAACGCTGCCAATCTTCCGACAAAAAATGCTCCGAAAAAAAGGCATTTTTAATGGCTCATTTGGACATGTTGAGATGCAAAAAATACTAAATGAAATAAGTAAAATCCACTAAAAACAAATGTCGACCTTGGACAATTATACAGGAACACCCATCAACACAGTAAATGTCACATTACAAATTTAAAAGGGATAGTCACCCAAAAATGAAGATTCTGTCATAATTGACTCACCATCATGTTGTCGCAAACCTGTATGAGTTTCTCTCTTCTGTTCTTCTTCTGTAGCATGTTGGTAACCAGACAGTTGATGGACCCCACTGACTTCCATCGTAAGAGAAAAAAAAACTATGGAAGTCAATGGGGTCCATCAACTCTCTGGTTACCAAAATTCTAAAAAAATATCTTCTTTTGTGTTCAACACAGGTTTGGGACAACATAAGGGTTAGTGTAAATGATGACAGAATTTGAATTTTTAGGCTTTAATTTGAACCATTATGGTTAGCACAATGTTTTAGAAAGCTGAGGATTATAAAAGCTCCATATTTATAACTTTATAATCTATAATCACTGGCTGTCCCATAATACGCAAGTTTTATGTTGGGATAAGTTTAAATTATGGGATAATTTTCATTTTTGGGTGAACCAACCCTTTAAAAATGTTTTAGTAAGCCTAATACATGTAGGTACATTTTGCTGTTTATAACAATGCATTGTCGTGATACATTCAAAAGAAAAGAAAATTAAAAAAATAGACAAAACATTGAATTTAATGAACATTACAATAATGACCATCTGGTTGAAACAATGGTTTCATCTTTTAAGCCATAAACACATAAATATTAAGACATGAATTGAATAACTGGTTATAAATATCAAAATATAATATGCTTTAGGCCCCATCGCCCAAGATGCAACCACAATATACCCTGAAAACCCCCAAAATAGTGGTTTTCTGTGGTTAAATTCACAATTTAAACACAATTGGAGACCATTCAGTTCTCTTTACATTAATTTGATTGCATCCGTGTGGCATTTTTCATTACTTAAAGGGATAGTTCACCCAAAAAATGTACATGATCCCATAATTTACTCACCCTCAAGCCATCCTAGATGTATGACTCTCTTCTTTCAGCCAAACACAATCGGAGTTATATTAAAAATATATATCCTGGTTTTTCCAAGCTTTATAATGGGAATGAATAATAACTTGGATTTTGAATCCCCCAAAAAGTGCATCCATCCATCATAAAAGTAACCAATACGGCTCCAGGAGGTTAATAAAGGCCTTCTGAAGCAAAGCGATGCATTTTTGTATGAAACATATCCATATTTATAACTTTATAAACTATAATCACTGTCTATCCCATAATACGCTAGAGGGTGAGTAAATTATGGGATAATTTTCATTTTTGGGTGAACTAACCCTTTAAAAATGTTTTAGTAAGCCTATACATGTAGGTACATTTTGCTGTTTATAACTATTCGTCATACATTCAAAAGAAAAGAAAATTAAAAAAATAGACAAAACATTGAATTTAGTGAACATTATAATAATGACCATCTGGTTGAAACAATGGTTTCATCTTTTAAGCCATAAACACATAAATATTAAGATATGCATTGAATAACTGGTTATAAATATCAAATTATAATTTGATCATCGCCCAAGATGCAACCACACTATACCCTGAAAACCCCCAAAATAGTGGTTTTCTGTGGTTAAATTCACAATTTAAACTCAATTGGAGACCATTACTACAAATCGCCTAGTAGAAACAAGACCAAGAAAGGACTCAATGACGTCATATACAACTAGAATATTTCTTGAAGTGCACTTCGCTTGCCATGTTTCTAGAGCGTCAACATGATGTGTAAAATTGGGCACAAAATGGTGACGGGGAGATCTCGCGAATAGAGCTGAATCACGTTAATCACGTCTGATGGTAGACATCAGAGAGGTGTGCCAACGACAAACACGACGCAGGAGGAGAGGAAGCGGGTGCAGGAAGAGCACGAGGGAGAGAAAAAATGTGAGAAGAGCGCTTGAGAAGGAGGCGACAGGCCTGATCTAAGGGGAGAGTATCATTTTCATATGCACACAAACACGGAGAGGCACAACAAACGGGCGCGAGAGTGTAAACACGCGCGCACGTGACTCCAGACGCCACTGTTCGCTCTCGGCCCGTTATTTATTTAATTCCCCTCCTGTCGAAATTCACAGATAAGCCGGAACAAGACAAAAGCGAGGGGAGGGGAGCGAAAAACATGAACGATATAGTCGTTTACAGGGCTTCTATTTTCAGTCGGGGACAGCTCTCTCGCTCGCTCTCCCGTGATACTGAATTAATCAAATCCAAAGGACATCATCTTCAAACCCAACGTTCCCCAAAGGCGAGCATCTCATTGCCTATGCAGGCAAAGAAACTTCACAACAACCTAAAAATACAGCGACTCCTGGCAGCGAGGTAGAGCTGCTTCAGTAGCAGTCAGAGGGGAGGCAGGAGTAACTAGCAAACATGGGAATAGGCATTGTGATCAGATGCAAAGAAGTCGAGCTTCTGTAAACAGCTTCGGCTGATGAACAGGACCACGATGCTCCACAGCTCGAGTCTGGGGCGGCTGCCACGTGCTTCCGGGTCGCGTCTGGGTCAGACGGGCTGGCTGGAAGTTAGGCCGTGAACTGCAAAGGGGTTTCCAATAATATCAAGGGCTTCTCCTGTAAACATGACTTCAGACAGAAGAGGAAGTCTCGTCTGGGTAAGCTTTGGACTCATGGACTGTGTCTGAGGACAAGCTGTTTGCAGTGCCGCACAGAATGAGGCATTTCAATAAAATTTATTTGTTATTCAGGATGCCCCTTTTCAACACAGTGCTGGTCCCTAATCCAGCCTCATCGACAAAAGGAAAGTTAGTTCTGGGCCGTTTTTGTGAAATATATTCTTCTGTCAGGGGTGATTAACCCTTAAATGCATCAATGTCTCGCCAATCATTATTACATATTCTGGTCTTTAGCAATCCGGATATATATCTAACACGGATGGATGGTCGCGATAATATAAAACTCTCCTCATATTAGAGTAACAATTACAGAAGAATCTAATAAAGCATATTTTGTTTCCTTTTAGAGCTTGGAAGGGTTCAGTTTGAGCAGATGTTTAATACCATCATCACTGTCCTCATCAGTGCTTATTACCCATTACATATAACATCTGCCTCATATTCCCAATCTCAAACATATTCTAAAAACGATCTTTTTCAACATCTTCAAAATCAATATTTTGATCGCTGACAGCTTCTTCACCAGATCCACCATCAAGTGACAGTGACACTAATATTTGACTGCGTTCAGTACTTGCTTTTGGGGTGCGTTTACATTACTAATAAAAATGGAAATTTTTGACTGAAGTCAAGTTTCGCATACAGGATATGACAACGTTGTCAAAGCGGTCCCCATTATCATGGATCCCCGAAAATGACTAAAAACGCTGTATTATTCATGCCAGGCCAGTAGGTGGCGATGTTAGTTTGTAAAAAATGTGCCTATTGACCTTATGTAGCCCCGCCCCCTTTTCAGCGCTACGCTCGTTGTCTTTTGACTTCCGGTCTGTATTTTCACAGCGATCTTGCGTATTTATGAATGTACGGCTCGTTTTAAAATCTTCCCAGTCTACTGACATTTGTTAAGACATCTGCTTTAAACATTACAATCCTCATGATAACTTTCGTTAACTTTACATTAAGTTAATCCACTTCAAAAGCGAATTACTCCTGAACAGCAATGCCATAGAAATATACAGAGCGACCGCATTTAATATTCTAAAGATGGCGGCGCCCTCGTTTTTTTGTCGCATAAGGTCTATAGACTGAACACGTAATACGCACGCGCATGACGTCACCGTTTTCACAAATTTGTGTTTTAGTAGCGTACACGATAACGGTATTTTCAAAAACCTGCACTTTGAAACCGTTTTCAAAAGCTTGTTTTTTCAGGCCAGGAAAACGCCGTTGTCATGTAATTCCTTGCCTCTTTTCTTCAGAAAAAAACTGACAAAACACCCAAAATATAAGTCTTGTATAAATGCTAAAATAAATAACCAGAGCAAACAGCAGATCAATAACACTCATCACCTTCCTTTCCCTGTTCACACAAAGGGAACACTAAAAATCAACACTTCAGAATAATATACTGCCGACTCACTTTATTTGCACGTATAAACACTTCTGCTAGTCAAAACACTCATTCAATGATGCAATTTTGTTCAAAGACAAAACAATACTATTTTTTGCTCTTATGTGCCGTCCACAGTGCATCAGCTCAGCGCTGATATGGTGCCAGGTTTCCATGGCTACGCTGAATATGACACAACCTGTATTTCAATCTGGGAAGGTAATGAGAATAGACAATTTACTCGCCCATCACTCATTGTCAGTGTCCGTTATCAACAGATCTGTCTCACCTTCAGTTAGCGTCTCAGCCAACTGCATGCTTGTTATTACTGCGCCATTAAATATTCCACCCCTGTAACTTACCAGAGACAGAAAACTGCATTTTTAGAGACGCCAAAGAAAAGGACACAGCGGTAAGAGGTTTGGATAATTCAGAGCAGCGTGTTAGTACCGTCTTGGCAAGAAATTTTAAATTGGATTGTTTGTTTACAGGGGAAGAGGAAGAGTAAATAGATATTATCCCTGTGTCGGAATATTTACTGTACGTACTTATGTATGTATGCAAGCTGCACGTCAAATGAGAAGGTTTTATGAATACATAGTTCTTAATCAATGGACACTTTGCTGTCCTATAAGCCCATGGGAGCTGAAAAGCCATCTAATTTAAAAAGTTAAATAAATAAATAAATAAATAAATAAATAAATAAATAAATAAATAAATAAATAAATAAATAAATAAATAAATAAATAAATCTCTTCCATCTGAAAACAAATGACCAACAAATAAACTCGCGATCTGTGTATGATATATATATATATATATATATATATGAAGAGTTCAGATGCAAAAGCCTCTAAATGCCATCTGAAATTTTCTTATAGAATGTTCATTTTTATCAAGCTTGTGTATTTAAGTTCAGTAATTTCACTTAAATGACAATGAATAGGTAATCTTCATTGCCATTTAAGTGAAATTATTGAATTTAAATATACGAGCTTGATAAAAATTATCATTCTATAAGAAAATTTCAAATGGCATTTAGAGGCCTTTGCATCTGAACTCTTCATATATATATATATGTATATGTATGTATGTACACACATATACTGTACATACATACATACATACATACATACATACACATACATACATACATACACATACATACATACATACATACATACATACATATATACATTTTTAAAGATTACTAAAAAATTACAAAAAATGTAAGATAAATAGAAATATTTTTTAAGAATTATTACAAATACTGAACACTAAAATTACTCAAAATTATAGATGTATAGAAATATTTAAAAAATATATATAAATACTGAATTTCGACATACCACAATTACTAAAAATTAAAGATGTATAGAAATTTATTTTTTCAAGAATTTCTAAAAATACTAACCACTAAAATGACAAAAAAGTAAGATATTAAAAATTGATAAAATAATAAAAGCTAAGCAAAATTCCTATAACGAAAATAAAAACTGAAAAAAAAAAAAAATATATATTATTAATAATAAATTGTGTATAAAAATACTAAACTCTGCTTTGCTGTCAAAAATGTCACACATTCTATATACATTTATGAAGCTGTATTGCCAGTATGATTTTCACAAAACTCATCTAAATGTGTCCAGGTTCCAGGACTTCCACACACCCATGTGTTACCGAAAACAAACGTTGAGATGAACTTCCTGTGCAGGTCTGTTATAAATTGTCTATAATGCATAATGGAATGCCGGGGCTCGTCTCTGCACTATGAATGAGACAGCGAGCTGCCGTGGGGGAGGCGGTGACATGATTGTGATTGGACGAGACACTGAGAATCCAGATCAAAGCAATCTCTAGTGTTTTGGCCCCCAGCACAGTGTAGAGCGGGGCCCACACACACACACACACACACACACTTTTTCTCCTCTCTATCTTTTCCTGCTTATCTTTCTCACATACACACTCTTTTTCTCCCTGTGTGTAGCCTACACTCGTTTTCCCTCCCTCTCTCGCTTTAACTCGCTAGTCTTATTCTCTCTGTGCAGCGGTCTCAGTTTCTCTCTCACAGACTTTTTTCCCCTCAAACTCCCCTTTCTTATCGCCCTGTCTCTGTAAATGTCTCTCTCTCTCTCTCAGACACACACATTTTTTCTCGGTCTATGTGACATCTCACTCTTTGTACAAACACATTTTCCCGGGGTAGCCATCTATCTCAAAGCCATTCTATTCAAAAACTTAGCAAGCTGACTTGTTTACTGCCAACATATTAGCTGCCTTTTAATGGGAAGGGATGACAGGACACATTCGTCACACTTTCAACTCAAGTTATGCTTTTTTATTTATTAATTGTTAGTTAGTTGTTAGTTAGTTAGTTTTATGAATTGTTGTTAGCAAGATAGTTAGACTAAAGAGGACCTATTATGCTTTTTTTGTTACATTTTCAGCTTTCTTTAGTGTGTGTTGCTGTTTGAGCTTGAAAAAGGTCTGCAAAGTTACAAAGCACAAAGTCACTCCAAAGGGAGTTCTCTATATCAGTTACACTGCTTCTGAACTCCCTGAAACGCCTCGGTTGTTGTCTTGAGTTTTCTTCCAGGAACGAACACATCACAATATCCCTCATTTAAATAATACTACCTCAAGGCATACGCAGAACAAAAGGGACGAGGCCTGGTTGAGTTGAGTTAGTAGTGTATTGAAGCTCACTGTTATGGTAAGGGGCGTGACATTTCCCAAACACTCTTAAAGAGGTTGACCATTCACAACACACTGGTCCAGCCGACCAATCAGAGCGCACTACGCTTTTCAGAAGGAGGGGCTTCATATAGACCGGATCTAAACAGAGCGTTACTGACAGACTGGGAAGAGAGGTGCTGCAACAATGAAAAACATGTGAAGAATAATGTTTTTTGTTTGTTTTTTTAATATTAAAATCATGAAAAACTATTTTAGTAGACCTAAAGATTCTAGTAGATACTAAAGACTGGAGTAATGGCTGCTGAAAAGTTGTATATATAATTTATTTCTCTGTCTCATATCTAAAAACACACAAATTCTGTACTAGCCTCTTCCCTTCTCTCACAACTTCCTCAAACACACACATACAGGTATAGCGAAATGAATCTGACCTTGATATCACACCCCTATTTCACTCTCTTCCAGTCTCAACCCATTTCAAGTTTTTAAATTCGGAGCAGCGATTTCAGTGTTCCATCAAACACAGTCAGACTCACGTTTGCATTTCTTGCTCCTAAGTGACTCTGTCTGTTGTGCAGCAAATTTACAGTAGGGAAACCGCTATTCAATTTCCCATTTCATTAACATGTTTGGTCAGCCTTTGACCAGCCTTGTCCCTCTCCCATAGTGGCAATTATTTTCTTAGTGAAAATGACATACATATGCCTAACTTCAACCTCAAGGTGGGATACAGTTGGTAGGTGCCAAATAAAGCAAAAACATTTTGAAGCAGAAAATAGTGGAAACACTATTTTACAGTGTCCTTGTTACACATTATGTAGTAATAACATAGTAATAACAGTAATTATGTATAATTACATGCAACTAACCCTATAGTAAGTACATGTAGTTAATATTAATCAGTACTTAAATGTATAATTGCACTGTAATAAAGACACCTTAAAATAAAGGGTTACACTAAGTACTGAGTAATAAGAACTAAACGTACAGTATGGATTTTTTCGCCACTAGGGGTCGCTAACCTATTTACAATAACAAAGGCGTAGTTTGATGACACAACATTTGCTAAGAATTATGGATCTTGTCGTCAACGTCAAGCCGACCGATCTAATAATGTTTATGGATGAGTAAATACTTCGATGTTTTTATCATGACTGTGATATGAAGCAGTTCGTGATTGCTAAGAGACAGCTATCAGCTCCAAATGTGACGCGAGTCCCGCGGATATAAAAGGAATATGCATTTCATTCTACCGAACTACACGCGAGTGCAGAATTACAACTCACAGGTCAGTTTATTAGACAAATTATACTTGTGAGGTAACGCAGCGCTGTTTCACATGGTCTAACATTACACTAGCACACTAAACTGCATTTGAATGTGTTGAAATTTATGTTATTCTATGTTAGTTTGTCTGTATGAGACTAGCAGTAAACTAGATCAACATTAGAATAACATACAGATCATATTCTAACATTTGATCATTGTTGAACTATATAACATTGATTAGTTTCATGTAAATGTGCTCACCTGTTTAATAAAGTACATGTAGGAGCGGTCGAAGTCTCGGACGTGGAGCTCTCGTTTATATACTGTCTATGGGAGCTCTAGGCATCTCGAAAACACCGCGCTGATATTGATTCTCATTTTAGTTCTCCTTTTTTATCCAAAGTCTGCTTGCCATGGTCCGTAATGTTTGAACGAAACAACAACAGCGTGCAAATAGACATTGCGAACTACACAGTGGTCCATGTCAGTCGCTTTGGTTACTATCAGACGGCTCTGGTTCATAGCTCTGGTTGCTATGGCAGTACGAGCGGAAACCAGGGACAACGCGGATATGACGCCATTGACTGCGACAAAACGGAAATAAAGAAATTCAAATTAATCTTCAAATTAAATTACAAATTTCTCCTGGTTTGAAAGTTGTTGGAAACAGTCAGGATAATGTAAGTACACAACTAAAAAAATATATATAACATAGATATAGTGACTTTTGCTATTTTTAAAGCAAAAAAGTTACATATTGTGCCTTTAACTATATGTACTTACTATAGGGTAAGGATTATGGTTTGGTTTAGGGTTAGTTGCATGTAATTATGCATAATTTATAGTTATTGCTATAGTAACTACTTGTAACATATGTAACAATGACACTGTGTGTTACCAAATAAAGTGTAACCATATATATTTTTTAAAAGTAATAATCTTTGTTTAATTTACAGCTTCGAAAAATCGTATTAATTTAATCTGCAGCAACAACTGTCATTTAGCCTATATATTAATATAATGAACTATTATTTAATAATAATAAAATAAATGATTTATTTAGAAGTTAGTTACTGTACATTTATTAGTAGCATCATTATTGACAGAAATAATAATGCTAATAATAATATTAATAATAATAAAAGCAAATGTTTATTTGCCATTTGCAATGGCTTCAAATAGAGCTCATGAAAGTTATTAAAGTTATAATGTTGTTTATTTAAAACATTATCTCATTTGTAAGGCCATGAATGCTGAACATAAGCTCAGTAGCTTTTTTTTATTCTGTGGTACTCGGCTAATTAAACCATATTCTCCTTTGTGTAATTTGTTCATTCTGCTGTACCGAGCAAAAGCCCAAATGAATATGCGTGCCGTGTTTCATAAGAGAGATATGAGCCCCTCATGTCCCTGTTCTTATCTCCTTTGCAGCCGCTTGAATTTCCACCGACGTAATTATGTGACGTGTCCAAGGCCTTTAATGGTTTCATCTGGTCATGAAATTTCTTTTCCACCTGTACACATTCCTGACAAGACTACAAGATATGTGAGAGTGAATTTAAAAATGAGCTTTTCCCTCAGTGCTCGCCTTTCTCTTGTCAGATTATCTACCTATCAGCATTGCAAGTTATAAAAAAAAAAAAAAAATTGATAAAATAAAAAAAAAAGAGTTTTCAATAAAAGTGAACCTTAAATAGTTTGGATTATTTTTTATTATTATTTCTATATCACTGTAAAAAAAGATTGTTCTCTCAACTATTGTCTTAAAATAATATAAAAACATGAATGTAGCAAGTATCTGTTTCGGTTCATTTTTGTGACGCATTTCAGAAAGAAGTTTACAGAGAATGAGACGGCAGAAACCTCACCATGTTTGGTTTCTTAATTTTGCAAAAGCACAAAGTTTTGTTGTTATCTTGAGTGTACACAAATAAAACTAGACCCTTTACAGTTTCGAATGTTGTGTATTCTAAGTATTTTGCTGCTACGTGGGAAAAAAAATTCCATCAAAACACGCCAAAGCATTAGTCAACCCCAGAGGGTTAACATCACCGCGCAACCAATAACTAGCAATAATGCCAAAACAACAACCAAAGTTCAAAAAAGTCTGCAAACAGCAAAAAAAAAAAATCTTAATACAGTAACTGCATCATTTATTCATGCTGCAATGTATGCTGGGAACTCACAAACCCTTTAAATCGGCATGGAACGTAAGTATTGAGCCGACGTTCTGACGTAAAACCCAGAAACGCTGCACTGTTTACACTACGTCAACAGCGTAGGAGAATGACGTGGAAGAGAAAAGATTGTTGAATAAAGTCGTTATTTTAGGGTTTTTTGCGCACAAAAAGTATTCTCATCGCTTCGTAACATTAAAGATGAACCACTGTAGTCACGTGGACTATTTTACATGGAGCCTTGAAAGTTGCAATGACATTGCTGTCAACTGAGGACCAGAAAGCTCTCAGATTTCATCAAAAATATCTTCATTTGTGTTCTGAAGATGAACAAAGGTCTTAAGGGTTTGGAACGACATGAGGGTGAGTAATCAATGACAGAATTTTCCTTTTTGGATGAACTATCCCTTTAAAACCCGTTAACACGTTGCTTTTTTACTAATACTAAAAATGTAAATGTTTTTGGTTTCATATCTAATAAAGGGGAATTCCAACAGAACTCATATGTGAGCGTTGGAGGTGCCAAAAAAGGCCCTTTAGTCACACCGGCGCTCGTCTGCCATTAGCGCAGCAAGCTTCTCCGCTGCATCTCTCTGTCCAGAGGTGTTATACTGATGACAATACGCAGGCAATAACAGGGGAACGCTTATGGACTCCTGACAGTGTACCAAAGGCCCTCGCCATCACAGGAGGACTGCTGTTTCTCCTCAAAGAGAGCGACAGACCCTTCCAAAGTGAGAGGCTTTTATCCTGCATCTTTGAGCGAGCGAGCGAGAGAGAGAGAGAGAGAGAGAGAGAGAGAGAGAGAGAGAGAGAGAGAGACACTCACACTTGATTCCCAGCGGCCCCCTCTGATTTATATGCTACAATGCGTTAGTGGCGTGCACTCGAACTCTCTTTGAGGCAGCGCTAAAGACCCGCCGCTGCCTTTTCAACCCGCTGCCTCTTAATGGAATTTACTGGCTTTAAAACGCATCACGTATTCCAAATGATAACATGCCATTGAGTGATATTTCTTATAGATTAAAGTCAATCTCTGTGGTACTCTCAGAGAAGAAAAAAAGGGGAGAAAAGAGAAACAGAATCTGTGGCGTTAAAGTGAGCGTCAAACGCACATTGGACCCCTGTGAGTGTCACACGGATATAAATGAGCTGGCGTTTCGTCACATATACATAAATCAGTAAAGGATGAACCGCCGACATGAGTGTTTATTTAAGAAAGAGAGCGGGAGAGAGAGAGCTTTGGTAAAATGCTTTATTTATGTTCATATATTATCAAGGTATTTGCTAAAATATGGAAAGATGTGAGGAAATCTTTCAATATGAGATGAGAGGGGTGTGTTAGGGGTGTGTTTTATTTAGAGGTTTCTATGAACAAATAAAAAAACCTCACTGTGATAATGCAAGACGATGCTGACACAACAAAACAAAAATATAATGTTCAAGCTGCTGAGGTCAAGGTTTGGCCATGGCTAGATGCCGTGACTTTACAGGGAAAAAAAGCTTCTTTCGAAATTGGCAGACATTTAAAAGTAGATGTGCATTCTGAAAAAAACATAAAACATATATACACATATATATCTATATATATAAAATTCTGCAAACAACATATGAATCTGAATGTTTTTTTATAAGTAGATTGTAGCCTGTTTCCACCACATGGTAAAAAAAAAAAATTATCACTCCAATATCGCAATTATGAGAAATGGTTGCAGTTGCAAGGAATAAAGCACCAATTATGAGGAATAGTCACAATTGTGAAATATAAAATATCAGACATCAAGTATTGATCTCAGAAATATTCAAAACTGAGAGAGTTGTAATTGTGAGATATAAAGTCTCACTTACAAGAAAGTTGAAATTGCAAGTTATAAAGTGCCAATTATGAGACATAAAATTGCAATAAGAAATTAAAATGCAACTGTGAGAGAGTTGCAAATGCAACATAATTACTATTTATGAGAAATAGTCACTATTGTGAAATATAGTCTCAATTATGAGAGAAAAAAATAACTATTGTAGGGGAAAGTTACTTTTAAAAGTAATGGATTACAATATTGCGTTACTCCCTAAAAAGTAACCAATTGGTTACTTAGTAACTTAGTTAATAAGAAATAAAGATGCAACTGTGAGATATAAAGTCCCAATTATAAGAAATGAGTTCCAACTGTGAGAAAGTCACAATTGTGAGATAAAAAGTCCCAACTATAAGAAATAGTTACGATAGTTAGAAGTGCGATATTAAAGGTCACATTTGTAATAAACAGGCGCAGCTGTGAAATCACATTTATGAGAAATAACGTCACAATCATGATACATTGTGTAACACTAAACAGTGAGTAATATCACAGCTGGTTTCATAGAAAACAAGTGTGCAGGAGAATGCACTGTATGATGAGGATGGGGCGATCTGTAACACTTTAGTTCAGATTCATAAGTAGAATTAAAGCATATGTTTGAAACCTAGTTCGCCAGTACAGTGCCAACAACACAAGGAAGTCGAGCAGACCCTGAACTGTGAAGCAAGCAAAGAATGAAATCTGAAAGAATGGCATTTGACGGACCGTTTACAGCGAACATGTGTGTAATTATTATGCCATTTGGCTCCACAGGATGTGGGTTTGGTGCAGTTCCAGGTACAGTTTCTCAGATTATCTGCCAGAAACCTGGAAGCCTGGTGTCATACACAAGTTTAAGGAGGTTTGAATCGTCGCAACAGTCGAATGGCCACCAGTCTGGTTTTTGTCTGCGTATAAATGGACGTGTTATTGAAGGCCTAGCGTTTCACTCAGCATCTGGCTGTGATCCACCGTCCAGCCCTCGATTCATTCCTGTCCGGGAGAACTGGAGCGGACCCTGACTATGCAACTTCCAAAACACTGGGACATCCTGAAAGCTGCTGACAGCGAAAACAGACGTCGACACTTATGTTGAATACCGAGTCAGGACGGTTGTCCTACAGAGTGAAAAAAGTTTAGGGCTCATAGCAACAGCTTGAAAAAGCGTGGTTTGGAAAATTACACTGGGCTCGACAATACAGATTTTATTTCTGCATGTCTGGTCAATATACAAAGACAATATGCAATAACATCTGGAAAATATACAGCTGTAATTGTACTTGCTCTTACACTTTTATCACAAATGTATTTTTTTATTTTAAATGTTATATGTTAAGGGCCCTATTTTAACGTTCTAAGCGCATGGGCGCAAGTTCACTTAGGGCGTGTCCGAATCCACTTTTGTTAGTTTAACGACGGGAAAAATGGTCGGCGCGCCCGGCGCGTGGTCTAAAAGGGTTGTCCCTATTCTCTTAATGAGTGATGGGTGAGTTTTGGGATTTACGTGCGTTAAACCAATCAGAGTCTCACATCCCATTCCCTTTAAAAGCAAGTTGCGCTTGCGCCATGCCGGATTCGCTATTTACGTGACGGAATTTGATAGTGGAAAGACCGAACACGTTTCCAGAGTGCAAACGGGGCAAAAGTGCGCAAGCAGACCATCAACGGGACAAGCCGGATTCACCATATCTTTATGTACACAATAATAATCTTTTACATTGCAAATCCTTTTATTTTAAATATTTGGCATGTTTGTGTGCTGCTGTGCGTCCCTGTGTGTTTAATAAGCAGATTGTACGCGCATTGTGGACCCGCCTATAGGAGTACATTACTATCGTGCTCTTTAAGGCGAGACACTACAGGTGAACAGGGGAAAAAAATTAACTAGCAGATATCACCATGAAACTTTCCCAGTTGATTACCTACATTAAGATGAGAAAAAAATGTATTACAAGTTTTCTGTAATTTAATGTTTAAATATGCAAATTAGGCAATATCTAATTAAATATGCGCTAATTTGTATACATTTAAATTTTATACAAATCTGAGTATTGGATAAAGCCAGATTAAAAATTATTTTTTCATTGTGTTCACATATTAGATGGGGAAAAAATTACAGAGGGATTTATGGACATCTACTTTTGTTATCCTGTAAATCAGAATATACTGTCAATAGCCTTAAAAAAATTATTTTCGCCATGTTTTTTGGAATAAAATGTTATATAAATCAGGCTAGGAATAATATATTTACAAATCCCTCTGTAAATGTCTTCATAATATAACTAGGTACAAAGTTTGGTGTATATAGGTGCTACTGAAGTGTAGATTTCGGACTTGGAGTATGAGAGAAAGGTCATTTTGAGAAAACGGGCTTTAAAGATTTATCATCAGCCAATGAGATTAGGCATTCAGCCCTTTTACTTTCGTGATTGGTTGCTGATAAAAAGGAAATTACCATATTCGCATCCGACAGCATTGTACAGTGAAGAGAGAGCTTTCCAGCCGTGCCTGTGATGACAGAGAGCAGACAGAGATCGCGGATCGGCGGGATGATTTACAACGACAACTTTTGTTGAATTTATGCGAAATCTACAGACGCAAACAGACAAAGTGTAATAAAATAAAGACCTAAATGTGTATTGCGGACTTTTTTTCACCACAGTCTGAAAGAAGACATGTTATTGAAGACAAATATCCCAAAATCTCAAAATTGACCAGTAAAAAAGCCACAATGTCTGCCTGCCGTGTCTCGCCTTAAATAACAAAAAAAAAATATTGCGCCATTGACTGTAGACCAGCAGTCTATTATACTGCTTCAAAATAGCAAAGCGTCAACAATGCGCCAGAACACACCTCGTTTTCAGACCAACACGAACACAATGTGGCGCAGGACATGAAAATGATAACTGCGTCGGGCTGAAACTAGCAAAACACACTTGTGTCGTGCTTGGAGCTGCATTGAGCCGGGTGTAAGATAGAGCCCTTAATGTATAAACAGATGAAGAGTTCAGATGCAAAAGCCTCTAAGTGCCATCTGAAATTTTCTTCTACAATGATCATTTTTATCAAGCTCGTATATTTAAGTTCAATAATTTCACTTAAATGGCAATGCAAATTACCTATGAATTGTCATTTTAGTGAAATTACTTAACATAAGTATACAAGCTTTATAAAAATGATCATTCTAGAAGAAAATTTTAGATGGCACTTAGAGGCTTTTGCATCTGAACTCTTCATATATATATATATATACATATATATATATTTTTTATATATATATATTTATATATATTTATATTTATATGCATGTTTCAATAATATATAGGCTAAACAATATTATTTCAACAGATTTATATTTACATTTTTAAATTAAGTGGTAAGTTTTACACACAAAAAAGAAGCTGGAAATTCATAAACACTTTTGATGGAAAATTACACTGTAAAATGTTACTGATTAGTTTTAGCCTAATTATTCCAAATGCTGTCAAGACTAAAATCACAAATCATGTGCACAATTTCGACAAAAGCTCTATCTACAAATCTATGATATCCATCTAAGTAATTTTCCCTTTGTGTTAAGTTAAAAAGAGCAGTATTTTCTAAAAATGTTACAGAAAACCAAATGTCTACAATGTGCTGTACATGTTCAACTTTCCCCAAACTCTCTGAAACCGACTGTGGACGTGAAGGTCATCCTTGCACACAAATATAGAGCACCAGACGTACTTTAAAAGGGTATTTTACCCTCGGCAACACACACTGATGCATGAAACTAAAGCTTTGTTACAACATATGCAAACAAAGCCAGAACAATAGAGCCAAATTTATCTTCTTCTCATTAAAACACACAAATGTAACCGTGTACACATCGGCGAGAATGTGCACATGAGTTAACTAAGAGTACGAACAGGAAGACATGCAGGCCAGAGGCGCAGAGCCAGACAGACTGAGGTCTCTCTCTCTCTCTCTCTCTCTCTCTCTCTCTCTCTCTCTCTCTCTCTCTCTCTCTCTCTCTCTCTCTCTCTCTCTCTCTCTCTCTCAGTCATGGTGAGTCAGTTCAGCAGCGTGGTTCATGTCAGGACATGTTTCCCAGCAGCTGGCTCAACAGGACCTCTTATGCAATAAACAGGGAATCAGACAGAGCCAGAGAGAAAGGTAGGGAAAGAGCCTCCAGTGCAAAGAAAGAGGGAAAGTGGAAGAGATAGCAAAAAAAAAGAAGTGGTTATGATTGGAAGAAGTTCATTTAGCATGGAGAACAGGACAAAGAGCAGGTGCAGCGGCCACATGCTTTTAAAGAGCACGCACTTTCCTTTCACCTTCGCCTTGCTGTAATGTGCAGAATGGCAGTTTATTACCTAAAGGACATGAGATGGTCATTCCCACTAAAATAACACTGATTTGAATTGGCATTATTCGATCACATGAGAAGCAAAAGATAGAGGACTAACGCGAGAAATGAAACTAGCCTGACTGTGTATTAAAACGGTTACCTGTGGTTGTCATGCACTGCAATTCAATTCAAATACTTGTTTCTGATTGGTCACCCGTGACATTGGTAATAAAAACTTTGCCTTGATATCATTATAGCATTGAGGGCAAAAATGGTATTTGCAAACTTTCATAAAGTTTCATTTTTCCTCAAATGAAACTGAATAGTTAGTGGAAAATATAATTGTTTCTCCTTTTATTTATAGCCTTTATATATATACAGTATATATATACAGTATATATATACAGTATATATTCACAGTGTACACTGTATATATATATATATATAATATAATATAATATAATCTAATATAATATAATATAATATAATATAATATAATATAATATAACAATATAATTAATATATTACATAATATAATATAACAATATAATGAATATAATATAATATAATATGACAGTATAATTAATATAATATAATATAATATAATATAATATAATATAATATAATATAATATAATATAATATAATATAATATAATATAATATAATATAATATAATATAATATACACCATCCCTACCTACATAGGACAAGCGATTTGTAAATAGGAAAGATGAATAATAATATAATATAATATAATATACACAATCCCTACCTACATAGGACAAGCGATTTGTAAATAGGAAAGATGAATAATATAATATAATATAATATAATATAATATAATATAATATAATATAATATAATATAATATAATATAATATAATATAATATAATATAATGTAATGTAATGTAATGTAATGTAATGTAATATAATGTAATATAATAATATACGACAATATAATTAATATATAATACATGTATAATCAATATATGTATAATATATATTTTAATCACTAAGACTCTAACAAAAAAAATCTGACGTTTTCTCGCCATTATTTTTAAAGTAAACAATATCTTCAGTTCATTATGCATTATATATTCTGCTGTGGTGATGCAGGTTCAGCATTACTTTAAAAATAAGGTCCAGCGACTTATCCTGCTCAACGACAAGGATCAATTATGATTTCCTTCCATTTGTAGATAGTAAAAACCCACAGCTATAGTTTGGAAGGAAGGATCGATTATCGCTATCAGTAAAACTTTGATCCGAGCTCCAGGGAATCCTCGGTTCACCTGTGCAGGCCTGATGATCTGCAGCCGGTGCAGCTGAAAAACATCTGGAGCGAGCCGGACCGCCTTAACAAGTAGGCAAACTGTCAGGGAGGATTAATGCGCTACCTTAAACCTGAGTTAATAATAAATGAGATGTTTACTCATTCAGGGGGGAGCGCATAGATAACAGACCTCCAGACCCCTCCTTTAAGTGCCAAAAAGATAAATTCTGGTTAAGTGGGACCTGCCTGCCTGCATTATACCCACCTCCCCCTGCTCCCACCCCGTCATTACCAACAAAACAAGGGCTTTAGCCCACTTACTGAAGGGAAAGGTCAAATTACAAGCTCTTTTTTGGTTCCCATAATAGATATGCAGCTAACCAGCGACTATTTCACCAACCAAAAGTAGGGTCCGCGCCACAGAACCACACATAGAGCCATAGGAAATCAGTTTTATTTTTTCCTTAATTGTTTCTGGATTCTGTTTTAATGCTTAAATTAAATTTTAGTTATCCTATAGTATGTCTAACTAATAGAAATCATGAAACTTGTATAATTTAACAACAATGTATTAAAAGTTTAACAAAACAAAAAAAAAATGTTTTCCATTTTTTCATTTCAATGATTTATTATCATTACAGGATCCTTTGAAATGTTCATTATGTTTATGTTGTGAAATGTTTATTTATGTTTATGTTATGAAATGTTTATATTTGTTTATGTTATGAAATGTTTATTTATGTTAATGTTATGAAATGTTTATTTATGTTTATGAAATGAGTATTTATTCATTCATTCAAATGTTTATTTATGTTTATAAAATGATTATTTCATTCATTCATTCATCTAATTACATGTTTTTTGTTTGAATTTTTCTGGATTTATGATTTAATTTATAAAAAAAAATATGGTAATCGAATGAAGGCAATAAAAATTAGCAAATCAATTCATCTTTTAAAATGTAAATACAAAAAGTAACAATTTCTTTCATTTTTGGCAAGCAAAGTCCTGCAGAAACAGATGTTTACCGTTACAATTAAAACATGGGATTTTTTTAAATTGTTTTATATGACTTAAAAATATATTTTAATCATTTTATAATCATTATTATTATTATTATTATTATTATTAAAACAGTGGCACTCATTCATGTGTGTAAAACCCTACTTTTGATTTATTTGACCGAAACTTGCCAAATTCCGTGACTTTCCGCGTTATACTGTAAATCCCATTTTTATGACTATATTCCGATTCAGTCCACGTTTTCCGCACCGCAGAAGTCCTAAGGCCCTGAACACTGGACTACAATGCACTCCGTCCAGTAAAGCAGTGTCCATACTTGATGTTTGTTCAGAGTGGAGTACCTTTGATATCTGGACGGTACATGAAGAGCAAAGCCAACGCTCCTAATTCCCCCTAAAGCCTGGATGATAGCTCCTGGATTTGAGTTGATCAGCCTAAGCTCCCGACAGTGCTTTGCTCTCGAGCGGAGCGGCATGTCCGAGGTTCGGCCCCTCAGCTGCTGCTGATGCAGGCAGAAAATGTGGGAAAGAAAAAGAGCAAAGGACGACTCGAACGCCTTGAGAAAGCATAGAATGTCTTACTCGGGCTCCTTCTTTGCATTCGCCCTCGAAGGGGATTGAACTAATGAGCCCTACCGTTCTCCACTGGGGCCTTCCCAAGACAGCCCTTTTTCAGCAATTGGTTCCAAAGGGTTTTAAAAAAAAAGGCGTCTGCTGCGAAGCTCCTATCTGTCTGAGATTACAGAGCAATAAAATAGATGGAGGGACAGAACGTTGCAGAGTATTTGCAAACACAAGAGGTTCTTGTGCACAGCTTCACAAAGGATGTGATTATTTATGCACGCGCATTCCTCCCAGAAAAACCTCATGATAATAATCACTGTCACTTCAATTTTTTACTTCAGATTATATTAAGCAAATAATTGACTGATATTTTTTTAATTGGACTGAAGTATTTTCAATTTAAATAGTATAACAATACACAAAACAAGCAAATTATCAAAACTAAGTTAAATAAAAAGCATTCATTATTATTATTAATAGTATGTAAAAAATGTAAAAAGTCTCTCTATATTACAATAAAATATATATGTATATATGTATAATACTAATCATTCAATTACACGATTATTATGACTTTTTTACAATAACAAAAGTCAAATGTTTATTGTTATTATTATTAAATGTATTATATATTATATTATATTATTCTATATTAGATTATTCTATATTATCATTAAATTACTTTATTATTATGACTGAAACAGATCAAGTGTAAATAAACACATACATTTTAAATGTTAAAAACATATATTTTTAGACAATAAATTAAATCTAAAAATATTATTATAATTATTGAATATTTGTAAAAAATGTCAATACATTATACAATATAATACATTATTAAATTTAGAAACAATTACGTTATATTATATTATATTATATTATATTATATTATATTATATTATATTATATTATATTATATTATATTATATTATATTATATTATATTATATATCATTCAATTGATTGGTTAGCATACTGTTCTTCAGAATGCTCAGCTTGTGTTTTGTGTCTAACTAAGCAACATAGTCGCAACTAAGGAGGAGTGTGCGTTTAGCCACTAGTCAAAAGCCTCAAAATGTTCAGGCAACATCTCAATCGCCAAAGGTCAAAGAACCAAGTTTCACAGGCGTCCCATTTTGTCCTCAAAAACCAAGATTGTTCCCTCAAGACGAGCTGCTTTCGCCTCAAAACTTTACCTACCGCCGTCTCTGACCACAAACTGAAAACAGTCTTTACAGAAAAATCCCTGTCGGAAACAAATGTCGGATTTCCCAGGCATCAGTCAGCACAAAACAATTACAACAAAGTCCAGCGGGACCTCAAAATGTGACGAGGCGTGCGCAGCTCCGAATACCACCCCTTTCGCTAGCAACAGAGATGTTTTCCTGGCAACCATTCACAAATAAACCATTCAGACACTGAATCACTCACGAAGAGGGAGAGAAAACACTCAGTGTCAGGCTCTTTATACGTAATTGCAACAAATTAAATTAGTTTTTTTTTTTAAAGAAGCCATTAGAGAATGAAAGATTGATGAAAGAAGCCCCATTGTTTCCTGCCGTTGCCGTCCAACCACTAACGCAAGCAATCTGACATTAGATTCTAAACTCAAAGATTCAAAGATTTTGCGAACGACTGCCCCAACGCATCTCCGTCCCCTCCTCGCGAGTGTGTGGTCTGCTGAGAAACGCTTCTTTTATTCATATTTGTTATTTGGAGCTCCTCGGAGGGGGAACAAGGGCCTGTGTACCAGGCAGATCTGCTTATGCTCCGCCACGCTTCCTCTGTTCTCCAAAACAGCCGTGGCACGCCGCAGTGTGTCTGGAGAGTCTGGGGGGACGAAAAGCGAGACACTTCTCTAATGACTGCCGCGCTTGGCGCAATGAATCACTTTTTTCCTGAAAACATGTCCTCTAGTCCTCCATTTGCCAAACGCTACCAAGTCAACCAGGGACCAAAAGAGCTAATACTCTGAGGTCTACCTGCTGGTATAAATCATTAAAGCACTTCCTCCTCCGAGATAATGGAGCGGTTTGTATATTTCTTACAGCACAAAGGAGCAGGAATTGTTCCCTCCTTGCCACTTTCATTTGCCTTTTAAGAAGCAAATTTAAGCTGGTTGAGTTTTAAGATCGAACAGAACGGCTAATACTGTAAACTGTATAAATGGACAAGCCAAACACATAGTGTGACAGAGATTAATAATTTACAGACTTTAACGTACAACTAAAATATTGCTGCTGTGTTGGACAGTCTTCCCGAAAATCAAATGAATCGATTTCATCCTTCACGTTGACTCTTGGTTCATTTCAGGGGTCTGATTGCAAGAATTTTGGCTTAAACGTAAGGGTAATGTCTCTTGAATTGTGTGTATGAGACTTTTAGGTTTAAATTTTAAAGCTGAAAATTTGAATATTATGTTATACATTAATAAAGCGAAAGATGACTGATATTTTAAGATTGATATCATTTATATAGGCCTGGTTTCACAGACAGGGCTTAGATTAAGCTATGATTAGGCCTTAACTTAATTTGTTCAATTACGGCAAAGGGTTTCCTCACTTTTTTAAATTAAGTCAACAAATCACTTTTTACAGTGTATATAATATAAAATAAGTGTCTAGATCAAAAAGATTGTCAATGTTCTTTAGTATGCTCATCTTCAAAAATGACGGACAACACAGGGCACCTTAGGTTTAAAACTTGACAAGTTTATTTCTGTGATTCAAGTCACACCGTCTTTTTCAATTAAACGGAGATCAATATTTTCAAAAGCATGAAATCTCCAGAGGTGCTACAATTATGCACCACAAAGTACAGTTTGTTTATGAACGCAAAGAACTCTTCTAAGCAAGGGAGAGTTTTGTATGGCTTTAAAGGGGATTTAAGTGTGAAAGTATTCTAGAACAAACTGTTAGCCAACTATGGTCGCAAGTTCTGTCGTTATCCAGACAATTTAACAGTACTAGCAACCATGATTGGCTTCGGGAAACGCACCCCACTTACATACTTATAAGCAAAAGACACTGAGGGACATGATCATGCTTGTGGAACGCATGTGGCAGGGAGACATCCCCAATGTGTTCAGTGACCTCAGCATTTCTCCCTCATTAACTGAGCAGCAGCGCCTGCCCTTTGTGATAAATTCCCTCCCATCTGATAGATGATCTTGCATTTGTCATGGAAGCAAAACACAACACATTTTAATTCAGCTCCATGTTAATTACTGTACATCTAATTTGATTTTAAAAGTCATGAATCATAACACCGCACCCTGCTCTCGTTCTTTGAGAGACACTGAAACAGGTCTCATTTCATCTCCCAGAGAGGGCTGTCTGTTTTCTTTCTACAATACTGTTTGCGTTTTTTCGTTTGTCTGTGAAAAAGCGCATCAGTGCGCAGAGAAAGCGGTTATGCGATTGAAACCGGAGCTGTGTCTGGGGCAAGACGTTGTGACTAACCAATTAACTCTCTCGTTTTTTCGCCTGCCTCTGTCGAGGAGGGCCAGAGAGACTTGGTAGCAGTGATATGACTGGTGTCGGAGAGCACATCAAAGCGGGAGGCCTGGGAGAGGCCCGCCGTTACCTTTGAACATTGGAAGAGGATTGGAGGGACAGCCAGTACTCTTCAGGCTAGACACAGATCACAGGCTGAGCAGGCGCCCCGGCACATGCTCTTGCACCACGCTCTGTTTCAAAGGCGCCCTAACAATCCGGCCGGCGAGCCGGCGCGTGATCTTTCTCTCGTTCTCGCAAAGGGACTTATAGAGGAGTGCCGTGAATAGGTATTGGTAGGAGATGGCCTTTAAAACTGATCTGGAATTTTTTTCATTTTTTATGGATAAAAGTAAGAGTTGCAGTCACACTTATCGTCGCTCTGTGAACTCTTGTAATTTCTATAAGAATACACTTAAAGGTGCATTAAGCAACTTTTCATGTTAAAAATACCCGTTTTTCTAACCCATACATGCTTAAACAATTGCCTGATGGGCTGAATGAGCCCTTCTATGATCTCTGCGATTGCCTCTATAATCCTGTACAGTAAAATAAATAAGAGGGATTCGGGACGGAATCGACTGGACATGACGTCATGCGCGTTCACGCTCACCTGGCTACGTCTGGCAGGTTTGTGTATTCGCCGCCATTATCCGCATCAGCGAAGACAACTCAAGCGACTTTGGCAAAAGTAGAAGATGATTTCAAAGAGACCGGCATCTAGTTCATCCCAAACTCCAACGCAAACTCCACGTAACCGCGTGCACAACTCTGGTTGCAGTTTCGCGTGTCGCCAGAAGGGGGCATAGTTCTGCAAAAACTCAGAGACTTGCGCAATGCACCTTTAAGAGCATGAGGTCAAAAAATTCACACAGATTTTTCTCATGTTGGTCATGCAAATTTACCATGCTGAACAACAGACAGCTGCTCGGTTTGAAAACGACGTCTTTGAGAGCAGTGCTTCATACATCTCTAAACAATTGACAATGGACCTTTTTTGCACGTGAAATTTTGCTAATGTGGCCGCTGCTTTAGGGGCGCGTAATCATGTGTCCAGGACTAGAGTAAAATGCTGTGTCATCAAATAACCCACAACTTTACAACATATGTTGAGAAAACTTCTATATCCGGTTGAAGCTCCAAACACCATTGGGCCTTGGTGCTCACATGGGAAATATGAGTTTAAATCCAGCCTGCAACATTTCCAGAATCCATTTCCAACTCTTTTCATGTCCATATCTACTATAGCATTAATAAAAGACTTCAGAATAGAAACTATTTTAGAAAGCTTAAACACCACAAAGAGTGCACAACTTGGTCCAATTTAAAGTAGTTTTAGTCCTACACAGCATATAAAGAAAAAAAATCATAGCTAAACAATCAAGTAATGAGTCACCACAATACTAGAGCCCCATTGTCCATTTACAATAAAAGTACTTGGCACAAATGCACAATAAATCCCTGAATTGCATAATATTCACACAAGTTCATCAGAATTAGTGTTTTGCTTATACCGTCCAATCAATGACTAATACTGATGTCTTATAGGTCGGCCATTGAGTTTGTTAACATTCATTTTTTCTAAAAATGCGAACTGCTAGCAGAAAGCTTAAATGGTCTTGCTGTGCAATGGGACTTGGGTGGTGTGAATAACCAAAGTTAGCTGACCCTGTACTGTCTTCTGTATTCAATTACGTCTATCCCTCTACAACAACAAAAATAATTACTCTCATTACATTTCACACTCCCTCTGTTAAGTGTTCAGTAACAGCTGCAAAAGCTGGGATTTAGCTGAGGTCTTGGTGATTGTTGCATTGTGAACAAATGTGTGCAGAGGTCAAGGGAGGAGTCTAATGTGATTTTATCTATGCTGGACAGCTAATCCCAAATGAAACGCCTTCATATCTGTCCTATTGCACAACAATACACACCTTGACTAGTATTCCTGTTCAAATCTTTTGCATTTTTGCTCCCTCTCAACACTCTCACCTTAAATTTTGTAACATAATAGCTGCCATGTATCTTAATGTTTCTATAGCGATCCTCTGAAAGACTCAACAAAAGCTTTTGTTCAACTTCAAGGCCTTCCAGCAAAGCACAACTGCGTTGTTTCATGAACTCATAAGAGCAAGGTTTTTGTGAAACGAAGTTGTTGCAATTTTCCTGGAACAGATCATTTTCTTCCTTCTCCCATTTTTCCTCTGCAAGTGACTCATGAGACAATTATATCTTGCTTTACCTCAGAGAAAACCGGCAAATTTAGCATATTCACGTTAGCATATACCACACAATGATTTCCGATTTTAATTGAAACGGGAGAGAAACGACTTCTGCTCCTCCCTGTGTTACAAAAACCAAGAAGTAAATCTAATCGTCTTGGCACAACCTGATCTTTTTCTAATCATCCGGCAAATTCTGACAGAAAAAGGCTTAAGTGGGCGAAGGTGTGTGAAACAGTTTATTAACACGGACGATTATCGAGTTAAGCAGAATGGGGAGAGAGAGAGAAAGAGAGAGAAAGAGAGAGAGAGAAGGAGGGGGAATGAGCTGGCAATTTGCTTGCTCTGTAGACTCTCATCTCCTCACATCTTTGGAAAAAAAAATGTGGAGAGGACTCCCAGGCTCACAATAAAGGAGAATACTCTCATTCACGCCCGCCAATTAAAAAGATAATTATGCAAATGTAGCATTTACTGAGTCAGCGAGTGGGCAGCCAGAGAGGCAGAGGGAGCGGCGGCCAGAGGAGTAGGATTGACGCAAGTGTGCAGACATAAAAATCTCTAACACAAATGCACGTGGGTAATTCTCGTTTGCCGCAAACACACCTACCCACCACCTTTGATTACCTTAAACAAAAAAAATGACATCAAACGCCACTAGCCTAAACCTGTGCTTGGAAAGCACACAGTGGTGGGCTTTAAATATCAATTAGCATGCAAGCTCCGCCCACTCTGTCATCTATGAATGCAGCGGAAAGAGGCCCTCCGACAGCCACCACCTACTGCCATTGTCGGTTTTGTTAAGAGGAGGATGCATTGGATTTGGAACAAGCAAGCAGCATTTTGTTAGTGTTGTCTCGACTAAATTTAACATCTCCATTAAACAAAGAACTAAATAGCTGGCAAAAGTCCTACATGCCCAGCACATCTTTGATATTTTCCTTGAGACTGTCGCTAGAAAAAAAATACTAGCTTGTTGACAAGCTTGCTATAATTGATTACCGGTAGAAGCACGCTCATTACTACTTAGCCAGAGTGAAAAGAAATCATTTGATTTAAAAGGCTCACCACTCCACAGATTAAGCTTCAAGAGTGAAGCTTCAAGTGTCTCAGTATGGTAATCACTCTGAAATGCTAATGAAACACAGAGAACTGACAGGATTTCAATACAATTCTTTTTTAAAGACAGTGAAACTGCTATCTTCTTACCCCTTTCAAACAAAGCTTGGAAAAAGAAAAGAACAAGGGTAGAATTTTAAGTAAAAGACATCAAGTAACTGGTATTTATATCCAATTGTGCATAAACACACTATTAGGAGCGTTAAATTTGCAGAGAAGTACTATACATATTCTTGAACATCATCAATAGTATCAGGGTCATCCAGACAATTTAAGCTTCCAACAGAATGACCTCTGATCTACATTGAGGCTGTGTACTCTCTAGCGACACACTTAGAGCCCACTGTGTGCCTGGCATGGGTCACCGTAACTCCAAGTAATCCTTGGACAAAGACCACATTTGAACCTTGGGATCGAGTGGGAAAATGAGTTAATGTTGAGGAGGAAAAGGACAAGCATGCTTGGGAGGAGGTTTAAGCATGTTGTGTGTTAGGAACTTAACATGGTCATCCCTCAGAGAAACCAGAAAGTAACTGTGACGTTTCGTTTGGAGACCCATTGCTCTGTAGAGAATCAGTACTCAAATACATCAATCAAAATCAGCCATCTTTAATATGTTAAATGATGCCTAGCGCTGTTCTACCTTGACATGGGGGTTGTTTGTTGAATATCAGAGATGGTAATTACATGGGACATTAGGAGTTATTAAGTAACACTTGAAGCTGGCATGTGTTTCCACTGCAGTCACAACTCGGTAAATTATATATATATTTTCTGAGAGCGCAGTAGTGGATGGAGTAATGGAGGATGGTTGTGCACCTTCACCTCGCACCTTAAACAATCCAGAGTCTCATTGACTCCAATTAGTGGCTTCTACCTGCTGCAGTTAGTGAAAGGGATGCATGTTATTACTGTATGACTCATGCAGGGAAAGCAAGGAAATATGCCAGAGTGATTCCTTTCCTGTCTTATACATATACCCACTGAGGTACATTATTATCTTGCTCCTTCCGAAGTGCCATTACCACTCTGATAAATAGACAGCTGCACTTCTGGCTCCACAATAAAAATTGAGATCAGCCCTTCCTTCTCTATCCCACGCTGAGGGAAAGCTTACAGAAGTCAGCACTACTGCACTTGTTTGATGTTCTGTTGTACAGGGGTTCATATAGGGCGCTTAGATCAGCTTCCTGTCTGCTGAGGTGGAATCTTCTAGTTGGCAAACAAGTGAGGGATTTTGATATGCAGCATCTATTCAGAAAGCTCATGTGATAAAATCTTGTGGCACAAAGTTCGTATCCTTTGGACATCATTTGAAACTCATATGGTTGTACTTGTTAAAGGGTGTTTACACTGAATCACTTTAAGTCAATAAGTCACTAATAGCTATTCTTTCCCAACTTCGCTCAAGTTCGGCCCTGCCCCAAATATCACAATTGATGTGTACTTCCAATCTTCAAACCAAAAGAAAGGTTCTCACGAATGCCCCCTTTGCATCTTCTATGTGGAGAAGTGTGGACATTTGTAGTCAACTGTGTCTGTTGCTCTGTCACCCGGACTCATTAAAAATGAAAGACTTCCGGTCAATTTGATGTGTCGCTGTCAGTGCTAAAGACTCCATGTGTGCGTAGTTTACGGTACCACCCCAAAACATCTCAGATCCCAGAATCTCTTCCCCTTGGGACACTTATCTGGGAATACAGCCGAGGTACCTCTACAAATTAGTTTATTACTCTGTCTTCACGTCTGCTATCCTCGTCTGTTCCACCACAGCACGGTTACATCTCAACACGTCTTCTTTAAAGCTTTAACAGGGGCTCTAGGCTATCAGAGGCTCCAATTACACCAGCTTTTGCAGTCCTTAATTGAAGCCCTTTGGTGTGAATTTGTTCTATTACCCGAGTCTGATAGGGAAATGAAGACAACATGGTTAAGGAGCCCTGCACCGCTGTACAGAGGGATTTCTGGCATTAATAGTGTCTGAGGGTGCGCCCAAGCTCTCACTCTGAAAATGGCCCCTCCTGGAGTGATAATCCGTATTTTGTTGCAGTGGATGATTATAAAAGCCAACAGTATTGCTCTGAGTCAGGCACCAGCTCTGCCTGATGAGAGAGAAAGAGAGAATTACAGAGAAAATAAAGCAACTGTTAAGGAGTGGATAAACTATTCCCTTTAAAAAGACTGGCACCATGTATATCCTACCCAGAGCCCGCAATTACGATCTGACGTTTCTCTAAATGTTTTATGAACACAATAACCACGTTTCAATTACGCCGATAAGGATGGTGACTGCACGTTTTTGTACTCAAAGAGTAAAAATTTAAACCAAAATCAGAGGGTTAAAATCTACACAAATAAACAATGCAAAATGGAATCCAGGCGCAAGACTACGACATCATGTAATTTTCCACAGTAGACTGGAATGAAGTTAGTAATTTGGCCATAATTACGTGCTGCTAAATAATTGAGTGATTACAGTTTAGATTACATTTTCTAAAACAGAAGTAATTCCTCTAATTTCAGATGGATAGGAACTGCCTGAACTTTGACCTTCATCTCATATCTTCGAGATCTGAAGCGCGGCGCACCCCCAGGTTCCACAGCTTCAGAGTGGGTCAGATCGCACGTTTCCACCCGCGATTTGAACACATCTAAAAAAAGCCACCAGACCCTCATTAAGGAAGACCCGCTTTAGAGAACATGAATTATGCAAGGCTCAGAACACTGGCCAGCGTCTCAACATCCACCCCTCGTGTCTGATCTCGTCAAGTTTACAGCACATTTTGCATTTCTTTGGTGGTATTTAACTAAGCATTTTTTTTTTTTTTTCATTTTTAGATTTCTTTCCCCAAAATGCACATGAAGGGGGCACATGTAGCCACAGCGGCTTGACGGGAATAAATATGGGAAACATTTAAAAGAGAACCAATACGTCTAATGCAGCCCCAATTTCTGTGACTGGTTTTCTGGTTAATAATTTGTTGAATTTTTTATATTTTGTATGCACTCAAAGCGCTTTACATATGGAAGGGGGAATCTCCTCAACAACAACCAATGTGCAGCATCCACCTGGATGATGCCAAGGCAGCCATATTGCGCCAGAATGCCCACCCCACACTAGTTCATTAGTAGAGAAGAAACAGAGTGATGAAGCCAATCAGTATATATATATATTAGTGCTGTCAAAGTTAGCGCGTTAATAACGCGTTAACGCAAAATCATATTAACGGCACTAATTTTTTTAACGCGCGATTAACGCAGCGCGTATTTTCTGTTTGACCCGTGGCCCAACCCCTAGTTGGAGAAATGGAGATACACAGTGTTGCCAACTTAGCAACACTGCAGACCCCTTTAGCGATTTTTTCCCTTCAAAAAAGCGCCCAAACCATATTTAGTTTCTGAGAATCTACCGGTACCGCCGGTACTGCTCTCCCAGCACGCGCGCACCCCCCTCTCTCTCTCTCGCGCTGAGAGCTGGTTATGTCTTAATGGGTCGCGTTTCAGTCACTATTTCATATTCATTCCGTTGTTTGACAACAGAAACAGTAAAATATACCAATGAAAACAGTTTTATTGAGAATTTAGCTTCATCAAAATGGGCACAGAGAGAGACAAACTAATGTAATAATAAATAATAAATGTACATTTAGCATTTTCAGAAGAGCTGCCCTGTCGTGCAAAAATCTAAACATGTTTGTGTTAGTGAATTGCTCAGTGCAAAGAAAGAGAAGTAATGGGAACCTGGTATTTCTTTGTTCTTTCTACATGTGTCTAATAGACATGAACACATTCTTTGAAAAACATCTATGACCTTTGAAACATGTCTCGTCTTCATGCTCTATGTTGACTACGGTTTCAATAATAAACATACATTTGCATAAAGCATCCATATTTATCCATGCCCACGTTGATTAGAGTATTACAAACTTGAAAAGTATTAATTTAAGGTACATTTAGAACAAATAAAAAAATTGCGATTAATCGCGAGTTAACTCATGACAATCATGCGATTAATCGCGATTAAATTTTTTAATCGATTGACAGCCCTAATATATATATATATATATATATATATATATATATATATATATATATATATATATATATATATATATATATATATATATATATATATATATATATATATATATATATGGGGATGATTAGGAGGCCATGATGATGGACAGAGCTCAATGGGCAAATTTGGCCAGGATGGCGGGGTTACACCCCTACTCTTTTTTCGAAGGACTGGGATTTTTAATGACCACAGAGAGTCAGGACCTCGGTTTCATCTAAAGGACGATGCTTGTTACAGTATAGTGTCCCCGTCAATATACTGGGGCGTTAGGACCCACACAGTCCACAGGGCGAGCAACCCCTACTGGCCTCACTAACACCTCTTCTAGCAGCAACCTACTTTTCCCAAAAGGTCTCCCATCCAGGTACTGACCAGGCTCAGGGTCTTGGGCTACAGGGTAATAGTTGCTAGTTAATGAGAGACTAACCTTGGTCTTTGGCATCATAAACATTTTACTAAAAATATTCCAAAGCTTGCTAGCTGGTGTCTAGGGATCTCCTCTTAGCTCATTTCACTGATTGCAAATGCCCCAAAAACCCATAAACAACTTACAATTACACCTTGTGTCTTCAGCAGACGTGACACCAAAACCAAACACTCCCCTTTGACAATGGAAGCGCCCATTAGTGACACACTTACCCTGCTATTTTTTTTTATTTTTTTATTTTATAGTTGTTTGATGTTAGATTTTTTATATTGTGCAACAAATGGTATAGAAGAGTACCAGTTGATTTGTACCGTCACAAGGTACATAGTGCCCAGCCCGAAAATAAATGTACGTAAACAGAAGTTGGGAAGCTGCAATTTAATCCAACAAAGAAATGTACGTAAAGACTGCAGGTAGCTGTGCAATGTACTGATAAAGCAGAGCTGTTCTGTGTCCAATCTATTCTCTGAAGAGCACCGCCAGAGCTTGTCAGCTCTCGTCCGCCAGTCTCCAGACAAGAGCTTTCCTGTGTCGTAGAGTGACCCGTCTGACTCCACTAGCACTGACAGCCATTGATCATCACCTCTCTGTCTCCATCACTCAAAGAAAGCTTTGGCCTCAGCTTGTAAAAGCACTCAGCTAGTGGTCATCATCGCTGACATCGCCAGCTTCTGTATGCCATCACAGAGTAAAGTCCAATAAACAAACACTCCACTGCAGCACTTTTGAGCCATTTAAATAGGTGATGGCTGTAAACACAGGCTACAGTGGGTTGCTATCCCATAAAAAAAATGATGTCATGGGATGAGCCCAGCATTCACGTCTCATCGAAATTATTGTTAAAAAAAAAAAAAAAAAAAAAAAAAAAAACATAACATTGGCTATTATTTTCACATGACAGCAAAATGGTTGCCAATTCAGTGTTTTCAATAACAAATGTGACAAACACGTGATTTTCTTTTCTTTTTTACTACTTGGAAACTCGTAATTTCGACATGATGTGGATGCAGAGATTAGCAGATTTAAAGATTTTCCAACATTTTTCTCGCATTTGACCATTGTGCTTACCATAAGGAGAAAAACGATATTATATTATACACCTTAATTTATAAACACATTTAAATAATTGAAAACTATATTTTCAACTATTTGTACATTTTATCAGATACTGAAGTAGATGAATTTTGTCAAATATTTCCTAAGAAATTAAAGATTAAATGATGTCGTTGGAGGCAGCCCCTCCTTGATCAATTTTAAAAGATCTTGAAGGAAAAAGCAAGGTTAAAACATACATTTATGTCAAATTGAGCCCTATTGAAGGGCAGACTAGCCTACTTGCTGTATGGGCAATCGTCCCCTTAAGTCATTTCACTTTAATTTCCACATCTGATGGCACAAAGAATGGTCCCTGTAATAGGGATAAGCTCAGCATTGGCCGGAGCTAAAAATAATAAGGCTCTTGATGTTAAGAGACCAAGTTTTGTTCTCCCAAGTCATTAGCTGAGATCCCCATTACTGCCTCCATATTCCCTGAAACACAGTAGTGGGGCCTGAGCAATGGTGCGCTGTGCGTTCCTCCCTTCAAAGTCACTCTCAAGAGTTAGGAGCTCCAACCAAACGTCTTTTTGTCTGGGAGCAATTATACATGGACCTAATATATCAGTTCAACAGCTGAGATCTATGTAAAGCTCTTTATTTTATTGTTAATGAATTTATTACTAACAATTTATATGACAAAACATTAAAGAAGGTTAATATTGTCCGTTTATCGGATTTTAATAATGGTCCTTTGATGCAACAGCGAGCAACAAACATTATATGGAATATATAGAAATTAAATAATACATCAGTGCATCTAACCCAGCATTATTTCAATATTATTAATATAGTACTTATTAATTTTGAATTAGCTTTTATGTTTTTATTTGATTTTTTAAAAATATTTTAATTCAGCTTTAATTAAATGTTTCAGTTTTAGTCATTTTAGTACTTTAGCTTTTTTATTTCGGTCAGTTGCCAAAGCAACATTTCTAACATTCATTGTTAGATATTTGTATTAATTATATTTATATTTTATTCTATTTAAGATTTATTTGAATTAAGAAAAACATTTTAATCATTTTAGCTAACAATAACAACAATGGTTTACTGCCACAAACAAAATGGAGGTCTTTTCCCTGCAAACATTAGTATGCATCATAAATTTGATTAATCAGTACATCATGCAATTTGTTAATCAACTGACAGCCCTACTAGTAATACAATTTAAATGTGAAAAGCTCAATTGTTTACATCAAGTAAGAATGATTTTGATTGTACAAATTACTCTAACTTAACAGAATGCAAGACGAGCAATTTTTGGTGATTTTTAAGGTCTCTGCTTTATAAAACAAAAATACATATCTATACACCCTAGAACAATGAAAACAATGTGTGCAAATGTCTTTTTTGTCTGCAGGTTACAGCATTAGTAAACTAGTCCATAAAAGAAGTGCCTTAAGATAACCTCTTGTGACCTTTAGCGTTCATAAACCAACATGCACTCTTAAGATATCACCTGTAGACTGTTTTATCACCACAGGGCTACTGAACCAGACCATACAACAACATGGTGAAGTCTACGTCGGAAGGTTGTCTACATCTTAAAGGTCTTAAAGGTTATTTACTAATGTCTTCATGCCACCTGCTTATTATCCGAAAACTCAGTTCTTTTCTATTGACGGCAGTAAAAGCTAAAAAGTTAGCCGCTATAAATGTGATGTATGTGACAGCGGCATTTCATCATTTATTGTAGCAGCGCCCAGAAACCCAGCCTGGCCCAGCGGAGCCCAGAGGAGTTCCTTTATCTCCATGATAAACTCATCTGGCATGATTTATTAACGAGAGAATCGCGCCGCTCAGCCCATGCATGAAGAAAAAAGCCTCTGGTACAATGGGATACTTTAGAGGAAGGACAGACAATGTCTGGAAAACTTTTTTACACTGCGGCGGAGTAGGTTTGAATGCCACAGTGAAAAATTACGCTTGCAACAGATGTTAAAGACTTCCATCCATTGATTGATGCCTACTGTATGTGGGAAGAAATGGAATTCACATAGACAGAGGCTAAAAGAGATCTACAAAGTCTCAAGATTGCGTCCGTACGGGATATCTTTCGTTATATTCGCCAAATCAGACTGTATTCATGTAAATCTCTGTCTTTGATACGTTTCATGTTCCCACAATCCCCTGAGATGGTGGTCCTGCACAAAGTGACCTTGTAGAGGGCTGTTCTGAGAGCAGTGAAGCAGCTGTCTTCTCACATCAGCTCTGAGCGGCTTTCTCGTGCTCCTCAGAGTCCGACTCTGGCACCTGACTGCACAAAACAAGTCCTGCATCATTTCATTCTTTGAACTTCCATCTGCTACCAACTCAACCAAGGGGCCGTTTCCTATTTTAACTTTCCATGTGTGCTCTCCATGTCTGTATATGTTCAAATACCCTACAAAAATATGCTACCGTTCATGTCAAAGCCATAGCCTAATAATTAACAGTTAACTTTAACACATGTCCAAGGGGCCGCAAGATGTCTTAAAATCATTTAAAATGAGAATAAGTTTGATTTCTAGACATAGAAAAGTCACGGAAATTAATGCAATCTTAAGTCAAGGAAATTTCTATAACAAACATTTGTGGGGGGTCAAGCTCTATATATTTCTAGTGTATAAAGAGAGAAATTGCTATTTTTGAGAAAATAAATGTATTAAATACCTGCATTTTATTTCAATTTAAATACATACATAGCTCATAAAAAGTGTGAACTCTTAAGAACATTCAAATTACAAGCAAAAAAATACAACAGAACAAACATATACAAATGAAATAAGTTATTTTCAGGGTTTTCATGTAGGTAAAAATTAGATTTTTAGGCACAGAAATAGTAATCAAATGTAAAATATCACTGCATACACTCTAAAAAATGCTGGGTTGTTTTAACCCAATGTTAGGTCAAATATGGACTAACCCAACGTTGGGTTACATTTTTAATGTAACCAATACAATTTGTCCTTTTTTAAATAGCATTTTTGTCCATTTTTGATTTTGTCCAAACTGCAATTTGTCCATTTTTAAAAATTTCTTTTTTAACCCAAAGTTCACAGAACTGATATATTTTAAGTAAACTGAACTGTTTCATTGTTTTGAGTTTTATGAAATTATTTATTTTAATTTAAACAAACTTAAGTTTAACTGAAATGGCTGTATTTCCAGGCATGCTTTGCCGATGGCACTTGAATGGGAGAGTAAATGCTAAAATTAAGTGTAATATAATGGGTTTTTTTGTGCAAGATTAATGTTAAGTGGGATATTGAGTATTGATAAATTTTTTGTTATTCTAATTTGGAAGAATTTCTGTTAATGTTGGTTTTAGGATAGTTACCATCATGGTGACAAGTGGTGCATGCGGCTTGATTTGAGAGCAAATAAAATCTTTATATTGTTGCACTCATACAGCAAGTGCTGTATAACATACTATTGTTAGCATGATAACATAATAGTATGTTAGCAAACTAGCTTGTTAAAACACTAATGAAAGTGTTCACATTGAGATTACATGAAGGTTTTAAGTTAAATGTATGAAATAGTGTACTCTGATTTTAATTGTTCTTAACTTGCAATTATAATGAATATTTATTAACACAACATTTCAATCACACGACCTTCATCAGTTCCTTATCTGCTGAAACGACCTACCTAATTGGTCTTGTTATCGCACCTATCACCTGCAGGTGTGCGATGGAGTTTGTTCACTAATTGTTCTTAACTTGAAATGTTTAATTGTTCTTAACTTGAAATGTTTTAGTACAAACTTAAAATCTGCCAGTTCTACTTACTCAATCTTTGAATTTCAAAACTTAGAAAATTGAGGCAATCGATTGCCTTAAATTTTTTGAGTTCTGCTAACTTATTCGGGTTTACAGTGTACTTTAGCGCCTACTTGCACTTGAAAATTTAAGTTGGCAAGGCTTAAAAACACACGCAAATTATCAATTTCCGTAAAGATGCAGCACTGGCCCAATCAGCCAAGTGACAGTTCTGTCAACAGGCCCGAGTGTCTTTCACGCTGACCCCGGGCCATCGGTCAGTCCTTATTGTCGAGACCTGATATCTGCACAATTGTTTAACTCAAAATACATAGATTGAGAAGGGGAACTGTGAGGCCAGAAAAGGGGGCCCAGAGGCATTGGAGGTCCCATAACGATCTCCACTGATGGCCCCAGCCCTGAAACACGATTTCTACCGGGGGCAACCCCCTCCGCCTGGAGTGATTTCTACCAAAGCAAGGAAAATTCTACCAAAGGGGGAATACCCCCAACAAGGGGAGTCTACGAAAATTGTCAAAATGTCTGAACACATGGAAGTTACAAGTTCGAACATGAACTCCTGTGGCACAGCAAAGTTTTCAATCTGCCGCATTACACTTTCACGTAAATCTCCGACAGCTTGTAGGAGTGCAACAGTCTATCACACATTTCACATTATAACATGCCGGCGGGTGAAATATATCAATTATGTAATAATCTTAATGGCCCAAACAGTCTCGCAAACTGCAATATCTAGATCATGACTCGCTTGTGAGCGCTCAAACTGAGCCAGATTATCAATCACCAAACGCAATATGAGAGATGACAGGATGTTGTTATGGAGCGATATGAATTACACCACTAAAGGGAGAGACCACAAAATCATTTCCTGAGTGATTTATAACAGAGGCAGGTAGGATTGCAGCATACAGAAAGAACAATATCGTTTTGTCTTAAACATATCATTTCGTTGTTGTGTATACAAGAGTAGAAATGAGATCTTGCGTAACGGTTTGTGTTCAAGTCTAAATTATTATTCAGTTAGATTTTTTTTTTTTTTTGAAGACTGCAAAGCGTTAGATGTTTTACTACAAACGTAGACACAAATATTCATCCAGCTAATGTGAATGTGGTTTTGGTGTCGATATTTTCTGCCTTTTTATTGCACAGTTCCCAATTTGGTGCTTTGACTGATGGCTTCTTTTTCTTTATTGGCTGCCTGACAAGCAAACTGGAAACCACAATGTGCTCTAAAGAAGAACAGCTTTCATGATAAAACATCCATGCTGTTTCACAGAGACGCTTTTGACATGACACCCACATTATGTAGTGGAAATGGTATATCACAATCTGTCATATGTTTTGTCTCGAAGAAATCTGGATTGCAGATGGCAGCTTTCAAAGGCCTGTTCAAATCTATAAAACTTAAATTAAAATGAAAGGGACAGGGAAAAAGGTACAACATTTCTACAACATGTTGTGACCTTTATAATATAAAGTATTATACAGTTACTAAAATATACATAAAAATGTAATAGAGTTTTATTTTTAAAGACGACAGACAGACAGACAGATAATGAAATAAATATTTCACTAATATTAGTAACAACTACTGTAATGATTTTTTTGTATGTATTTGCACCTGAATATGAACACAAGAATATATAATATGAAGTATAAAATCCACTATTACGGCTTCATATGTCTTTGAAGCAAAGAACTCAATAGTGTAATCACGTCATCATTGTACAATGGTGATGAAACATCCCACTGATGATTTTAGCACTATATAACGAGAGTTAGGAGCTGTGCGGACACGTTGACAGCCTCTGCAGAACGCATTTCCGCGCAGGGGCTTTTTTTAACCGTCTTGTTGGCTGTGATGGTACGAGCATTCAATGAGCCAAGTCAAGCAGGGGAGGACTGCCAAAGAAGTGTCTGGCACCAGCCTCAGCCCTCTCCTGCTGGATCTGTCGCTTCTGTGGAGGAACTAAAACCTCAGGCCATTATTGTACCCCAACTCTTCAGTTTGACTTTAGCCTAATCCTCTCCTCTCAGGTAATAGCCACTTAACTTCAAGTTATTCAACAGAGTACAGACTAAAATTCAAATCAAAAAGGCATTCTAAGGAAGTGTAACTGCTTTGCGGAGAGGGCACTCTTAAGAAAACATACTTCTATTTACATGACAGACATCTAATTTTCTCAGAGCCTAGCAATTAGTGTGCATGTTCTGGCAAGGTTGTGGATGTCATAGGTTTGAGTACAGCCCACAACAAACATGGACAAAAACCCATTTAGACCAAGAAAATGTCCTAAATTAACTTAAAACTTAAAAATGCATGGAGTTTAACATTAGTGTGACACAAGTGTTATGTAGGTGCTGGGAGTATTGTACCAGTGTAAACATTCACAAACACAGATGTGCAAAATTAAATCTGACTTGCATTATTTTTCACTTCTCCCAATTGTTTCCTGTCCTTTTTCAAATATCAATTTACTCGCAGAATTGCCAAAAATTAGAAGAAAATGTCCTAATCTAACCTATTAAATTGCATGATGACTTTTTTTACCAGTGTGAAAATTTTCACAAATTTTTTTCTTCAACTGCATTTTTTGCTTAAGTGATGCATTATGGGTAAACACATAAGCTTTGAGTGTTTCCGTACCATGTGGAAATATTCAAAAACGACGTGCATGTTCACAGACAGACCCGCACGCTCTCGGTTTCCTCAAAAGTCTTTCAAAGAGCGACACGAGTAAAAGTGAGGCATCGTTTTGTTTTGGAGGACGGAAATAAATTCCTCAGTGGAATTGCACAAACTTTCTTGTGGGTGACCCTCTCCCTGCGCCGCAGCTGCAGCGGGAGGAGTAATGGAACGAGAGCTTTCCAGCAGTTAAAGACAAAAACGGCATCTTTCGCAATTGTTCCCTGAAGCGAGATTACTCCCTGGGGCTGAGATGGGTAACCTCGCCATGCCTCCCTTCGAATTTAAAAGACTGCAGATTAATAAATCATAATCCCCAAGTTACTACGACAACCCAGGACTGTTCCGTCACCTTTTTTGTGTTGGATCTCAAACCATGCGGTTCCCAAGAGGCTGGGCACATCCAGGCATTTATAAGGTGTGTGGGGGAAAAAAACAAACAAGCGGAATAAACCTCAGCGGGCCCTCTCGCGCAGCTCCGCGCCCAGGCTCCCTCGCTCTACCTCGTGTCAAACATGGGTTTGAATGGCTCAGGCGTGGTATTCCTCTTCCTTTCTTTTCTTCCCTCTTCTTTTCCCTTGCTACACATATTTAGCTGCCACTGGGAACGATGCTCCAGGTGTTCATTGACTTGCATGAAGACAGAGTTAAGTTCTCACGCTTCTGTATGCGCTGGAAAAAGCCTGACATGCGAGAATCGATCTGCTGTAGTTAATATGCTCGCAGCATTCTTTCACCTCAGTGATAACTGTCTCTTGCAAAAAAGAACAATGTCTGTTTTACTGAGGAACTTCCAATGATTGCAGATACAGGGCCGGAAGAAATTAGATTAGAGTCTGGCCCCACACCTCATAGCAGTTGGTTTTAACAGATGTAGAAGAAGGTGAGAGAATGGACTGAGCAAAAGAGACAGGAAAAGAGAAAGAGAGAGTCGCTCGGAAGCCCACATGGCAGCGCTCGGAGGTGTCGGGCGAAAGTGAGGTGCTGTCGTTTTCAAGGACACTCCGTATCCCTGGGTACTTGTTGAAGAGGAGGAATTTTATTAACCCCAGTGGCTCGGCCTTCCATTTCTTCATCTCGCCGAAGCAAAAACCGTCAAACCATTATATTACGGCATTGCTTTGAATGGCGAGAGCTAATTTGACTGGGGAGAAATTGCTCTACGCGAGGTCAAGATAATGCCACAACAATAGCAGAAATGGGCCATCGTAAAAATAACTGGACAGGTAGAACAAAACTTTTAGAAATGCAAAGTGCCCCATTTTTTCTGGGACAGCATACACCAGCAAGACTAGATAGAGTGAGCCCCATTGAGTATAAGAGAAGCAAGTGATTATACTCCAAAGTGAAGTGAATGACTGAAGCGGAGATACAAAAGTTTCGGCAGTATTTTTAAACTTTTGCAGACGAGGTGACTTTAAAAACTCTTTGGTTTTAAAGCATCTCTGATAAATGTTAGTATAAAACTGCCTTATCATGGTAATAAGGGTGTCTATACACCAGAGTTTAAGGTGCGTCAAAGAGGACGGATCAACAGATTTCATGTAGGATGGTGCGTAGAAACAAGGATTTTTAACAGAAATGATGCTCCACTCGACTAAAAGCACTCTGACATCAGTTGACCAATGACAATTTTAGAGCAGGACATTCTTTTGGAAAGCCAAAACGCTTTATTCTTGCTCAAATTTTGATTTGACTCATTTGCATTCCTAACAGTTCGATTTTTTTGGTCTTGTTTTTCAGTAAAACTTATCTATACATACTTGAAATATGTAAAAATGTGTAAGATGAGACTTATTTTCAGAAAAAGTAGCTCAAATTAAGTAATAATGCTTTTACCAAATTATCTTGTATATAATTATCTAAGCATGCATTTAACAATTTAATGAGATTCATACTTAAAACAACAAACAATCTGACAGTGTGGGAGAGAGATATTATTATATTTACTGTTAATAAAACAACAAATTGCATTAAAATAATGTTACTATACATGTTACATTACATTCTATTTTATACTTGTTTTGTATAATAAATAAAACAATATTTTGTTTTAAAAATGCATTTTTCCTTCAAGAAAATGTATATTGTTTTAAGAATGTTTCAATATTTTAGCAACACTAAAACGATAATTAATTTGATCACTGAAAGACTTTTTCCAAGGTCATTGTGAAGAGGTAAACTAATTCCTGGTTTTCTAGTCATTCCAAGATTCCTCACTGCCAATAATATCTACACCTTGATGCTTCTGTACTAAAACTTCTGCGAGGAGACGGTGCCTTTCCTCATGTCTTTGTCGTACAGGACATGGCAGTATGACAACATCCTGACAACCCTCCTGCTCTTCACGGGCGACACGAGACTTCAGTGATCCACTATAATTAACCCTGGTCTGAGTCCAGCCCAGGTAGAGAGTGAAAGAGCAGAGACTGCCAACGCGTCTGCCAGACGGTCCGCATTCCCCAGCGGTCCTTCTCTGCGCAGGAGACGCTTTGACACTCTCCTCCGTGTGCCTGCGTGTGATAGATTTAGCAGACAGCTCCATCCCAACATTCTCCATCTGCGGCAGTCATTATTAGATCGTCGGCAGGGTGACTCCCCGGTCCTGCCCCGCAGTCTCTTTGTGAAACAAGAATCGCACCAGTTAAATGAATAAAGAGCACGTGAAAGGATTTGGCCACTCTTTGAATATCAGACTTGGGTTTAAAGCTGGGCAGAAAACAGTCAGACAAGAGAGACAAAAATGTCCATATCAGAGATGTTCAGCTCCTCTTTCAGGGCGGAGGAGCATGGAAAGGCGCGCAACGAGAAAACAATGACAAGTTAATTATGAAAGACAAAAATGGCGGTGAAAGATTAGTTAGTATTCAAATCCGTTTCTATGTCTGGGGATGAGAAGCGGGAAAGGCTTAGCAATGCTTAAATATCTGCGGGCGAAAAACACTTCTATTTTGCCTTTCAAGTCCTCCCTGTACAAATTCACTCTGCTTTTTATTTGATATCACCACTAAAAATGATGTCTGGGGATGGACGGAGTCCATAAGCTGCTCATTGTTTTCAGTTTGACCAGGTGCTTGGCACCAAATCGCACCCTTCACACAGCCAGCAGCGGTTGGCTTCAGAGCAGTTCTGCAAATATATCATTCTCCTCCAGTCCTGCGAGGAAATCGCAGAGGAAGTACATTTCAAACAGGTATAACAACAAGGAGACTACCGTAATGATTTCTGTCAGCTAGCCGTGCACTTTTGGGACAAGAAGGACTGAAAACGTCTGATTATCTCAAAGTGATCTGAAATCCCACAAAAAATATTTTTTACATACTAGCAGTTGTCTTTTGTGTATTAAAATGAAATATGAGAAAGTATTTTAACAGGGAAAAAGGCTACACTTCAGCTTTAAATAAGCCATTACCTTAGTAGGTTAATTTTCACTGTCTGTCTCTGAGGCGCTATCAAAACATTGCTCTGTTTGTATGAGAATTCCGACCAGCCAGTCATAGCAACAATGGCTCAACCAATGGCATGAGCTTGGGGCGGGGCTATCTGCTCTTCTGACCAATTGCAGACAAGAAGTGTTTGGGAAACACTTTTGAAACAATCATTATTTTTTCAATTCTGTTTTTGTTTGAGAATTCCGACCAGCCAGTCATAGCAACAATAGCTCAACCAATGGCATGAGGTTGGGGGGCAGGGCTTTCTTCTCCTCTGACCAATTGCAGACGAGTGTTTGGGAAAGGTTTTTTTTTTTTTTTTTCTGTTTGGTGAAGATAGTTGCACAGAAACTGCACTTTAGTTCAGATTTAAAAAATAATAAAACTTATTTTTCTTCAGTGACTTTCCTATTGCACCCAATACACCACTGTTTTTTTTTATATAACACCAAATAACCAAACATACACACCCTTAATCACCCATGGGACTTAAAAATACAGTCCAGTCTCTCTCTTTTGTTTGGCTGCTCTTTAGCTACAGCACACTCAGCAAATAAGATAAGAGCTCAAAATTAAATTATGTAGCACTAAACAAGATAATAATACAAATCCTACAGAAAGAACAGTGTGTTTAAGAAGTCAACCATGCGTCTGCGCTCCAACAGGCAGCTAATTTATTAGCACTACAACTGCTGAATTTAAATACACTGACAAGTTGACCCACGTGTTGAGAGGAATCGCTAGCTTGCATTATTCCTCTCAAATAATCTCAGAATTACACCTACCTAATGGAAGACACTATGACAGAAAAAAAAAAATAGCGGAACTAAATTTGTTTCTTGAAATCTAGAAAAAGAAAAGCAGTGTCCCAGTCTAAACTGTACAGCAACCTTTATAAATACCATGGTTATGTTTATCTTCTGAGTCTAATATTATATGTTCTTGACACATAAGTCCTTCAATGCTTATCACAAATGCAGGGATACTGTGCTATTGTATTCCTGGACTGAAAGTATACAGTGTTCATGTACAATCGAACCACAAGATATAACAAAAAATGCCAAGGTGAGAAATCAACCAAATTATGTTTGGTTGCATTCATTTTTTATGGACCAATGCAAGGGTTGCAGCAAAAATAAATCAGTAAGATTTTTTTTTTTTTTAACAAATAACATTTGTAAAAACGAAATTTTCAATTTCAAATAAATGCTTTTCCTAAAAAATGATCATGGTTTTCTCAAAAATATTAAGCAGCACAAATGTGTTCAACATTAATAGCAATAAATGTATCTCGAGCAGCAAATCAGCCAATTAAAATGATTTCCAAAGGATCATGTGACCCTGAAGACTGGAGTAATTATGCTGAAAATTCAGCTTTGCCATCACAGGAATAAATTGCATGTTAAAATATATTTCATTTAAAAAACTGTCCCTTTAAACTGTAGCCTAATAATATTTCACAATATTACTGTTTGATCAAATAATCGCAGCCTTGACAAAGTGCTGTAAAATTATACAAAACATTGGAAATAACCTGCACATCTTTCTATTGGTCTGGTTGCAGGCAATAACAAAGTCTGACTTTTATGAGCAGGATATTTTAAATGAATTGGTTGAAAAGACTCGATTCCTTCAAACGTACTAAGAGAATTTTTAATAGAATCATTAAGGAACTTGAACTGATGTGTGCAACCAGAATCGTCAAATTTCTTATGGTTCCCATTCCTAGAAATCAATCACAATGTTAAAAATTAAAAGCTTTGATTTTTTGGGGGGAAAAGACCTGTCACAGTTAGTGTTTTCATGATTAAATATTGATATCTCAAGCTTCATCTGAAGAAACACACAAGCAGCAACATAGAGTGTAAGAAATTGCTACTGTATTATGCCAACCTCTGCTAACCTCTCAAGCTCACAACTCTTCTTTTTTTTTGGCCTATAGCTTTAAGAACGAATGTTCATGCCCAAACTTTGACACATTTAGATGGTAAATGCCCACAAGATTTGCATTCGCTGCTAACAAGATTAGGGTGCTTCAAGACTTGTGATTATGAATGTTGCATTTCAATCTTGAAGAACATGGGTTACCATCTAAACACAACAGTTCAAGATTCATTTATTGATCCCATTTCCACCTCTTTACCTGTCCTATCTTGACAATCGCCTACAGTAAATTCTTGTTTTCTGAAGCAAATGCTCCCTAAATGGAACCAAACCGTAGTAGAGGCCAGAGAATAAGGTCTTCTCCAAGAAGTTTCTTTTGATAAGCTCCTTGTTGATTTGGTTAATTTGGCGACGGTGTTATAATGCTGAATGTTATGTGATATGCATCTACAGCTTTGGTGCATTGTGAAGAAGATAAGGACAAAAAGAGTGGCAGTGAACTGATTCCGTGTCCATGGCGTTGGGTCAAAAAAGCCTCAGCGTTTAAAAGGAAGGTTATAAATACTCTGTGCACTCTGAGTCAGCTGTGCACAAAATACCCTTCTGTTCCTCCTGTCACCTCCTGGTACCTTCACGCTATGTGGACATATCGGAGCAGTGAGGGAAGGAGGGATGAAGAGAGAGGGAGAGATGAGAGGGAATGGGGGGGAACCAGGGGGTGAGGGATAAATTAGCCAAACCACTTAGGTGATTTCAACTAAAATTAGCTATACTGCCTGTGGGCTCCATCAATTCTCAACTTCATGAAACTCTGACAAGCATGGGGCAACTTTCTCCCAGCGCCCCGGAGAGGCGCCGCCTCACTTCCCTTTCCTCCTTTTGTGGAAGATTCTCTCCTCCGCGAGCAACATCTCCCGATATAAGAATTGGATGAGGATGGACTGGTCGCCCAAAACCGACTAGTATTCTATGCTACCTTTAACATTTTTAGCTTATTTTTCCAACAGTTACGATATTATCTCGAAGAATGCTGTAGGACCAAAAGGTGGTCGCACCGCGCTACCACAGAAGAACCATTTTTAGTAGGGGTGCACCAAAATAAAAATTCTACATTCATTCAAATACTATGTGTTTGGACATACTACACTGTTGACATACTGTTTTTCGTATACTATAGTAGGGAAGTATTCGATTTTGGACACAGCATCAAGAAACTTTCTAGAAGGTGTATTAAAGTAGGTTGAATATAAATTCTGTAGGAAAGTGGCTCTCCCGGAGAAGAATTGCACACTTTTGCCCTTTAAGAAAGATGTTTGTTTGGGGTCTGATCGTACTAATGTAAGTATTCATGGCTATACAAGGTTAACTAGTTGACTAGTCATTTAGATGACCGTCTACTTCCAAAACAGTAGTTTTGCACATCACTTGCACCGCCTGCGAAGCAGACCATACGGCTTTACACGGGACATTCACAAGATTCCCGAGATCGGGCCTCCCAGTGGGACTAGGGATGGGCATGTTTCATTCAGTCCAAACGGCACAGATGTGCCCATAAACCCGTGTCACGGCCCGTCTCGGAAAAACGCACCACGCTGTATGATTAAGGAAGACAAATGACTGTGAAGAGCTGTTCTTCTCTCGGCCTCTGATTCAAAGAGACGGTTGAGTGAAACCACTCTCTCCGAGACTGCACCAATATGTGCCGCTCTGCCTCACATGCCCACTGCCTCTCTCTCTCTTTCCCAGGTGTTCCTTCCGTCTGTTGACTCACTCTGAGCTCGTAGAACTGAAACCACATGCTTTCATTCCTATCTTACCTCTACCGGGTCATTCGACGAAACGGGCGCCATTTGTCTTCCTACATGTGTAGGAAAAAAAAAATGATTATCTGATGGAACATTTGCTGTTTTACAGTACTTTTCTAAATGCAAATCAAGAAAAAGCCAGTAATTCCATGGGCCTCTTTTGGCCTTTCTTCAACTCTGTTTCCAACTTCTCCTTGCTATATTACCAAATATACATCATTTTCATGAACAAATGTATAGAAATAGTTAAAGCTTTGTCCGCAGGTTATGCGTCAACCAAGTTGCAATCATTTTTTATTATAAACTAAACTATAAAATTAAAAACAAAAATCAAGTCTCCTCTTTCTTTATAACTCAAAGACTTATGATTTACAGTAGCGGATGATCTTAAAATGTCAACTCTGTTACTATGAATTTGTATAGCAAGATATTTGAAAGGTAGTTGTTTGTAGAAATACCAGCTTTAAATTTTAGTTCTAAAAAGCACATTGTAGTTTCACAACCTAAAGCACTAGCATTCAAATGTCAAAGTAAACCGTAAATCTGTCACCCTGTTACCGTAAACGTGGTGTCCATTTACAAGGCATAAACGCAAACCAAACCAAACGCAAAATAATAATAATAATAATAATAATAATAATAATAACAACAAAAATTGTCTTATCGAACTGGAGTCACCCGTTTCAATAGAATGACCATATCGCTTCCTCAATTCTTCAACCGTTTATTGGTGTCATTTCCATTTTAATAGGGGTTGTTCCACCTGTGACCCGAAATGCTGAATCATATTAAATTCTACTCCAAAAAAATGTCATTGATAGGTCTGTCCTTGAGGTCTACCACTAGGATGTGTCCACCCTTCAAAATGAAAAACCGGGCGGCATATGGGGCAACGTTTATGCCCACCTGGTTCCCACAGGCGCCCTCTCTCTCTGCCCATTCCAAATGGCCAGTCTTATTCTGTATCTTAGCAGACAGGTGGCCAACCTGCCCTGAAAAATTAATTTCACATTTATTGTTAGTGTGTGTCAGGCCTCTCTCTGGACAGCTTGTACAATGGGCCCGTATCCCATATGGTGCCCGATGTAAACCAATTCATCACCAATTCCAGAAAGATAATGATAGTTCAGAATATTCTGATTAATATTCAAATATACTATACTGGTATAAAGCTTAATTAGAAGCACGTGTGAGTTGTGCAATTTAAAACTGTTAATTTTCTGCAAAAAAAAAAAAATGGCTGTGGGAAATCTTATGTTATCCAGTGAGCGCACACTCATACGTTTGCTCACAACAAACTCAAAAGGGCAGAAAATGTGCTGCTTTGACTCGCTATGACATATAATCAGACACGCGTACATGGATATAAGAAGGAAAAAAAAAACCTGACAGCTTTGGTTTCCTGCCTGACTGCCTAACCAGACCCACAGACCCCAAACAGATGAAGATGAAGACATTTCCAACGTAGTGCGTAGTGCGTAGTACACGAAACTGACCTATTCCTTAATCGCTTTTAATGAAGACAATGTGAGCCTGTGGTTCCGCTGAGACAGCGCGCTTAAGCGGCTCCCTGATCGTCCCGGCCGTGAACAGACACAAAAAATGAAGCTGATGAATCCTAATTCAGGAATTGTGAATTCTGAATTGCTCTCCTCCCAGTGCACCTTTCCCCCACAGACTCCCATATCCGTTTGTCAAATTAATGGGAATATTACTCCAATTAAAATGTCACATTTAACACGAATTTCATGTGAGATGACGATGGCTTTGTGGGGTTGTTAAATTATTCAGTGCAGGAAGAACCAGTGCCAAAATCATAATTATAAAATTGCACGAAATAATTTATTTAGACAATTTAGTGTGATTAAATGTGACAGATTTGTGATAATAACCCAAAGAAAATTTCACACTGGACAGAGCCAATACTAAAGTGGGTTTTATTTTAATTCAATAAGAGTGAACATAATTATGGAATCTAAGAGCTGATGTTTGCAGTTAAATAAGAAATATTTTTGTTTGGTTTTATTGCTTGCCTAGTGCTATGAGTTAAAAATGTCTTACAGGGTGATATTATAGTTATTGTAAGCCCATGTCTGATTTAAGAATCAAATGGCATTAAAGTCAACATGAAACAGCATTCAAAACCTTTTATATTACCGAAAAATGTGAGATATTTCCATAATATTCAAAGGAGGGGGAAAAAATGGCACTTTTATTCATTTTATTCATCGAGAATCTACTGGAATGAGAAAAGTGGTCAATATATATCAAGGGTCAATCGAAGAATTGCAAAAATTTTGCATTTTAGGGCTGCCAAAGATAATGTCAAGTAGGGCTGAATGATATATCGATCAAAATATGCATATCGCAACGGCTTGAAATAACTTAATGATTTTAATACTTCAAAAAATTATGAAAAGTAGATAAGACACAGATAGACAATTAACTGTACACATGACAGTTACATACATGTTAAATACTTAATATTGTTAAGTGCAATAAGCCACGGAAAAGAACTCAATGTAGTCGTAACGCGCATAAAAACCGTCTCTCGGACAGCATGCAATCCCAAATTCAGTTTTCTTATGCAGCTTATATGATCAAATACACATACATTTATGTCAAAACACAAGGTTATATCTTAAGTGAACGTAAACATTAGAGAGAGAAAACGAGTGTGCAACAGTATATTGGATCCCAGATATAGATATATATATATATATATACTGTGTGTATATATATATATATTATATATATATATACACACATATACATATACACATACACATACACATATACATATATATATATGTGTGTGTGTGTGTGTGTGTGTGTGTATATATATACATACATACATATGCATTATATATATATACACTCATTGTGTATATATATATATATATATATATATATATATATATATATATATATATATATATATATATATATATATACATACATAAAATAACAAAAATAAAGTACAACTAAAATAATAATGATTTTATTATTTTCAGTTTTTAAATATAATTTAAATTGATTTTGCACAGTTAAAGCATTATTGTATGTCGTCAAACACGTCTTCAAAATATTCTGCTTAAAATGTCTCTCTTTTTTTAATTCATAATCTTAATTAAAAAAAAATTAATATGTAAATACTTTAAAAAATATATATAAATAAAAATGTGTCTTGAAAAGAGTAAAATCACACAAGAACCAATTTGATTTCATAGTACTATTAAGTCACAAATGGCATATACCGATGGCTAAATTAAGATATCTCTATGATTTGGCATCTTGCTACAGCTGGTTGCCTGTTTATCAGCTGTACCTGTGAGGCGAGATCCTCTCTGTACGTCTCTGCAGTCCTAGACACCGCTGAGCACCTGTAATGTGTCAGCAGTGCCGTTCAGTCAGCCTGCCAGACGTACAGGGGGGTCAACCTAAATTAAAACCTTTTGATCGCACCGCTGTTTGACATTAGGAACCTCACTGCCACTTTTCACCAATTATGCAACCGTCAACATCTGTTTGTTCCTCGCCATTTTAACACTTGGCCCTCGAAGCTGTAATGTTACGCAAGAAAGCCGCCCATCTCAGATCTGGGTCTAAACTAAACATTGCGACTCACCACAAGTAGCGCTAACAATAACACGGGCCGTTCTGGATGTAGATGTTAGACGAAAACCAAACCGAGTCTCGCTGGAACAATAGTGCGACTTTCTATAGTTCCTGCAGGAAGAGAGTTAACTTCAACACGTATGAAAATAGATTTATTTTCCTCATGACCTCCACTCTCTCCCGCTCAGGCTGAATTCTTTGCAAATATATGCAGACAAATGTTCCCATCTCTTAAGGGAACATTCTCCAGGAATACCAGAGCGTTCCTTACCACACATTATATTTTGGGCTTTATCTATTGTTTGTGTCTGACAAGGTGCTTCACTGAATCGGTCGGGCTGTTATATCAAATTCAGTGCAATAACCTCCGGCCTACTTTCCGGAGAAGGAAAAAAATAAGAGAGACAGAGGAAAGTCGGAAGACAAGGGAGAAGTTACGATGAATAAGAGAGGAGACTTCCAAGGACACGCTGGACTTCCTAATGGAGTCTCCAGGAGCGGCGATGTTGGCCCGGAACGAGGTGAACAGGACAAACGGGATTCCTGGCCAGGCGCGGAGGAATGCCAAGGTCAAAGGTCTAAAACATCCCATGCTTGCTTTGCTGTGAGCGAGTAAAGGGAGCATAACTGATTGAAAGGGCTTGAATGCTTTAGGTACATCAGCACCAATAAAATCACGAGATTTATAACCAGTTTTATTATAACTGCTTAGGAATGTTAGGTTACAATACAAGGGTTTCTGCACACACACAAAACAAGCCCGTAAATTCAGTTATAATACAAAAATATGGAACTTTTGACGGTTTGTTTTGTCATCTGCACAGATTACAGCAGTGTTTTGATGGAACTCTGCGAGTCGAGAGCGTTGAAATGCACATGCTGTTGTTTCTGGCGATGGCTGAGGCTCATGGGAGATTTATGACACTTTAGAAATATATAGCTTGTCAAGTGGAGACACTTTCAACAGAAAATGCTTATTTTCCCTATTAGACCTCTCCGGCGCACTTCAGAGGCACGCGCGCGCGCTCGCGCATCAATGGACTACATCAAAAGCTGCTCAAGAGTAATAGAGTGGCAAATGCTTCAGAACACAGAACTGTAAATGAACACAGACCTGCCTGGATTGAAGTTTAAACACAGCTCACATATTCTATACAATTACAGATGAAATAAAATGAAAGAAAAGTACTTTCTGACGATAATATAACACTTTACACTATTAACGATGACTTTTGCCTCAATAAACTCCTAATTTACTGCTCATTAATAGTAAGGTATGATTGTAGCGTTTAAGGTTAGGTATAGGGTTGGATTAAGGGATGTAGAATATGGTCATGCAGAATAATGTATTAATATGTGCTTTATAAGTACTAATAAACAGCCAATACCCTAGTAATATGCATGCTAATAAGCAACTAGTTAATAGTGAGACTTGGACCCCTAAAATAAAGTGTTACCGAATAATCTGTCATAATAATGTCAATTACAACTTCAAATGGTATACTTCTAGAAAGAGTTAGTTATTATAAATACTTAGGTATATGGATGGATGAAAGATAAGCATTTGACGTACATATTGATAGTTTGTTGAAGAAGCTTAGGCCAAAATTAGGTTTCTTCTATCGTTTAAAAAAATAGTTTTCCATATGAGGCCCGAAAGAAAATAGTAGAGAGTAGGGATGTCAACGATTAATCGACGATCGATTAATTGTCGATAATACATTTAATCGATAGAACTTATCGATCATCGATTAAGCAGGTTTTTATGCGCGTGTGCGCTGCTCAACCGCGAAACATGTAAAGCGAGCGCGCCGGAGTTATGTTTGGGACCATTTTAAACCTTCATCATCATGTAAGTTTGCGTGTGCATTCGCAGCCTTTTGTTTTGTTCAAATGTAAGTTGTAATACTGTTTATTTTGTGTATGCCTATCTATATCTGATTTATCTCATATTGGATGCATTTGGTTAAGAACACTGTAGTAAAGCGTCAGCTTCAGCGCGCGCAGCTCAAACGGCAGTGCACGACTAATAATGACTATTGGGACTGTAATATTACATAACATTATAAAGAGAACAATACTGTAATAAAACATTGTGAATTATTTGGGTTTAGTTGCCGTGTCGCGTTGCTCCAGGAAGAGCGCGTCCACAACATGAGTAGTTCTGAATGAATGGCACGTAACTTAGTTCAAGTTCACTTGTGCATGAATTTGCGTCATTTTGTGCAGATATAATTTGTAATATTATGTTTATTTTAAATATATCTGATTAATCTCATATAGGATGCGTTTCTTTTAGATAAATAACGTGCTAGCAAAGTGCTCCAGTTTAACGGTAGCAGATTCATTCAGCGCGTGCAGTTGTTCCAGGAAGAGCGCGTCCACAACAGTCACACATTCTAGCGCATATGAGGCGGCGTTGGTGACGCGTTGTATTAGTAGTTATATTTGATTATTAAATAATTAATTTAATTATCAATCACATCGAAACATTTTACAATCCTAGCCCTTTATTTATATTTAAAACCATTCTAATTGATTTGGTGAGGAACATTAGCATTTGCAGACCCTGTCATGCTGTTGGCCACATGCCACTGCAGTTGATGCATATCGCAGTATTAAGGCTAACGATTAATCGATTAATTGATCGTTAATTTAAACGACGATCGATCATGGGAATTTGTGAAAATTGACATCCCTAGTAGAGAGTGCATTTTTAGCTATAATTGATTACGGGGATTTTTTTATATATGCATGCAACTACATCGATTCTGTGTATCACGCAGCTTTGCGCTTTGAGTCGCGGACGCATCATTGCATTTTATATGATTCTTTAGCTTGGTTATCTTAACATCAAAGGAGAAAGCTGCATATGTACTTATTTATTGCAAAAGTTTGTTTAGGTAAATTACCCTCTTATATATCAAATCTTTTAATTTATTACACAAATAGTTAATCGCACTAGGTCTGGTTCTCATATTCGGCTAAAAGTCACAAGGGTATTGTCAGAATCTGATAAAGCTGCTTTTTCTTTTTATGCTCCTTGGGCTTGGAATGAATTGCAAAATGCACTTAATCTAGATGCACTTCCAACCCTTGCACAATGCTTTAAAGGACACTTGTGACTGTTTTTCTTGATTTGCTACTATATATTTAGTTCTTGAATGTGTAAATTGTGGTATTTTCATTTTGTGATTCTCTTGTGTGAAACTTTATGTGCTGCCGTCTTGACCAGGTCTCTCTGGAAGAAGAGAAAGTAATATGTCAATGTGATTCTCCTGGTTAAAATAAAGGAAATAATAATAATAATAATAATAATAATAATAATTCAATCAACTTTAACCAGTAATACTGTAGAAAATATATATAAAAAGGAAGTATCTTTTATATATATGTATATAACATTAACATTACTGTTTTGACTGTATTTTTGATCAAATAAATGCAGCCTTGGTGAGTATAAGAAACTTTCATTGTTCAAAAACATATATTTTTTTCACATCACCAGTTCATCATTTCCTGAAACTCAACTAAATTTGCAGATATAGAGTAAATGTAAGTTTTATGTAAGTGATAAAAATTTGTAGTAGTTGACATCTGCTTTAATAATCATTTCTATGGCGATTATGAAAAGCGCATTCCAAAGACCTAACATTCGGGTTGCTATCTGCCAAGCTTTACTACTTGCCATTTGTATCAAGTCAATTTAAATGATTTAATTTATTTTTTAAGTGAAAAAGACATGTTACGGTCCTTGAATCTTTTTTCAATAAAAATGTGTACAAAATTATACACATTTCCCATCCCAAGTAGGTACACTTTGTTTAACTGTAAAATGGTCCTGGTTTGTGTAAATGTCTAGAGATATAGACATGGATAACAATCGTGAAAACATGTTTCAGTGCCAAACTTGACCCCCAGTATAGAGGTCTGATTAACCCATTTTTGTAAATGTTACGTACACCATTTTTTGTCAAACTACTTCCTCCTCTCTTGCTGCCATCTTGAGATTTGGGCCTACGACAATTCCATATGCCTCCATCAAAACAAGCACTCGAGGGCTTTATTGGTAAACCATCAACTTTTAGTTGAAAGTAAAACAAATGACAGACGTTCGGGCCCCTTGGCGTCACAGAGCTCGGGCATCGCAGCAAAGACATGCAGTTTCGACAAAAGCCCGGCCAAGCCTGAGCTGGATAGAGGTAAAAGACGCTCTTCCTCAAACGAGCGCATCGTTCTTCAAAAGCCTCCTGCCATTACCAGCTCATCATCAAGACACTTTACCCCCAGCGGCCCGCCTGGAGCTGCCGGCCAGCCCGCGTCCCTGCGAGGAGCTGCCGCGAGGGGCGAGATGGGGCTCGGACCCGATGGGTCCTCCGGGCCGGGTCCGTGCCGCACGGTTGAGGCCCCCGCCAATTCCCAGTCCAACTGTCACTGCTGGCACGGGCCTCCGCCCCTTCAAGCACATAATCTGTGCTCGCATGGCAGTTAAAGCCCTTCGCCATCATCGCACAGACCGTCTCCATCACACACACACACACACACGAGACTAGAGCATTGTCTGCAATTGTGCGCTTCTATCATCAGATAGGAAAGGAAACAAAAGAAGACTACAGTGTTTCTTGTTTCTTGATCTATAACAGGAAAACTTTGGTGCATTTGTGGTCCCACGATTCAAACCGCACAAGAGCACTGATTCTAAAAATAGAGTGCTCGCATCGAGTTTTCTTATGTTACTACAAATAATAGATAAGGAAGACCGCACCCATGCAGATGTGAGTGGAAAGCATGGTAATTTGCTTGGATTCACTCAAAATCTTACCAGGATTGAGGAATTCGAGGATTCTAGGCCTTAAGATGCGCTCCTTAATAATGTTTATGAAACAAAATCCACTGGATTGGTCAAAAACAGACACTGAAAATAATTTTTGGTAATTAAATTTGGGTAATTCTGTCATTGTTTAAATTTGGGTAATTCAGAAGGTTTCGTGTTCATATTTGATTAACCAGTCATACTAAAGTATCTGTATTTCAGATGAACAAAATTAAATTTTTGTGCATGAAATAGATGCTGACAGTCAAAACGTGTCAGGAGAGAAGACCTAATTGTTACAGTCAATGATTTCGGCCAAATTTTGCCGTTTCAACTGAATATTTCCGGTAGTCGAATTGAGTCACTACCACTAATATAGGCAATTTTAACAATTCTTGTTCCAATTCCAAATCCACATAACTGTTCCATTAGTGATCATTTAATGGCTGATTCTGATTGGCTGACATACGTTCTAATGTGTTTCTAAAAATATAGTACCAGGTCCTATCCATAATTACAGTTCCATATCACTTTGCCAAATTATTTCAGTTAATAGGATGAAAATGACAAAATATTACCAAAAATACTTTTAATATGTATGGGAAAACAAGCCTTCTCCAATAACTGCATAGAAATGCTTCTTTAAATTCTGCTTTCAATTTAGCAACAGAGGCTAGAGTGACTTTTTTGTCTGTTTCTTAAAAAACACCTAAATCAGTAGCAGTAACATATTTAGTTTTGAAAACGAGAATATCTGCAGAATATTTGACTCTGGATCATTGAATTATTGAAAATTAAAAAAGTACCAGAATTGCATTTGCATGCAAACCAATTCAGATTTTAAACTCACGAATCAGCTAAAACGCTTAGTTTGTCACGATGATGCGGTAAATTAGACAACACTAACAGAACTGGATGTTAAGAAATCATTCTGATCCAGTTCTTGATATCCAAATCGAACAACGGATGAGAAAAAAAACATCCTTCAGAACCAGATCCAAAACAAATTCAATCTACTCTCACAAATATCCTCAATAATACTGCAGTCTCATACTTTGCGAAGACGGCAGTCGATGTGTCACAAGGTGTCCGCCGACTTCCTGCTGCCATCCTTGTCTCCACATCTCCCAGTGACAGAGCGCTAATGTCACGCACATCCAGATGAGAGTGTGGCGCGTGTCACGGAGCGACAAATGGCAGAGCTCGCCATGCTCAGCCGTCTCCTTTAATTGGGTAAAACAAAGTAATTTGAGTGCAGCGCAGGGGGGCGTGAGGGGCTAAATGACAGGACAGAAGGTCAACGCTTCTCCCTTACTCCACCGAACGTCATCCACCAACACGCCCAGCATGATTTTGAGTTAATATTGAGATCTATTATCCAGCAGCCCTCCGCCATCTGCCCCGCACGTGCGCACCGGCTCAGGCAATCAACTGTACGTGCTGTGAGAGACAGGGCTACAGTGCATTTTTCAGCTACTGTATGTGTGCAATGCATTGTGGGTCTTTTTTTATCTTGTCATGCGGTTAGTCACGAAACTTCATCACATCTTCTGTTGCAGCATGATCTCTCACACTTTGATTGCTTAGTCTAAACCTAAGAACATAAATTCACAAATGAATAAAAATGTATTAAATGTAGAATGTATTGAAGACATTGTTAATATAGTCCAAGTGACTCCAGTGGCTCAATCTTAAGTTTATAAAGTGACGAGAATACTTTTTGTGCGCAAAAACAAACAAAAATAACGACTTTATTCCACTTTTCATTTCCTTCTCTCTGGACCTCGAGTCTTTTTACGTAGTGTTTAAGCGTAGCGCGTCTGTGTTTCACGTCACCACGTATCACACGTGACCAGAGTCGCCCAATAGTGAGCCTACGTGGTGACGTGAAACACAGACGCGCTACGCTTAAACACTACGTGAAAAGACTCGAGGCCCAGAGAGAAGGAAATGAAAAGTGGAATAAAGTCGTTATTTTTGTTTGTTTTTGTGCACAAAAAGTATTCTCGTCGCTTTATAAACTTAAGATTAAGATTAAGATTGAGTCACTTGGACTATATTAACAAATGTCTTTAATACATTTTCTGGGCCAGCAAGTTATAGTGTCCATAAGCCTGCAGGAGGAGTGATCTAGCTCTCAGATTTCATCATAAATATCTTAATTTGTGTTCCGAAGATGATCGAAAGTCTTACGGGGTTGGAACAACATGAGGGTGAGTAATTACTGACAGAATTTTCATTTTTGGGTGAACTAACCCTTTAATGGTAATGATGGTACACAACCATGCAGTTTATGAAAGTTTTGCACCAGTTGAAGGACTGTGATTTGCCCTGCATTACCAGTTAAAAATACATACCAAATCAAGCATATTTTGCATCAAAAGTGTTTATGAAGCTATGGATGTCTATTTTAATCTTGCTTGCTTGCAAAGTTTCTTTTTGTAAAGGGAAAAAAAAATAATGTGAACGGGGAAAAAAATGTGAAAATAAAAATATTTTAACAGATGAAAAATAAACATTCTAGCAATTATAAAAAGTCTTTATGTATATTACAAATTGATGTATTAGAGCTGCACGATTCTGGATAAATTTTGGGAAAAAATCTGTTTGAATGAATGATTCAGTGACTTCAATGGCATGGGTGTTTGAATCGAGATTCACAATCTTTTAACGATTCATCGTGCAGCTCTACGATACAGTCCTAAAAAGCTGTAGTTCAAGGCAAAAAAAATGTGTTCTGCCCCTTTTTTAAGAGGTATTCAAAAACACACTGACAAGGAAATTCCCTGAGTAACAAGCTATTTGTGGTGAAAAGGCAATCGAGTGGTTTTCAAGGAACCTTTCCAAGAGCGTTCAATGGAGGGTCATGAAGAACAACGGCGGATCCTTTAGGGAGGTCAAGCTGGTGTGTCGACAAAGTATGAAGATTACACTGCTGTGAGATAACCGGAGCAGTGCCTCAGGTGCACACACACATTGCACACATTGGTTTCAACACAGTGCTATTTCCACATTCCTCTGGCCGCTGGCCTGCTCAGATGTTTCAACAAAGCAGCTGTGGTTTCATTGAAAGGAAGAAATAACAGAGGAAGAAAAATGTTTAGAGGAGTTACTTCAAACAGATGAATACTTCACATACCAAGTCCGCCACAGTGTGCATCAAAGCTATTCAAATTTGATATTTCGTTTTGTAAACCATGTCAAATTTACTTATAAATGCGGTGTAAGCTCATACTTGAACTACAAAAGAACATTCATGTCTCTCTTACCTAATGTACTTCAGTTATCTTAGAAAATAGATGTTTTAGTGGTGTTTGCTAAGGCAAACAACACCATTTAGTCTTGCTCAATACTTAGGGTAAAGGATTAGAACGACTGGTACCCTCAAATCACACTGAGGAGTTCTGTTACATTTATAAGCAATCTGCCAATATTTGCCTAAACAAAACAAAAAACAACAGATTTACACTGAAAAAGGAACTGAGGTATAAGCATATCATAGAGAGTTTGGAGTGAGCACTTAGCAACTGCATATCAACGTCTTTCTCAATAGCCTAGCATTGTGATGGCAAGTTACAGCTAATGTACTTTGCAGCTACTACAAATGACTGCCTGTGTATGTCGTTTTTCTCCCAAGTACAGCTCATGCTCAGATCAGGAGATGTGCAACGCTTTGGGCTATGTTGGCACAACCTTCCTGGGAATAATCCTTTAATGTGTCCCATGAATTTGCATGAAGCGTTTTGGTGGGGAGGGGTTATTGCTCACCTATAAGCAAGTGTGTACCACAGGGCTCCGCGTTAGGCCCGATGCCTTTAGGGCTCAATCAGGTGTTATATGTCTGTTTTAGGACACCACCATCAATCTTCCCAAGTCCACTCGCTCTCCCACGTGGGATCAAATCACCAGCCTCAAGTACGTACTTAGGTATCACGTCCCAGCTGCCAGCTTTTGTACTCTGACGGTACTTATTTGTCAGTTCTTTGTTATTCCCAGCATTGGTTTCTTGCCTGCACAGTCTCTGCAGAACAATTCGGTGCTAAAGCTCATAATGGAAAGCTGGTGTAAATGCGCCATCTTATTCAATCCGTTTCAAAGGAAGTTTCAACAGAGCAAATAAGCTAAATGACACTTTCATTTTTTCCACATCTAACTTTCACCCTGATGATTTCAACATGTGTTAATGGCTCACACCACAGAGCAGATCTACAGATGCCTTATTCCTCAATACAGCTGTCACAAACCTTAAACACAACAATTCTGATATGACAGTCTAAATCAGTGTTAACAAGATAAGAAACTATGCCAAATAAGCATGCCACATAAAACTGGAAAAACGTATAGTTTGCATGACCAGACGCTAGTCATGCATGGCACATTTACATGCAACATTCATGACTCATTAGCTTTACTGAAGTAAGGGGTATTGAGTGAATAAGTAATTTAGTCATCTTGACAGACTGAAGTATCGTGGAAGCAACTGTGCAATGCGTTATTGTTCACGAGGGGTTCTTTTTATTAGTTTTTCTTTCACGCCGTTGAGTGATAGAACACGCGTCAGTGAACATTAGGCCTCGGGCCACAAGGAGGGTGAAAGTGAGCGGGGAACCTATGTTGACACCTCGCTGGCTCTGTTAATCCGACCTGTGAGTGATGGCCGGGAGTTTGAAAGGCACTTTGTCCAATTAGAATCGTGCAGCAAATTTCCACCTGGCCCTGACAGAGATGAAGTGGCTTTTTTGAGAAGACACAGTGGCTTCCAGCCAGGTAAGAAAGAAGACCAAAAGGTTCTAGTCCAAGTAGCAATTAACAAACCTCTGGACAACCCCCTAAAATGCAAATTGAAATATGAGAATTCTCGCAATCAATTAAAACTAACGATAGTCATTCACCTTGGTGTGTTTCAAAGTAGACAAACTGCCACGTACAGTATACGCCACCGCGACGGGTCAATCACTGTCACAGGGGAGGAAGTCGCGGAGCAGTGCGCAGCAAATGGACTCCCGCTAATACAAATGACAGATGTGTCTAATAAATAGCCTGGCACATAATAATTTCAACTCTACCCATTTTCTGCAGACCAGAGGTGTAATTTCAACCGTACAAATGTGAAAAATCAAACGTTCATTCAACATTCAGCTTATAGCCTCGGTGCCGTTGAGGTGGAAACATGCTCACTGTGCCTGACTGCTTCGTGTCAGCCACTTTCATGCACATCATGCGTTACAATCATTCCCTAAACTAAATTAGGCTTATTTTTGAAGCCAATTTACAAATTAAACCTTTAAAAAAGTAAAAGTTCACCCAAAAAAAATAAATACACTATAATTTATTCCTCCTCATGTTGTTCCAAAACCCAACGCTGCTACTTTTTCCATTATGGTTGTATACAAGACACTCAACAACCAATGATTTTATTAAATTGACGTCCAAGTTGTGCCATATTGAAGTAAATAATGACATAAAATTCAGTCTGTTCATTACGTCAGACAAACAAGCTTATACCATGATCACTTGCCAAATAACACATTTTTAATACATGAGTTTATATTTTAATTAGTTTTACAATCGAAATCTAAAGTCTTTACAAACAATAACTTGGTTTCCCTGGTTACGCCTGACGGTTTATTTAGCAACCGGAGATATTTATAGTCCGCTCGATTTATAGTCCGTATAGATACTTTGACTGCCTGTTGCTATGGTTACTCACAGCTGATGTAGCCAGCGCATTTATAAATTAATTTCGAACAGTAAACAGTCAGTTTCACCAGAACTCCTTTACTAGGTGTCCTCTATCACTTTTTAATGGACACCCTGCAGCCAATCAGAATTGAGTATTCACCCAGACCATGGTATAAACAAAGCTATCCTATAACTTCTGAAGCTCTGGAAAATAAAATAGCACCCAAATTGTATAAATTACTTTTATGCAGATTTTGTTGTTGTTGTTTTTGGAGCTTGATAGGTTGTATTCATTATAAAAGGTAATTTTATGGAAAAGATCTATTTAAAAAAAAAAAAAATTCTTTATGTTCCAAGGAAGAAAAACAGCCTACGGGTTTAAAAAGACATGAGGATGAATAAATAATGACTGTATTTTCAATGTGTTCCTAAGACGGCAAAACAGATGATTTGATAGACAAAATCAGAAAGTATATTGCTGTTCGAATCGATCCATATCAAGATTAGTCAAATTTGCATTCAGAACAAATTAACATAACCTTTACCATCCCACAGATGAGTTTCAGAAGCTGTGTTGGCGAATTTCCTCAAACACAGTGGCACCATTGTGCTCCATCGAACTTTTTCTTCGTTAAAATGCAATCAATTGCTATACGTCTGCCAGCCATGTGGTAAAAACTTCAATCTTTTAATCTGAAATTAATGCAGTAATTATAATGGGGTCTCAGAAAGGAATAATTTCACATTTCAAAATCCTTGAGAATTAACTGATGGCTTTCATCTTCCTATTTCTGTGTGTCTATTTCTGTCTGTCACGTAAAAATAGGGTTTTAATAACCTGACATGGGGTTAATTATTGCATCCCGGGCACCATATTAGGAAAATAAAGCGGTAAAACACTGATCGATAAGGCTGATAAACTTTGGCCTAAAGATGGAGGGATGTGATTGGTGCAGCAAACATGACAGAGGGAGAGTCCAATTCTCCATCACTGTCAGGGTCCAGTGGAAAGTCTTTCTCCATCACTGCTCGATCAGTTCCTTCCCCTAGTCATCTATCCACAAGCTGGGATTAACTATTCATTACGTAAAAGAGAAATCTCATTTTATGTTTATGACATCATATGAAAAAAGACTCAGTCACAAGTTAACAATCCAAAGTTTCCAACAGTCTCAGTAAATCTTAATTACTCAGAGGCTAATGATAGTGTTTCAGACCCACAGTAACGGTCTTGCAGTGCTTTGTTAGATTATTTGTTACATCATAAATAGAATGACTTGGATGAATGCAAACAATGCTCATAAATTACACACTTAACCTTTAAATTATGATTTTTTTTTTGTTAACACTTTACAACATGGTCTCAATGCATTAACTAACGAGCTATATATATATATATATATATATATATATATATATATATATATATATATATATATATATATATATACTGTATATATATATATATATATATATATATATATATATATATATATATATATATATATATATATATATATATATATACACATACATACACACACACACACAAATATACATATACATACATATATGCATACACACACACGTGCACACACATATATGTATATACAGTGCTATGCATAAGTGAATACACCCATGCTAAAGTTGACTAAAAAGAGGAATAAAAAATCATATTTTGGAAATTGAACTTAATGCCTTAATTTAAAAAATTAGGAAAAATCCAACCTTTAAGGACACCAATTTTCTTTGTGAATGAATAATGTATCGTAAATAAATAAATGTTCTTCCTTAAAATACATGGTGCATAAGTGAGTACATACCTATGTTAAATTCCCATAGAGACAGGCAGATTTTTATTTTTAAGTATTTTTTTTTTTTTTTTTAAGGATACTATGCATCCTGATAAAGTTCCCTTGGCCTTTGGAATTAAAATAGCCCCACATCATCACATAGCCTTCACCATACCTAGAGATTGGCATGGTTTTATTTCAGTTAGCCCAATAGCTGGTTTGATTTGCATTGAGAGATGATCTTATGGAAAGTACCCCATGCCAATCTCTAGGTATGGTGAAGGCTGTGTGTGTGTGTGTGTGTGTGTGTGTGTGTGTGTGTGTGTGTGTGTGTGTGTGTGTGTGTGTGTGTGTGTGTGTGTGTGTACATACATACATATGTACATGTACATACATACATATATATGTATGTATGTTGTTTTTTTTTTAGTTTCAATATCATACTTTTCCTGTATCAAAATTGGTATCAAGGATTGTGAAATTTCTGTTATTGATCGCTGAAATTTTGGAATTATGACAACCCTTAAAGTGTCAGTTCACCTAAAAATCGTTCATTTACCCATCATTTACTCATCAGTTTCTTTCTTCTGCTGAACACAAAAGAAGATATTTTGAAGACAGTTTGTAACCGAACAGTTGATGCCATGGAAGTCAATGGGGCCCGTCAACTGTTACCAAACAGACCCATATTCTTCAGAATATTTTCTTTTGTGTTCAGCAGAAGAACGAAACTCATACAGGTTTGGAACAACTTGAGGGTGAGTAAATGATGACATAATCTTCATGTTTGGGTGAACTATCCCTTTAATACTTCAAATTAAGGAGTGAACATGCCTTAATTTAACAATTTAACAAGTAACTAAAAGGATAAATGGTAGAATAAATGATGAAATCTCTGCCTGAGAGAGTTAAGTTGAAGGTCAGGAAGGACAAACCGAGTCCTCGGCGAAACCTTGTCCCCTCCCAACCGCTGTAAGACATTTAAATAAGAATGAACTAATGGATTCACATCCAATGCGACTCAACATGATTAATAGTTATGGGCATTGTTTAACCACTCTGGTCCACTGGTTCACTGTAATTTGTGTGGGGGGGGGGGGAGGGGGGGTAAAGAAAAAACGAGAGTGGGTCTCTGATATTAATAATTAGCTGGCTGAATCATCACAGGAAGAGTCGAGTCTGTCCAAGCCTGCACGATTTTAATCAAAGATTGAAAATAGGAGCTGATTATAATCTGCATTGAGAAGTCACCGGGGGTGTTTGAAGAATACGACATGCCCGGATGTGAGGATAATTTGATTAAGAGCTTGCCGCACCTGAAGGGACAGAATTTCTGTCTCTTTTTAACTCTATTTACTGGATTAGGCGCCGCTTCTTAATCATATATGAATAATTAAGTACATTGAGTGACACTAATTCAAAACACAGCTTATCTTTTTGATCAGCCTGATTTTTATTTGTTAGGGGACCCGAAATTGTTTTAACACGAGGAGGATGAACAGTCACTTAACTTAGTCATCTGAACGCGTGTTAAAACGAGTCGAAATCAATTATTCGCCGAAATGGCTGAATAAATGAAAATTACATGCATGAAACACGTCTGGGGCTGTAAGACCTAAAAATTTAATTTGTTACAAGTGAGTGAAGAATAGGTGTTTGCGTAATTCATGAGACAAAGAGATAGGCCTACCATAAAAAAAGAATAAAAAAGTAAGACACATAAATATGAGTTACAAGCCAGACGTTTGACTTCAATGACTCGGAATTCATGGCAGATACAAAAACGTCAAGCCAAGTTCAGGAAATGGCCTACTTTAGCATGTCCCTCCTGTCTCTCCATACTTGTTTTTATGAGCATGGTAGACACATCTTGTAAGGGAACGTTTAAAGATGAAAAGCAGACAACATTACACAACATCTGTGTCCATTATAAAAGAGTAACTAAATGGAAACAAAAATATTTTGCGGAATTCGGCTCATTTAAAGTTTCGGCTAAGACCAGCCTGAAAGTCCTAAACCTCTAAACGTAGCTGCTACAAGACAAAAACAATGAGAAATTGAGAAACTATTCACTTTCCATGATATTTTTCTCTTCATTTTTACATTTCTTGCCAAGTTATTGGACAAATGACAATTCTACAAAAAAAAAAAAAAAAAAAACTTAAAGCAAGATCAATTTAATAGAGAAACAACAGTACATATGATATTAAGTCTGGTCTTAAATAATGCATCTTAAATAAAAAATAAATAAAAATTAAAACAAAGAAATTAAATTAAATGCAATCTATAAAAGCAAGTCTTAATATATATTGCATTGTTGTAATTGCAGTGTTGAACTAAAAAGAAAAAGTAATGAGGCTAAATTAAAAACTAAATAATTTTGGTAACACTTTACAATAAGGTTTCATTTACTAATACTATGAACTAACAATGAAAAATACTTCTAAAGCATTTATTAATCTTGATTTCAACATTTACTAATACATAATTAACATCAATGCTGTAACTGTTAATATTATTTAAATGGTCCTAATATGAACTAACAATGAATAGTTTTATTATTATTAACTAATTTTCAGAAAGAAAAAAATACTGTAACAAATGTATTGCTCATGGTACGTTAAGTAATGGGATCAAAACAAAAATTGTATTTTACCCTGAAAAAAAAAGTTGTAGATAAAACAAAGAATATTGGAGTACGCTTTACAAAACAAATTAGAATTCAATGTGTTACTTGCCATTTAATGTAATTGTTTATGAAATTTACAAGAAATTTCTGACTGGAAATTATTTCTAAATAGGGTTGCAAAGGGGCTGAAAATTTCCAGACACTTTAAAAAAAGTTTTCGAAAATTTTCTGAAAGTTTCCAAAAATTCTGGAAACTTTCTGGAAACTTTCCAACCTATTTCTAAACCTTTTTTTTTTTCAGTGTACTTTGCGTTGTCAATGTGATAAAGTCCATCCACAAACCATGTACTACCGCAATGTGACATTTATCCGAGCGAAACAGGATATTCAACATGGGAAAAAAGATTAAAGTCAGATCAAATTAGGCCATGCAGAACCAATGCCTAGCTTTTTGACTATTGTTTAACAACACTATCCATTAACAGACACAGCCAAAGTGAGGACAGCGGAAAAAAACAAGACATTGATTTAAATGTTTCAAATGCACAGAAGCTCTGGCAATTGCTAGATAATAGTCTTTGCTCTTTACGACAGCTAACGATCGTTGAAATCCATACAAATTAGTCAGATTTCACAAACAAATACAATCTCTATGCATATTCTTTGATGAGATTGACCATCTTCTTCTTTCTGGGTGCTTTCAAGTTAATTGATAGCACTAATTTTACATTAAAACAGACTGCAGCATTTTGCATTCGTTATCAAGAGTTGTTTTGGCTTATGGAAATTCCACTGAGAAATCCTTGGTCACCCCCTATGTCTCCTGTGAGGACCCAAAGGAAAGACCATTTCCAGGTCCTGCACCTCAGCGTCACGGTCCCCACTACACCACAGCCCTAGTTAGGTCCCAGCCCCGCCCCACAACAGTAAATTTAGACCTCTTTAAAGGCTTCCCATAATGCATCTGGAGCGCATTAATTCATTACTATTTAAACTGTCTATCTCAGATAGAGAACTTCTGTAAATGGGACGTAGATCTGAGATGTCCCCCGCCGCTGGAGATGTTGCATCAAAATCTGGTTCTTGTCGCCAGCTGAGGGGCATATTTGCCAGCCCCAGTTTGGCCACTGGTGGCTTCAACTCCAAAATAAGCTCTCCCATCAGAGCAAAACTTTCAATTTAGTTCAAAGAGGGTAAACCTTGTCTAATTTGGATACCATTAATTATCCATGAAATATCAATATAGGAGATGTGGGACACTTCTTATGATTTTTAAACTGCATTTGAAGTTTACTAGAAGTAAGAGTTAATCTACCTTGGGTGGTAGATATTATGAAACGCTTGCCAAAATGTTTGCAAATGGCGCAAGAAACTTTTCGAAAAACTTTTCAAGACCTAGTTTCCTGAAAAGCAAAGACTTTTCAAAGGCAACAAATTTCAGCGAAAACTGAAAAGGTTTTCCAGCTATTGCCACTGAGTAGATGACAAGATCACAGTAGATGTTTGGTTTGATCCAAAGTATTATTGTCCTTTATGGTGTGATTTTGTCATTGATGCATTCAGTCATAAAATAACCATTGGGAACCATTTATGAAACACTAGCAAAACGAATTTAAGTGAATCAAAACATCTTGGATTAATCATTAAACCACAATGTTTTAAACCATTCTTACATAAACTGTCACAATTAATTTAATGAGTATGACTAAAACGTAAAACCATTTGTAAATCGGTAATGAATTTAGCGACTAAAACCATTCATAAAACTATTCTTACACAAATTCTTCAAATCAATTCACAGAGTGCAAACGTTCATAAAACCATTTTTATGTAACTTACAATTCAACAACTGAAGCCACTCATAAAACTATTTATATGGAATTGTAAATTCAACAATTAAAACATTCTTATGGAAATTGTTGCAGTCAATTAAACAAATTATCAATCAGTCAATCAAATATTTAGAAAACAATTGAATAAATTCAATGTATAGACCCCATTGATAAAACCATTCGTACATAAATTGATACAATCAATTCAACAACTAAAACATTCATAAAACTATTTTTATGCAACTTTCAAAGTAAAACTATTCATAAAACTTGCCTTATGTATCAGTCACAATCAATTCAATAGTATTTATGCAAGATTCGTAAAAGCACTTTTACGTAAATTGTCAATTTCTCAACCTAATCATTCATAAAACTATTTTACGCAATTGTCAATCAATTTAAGTAAAACTATTCATAAAACTTGCCTAATGTAGCAGTCATAATCAATTAAATAGCAATTTATGCAAGATTCTTAAACGGTTAGTTCACCCAAAAATGAAAATTCTGTCAGTAATTACTCACCCTCATGTTGTTCCAACCGCGTAAGACCTTCGTTCATCTTCGGAACATAAATTAAGATATTTTTGATTAAATCTGAGAGTTGTCTCACTCCTCCATAGGCTTTCAGAGGGACCGAAACTTGCTGGCCCAGAAAAGTTATTAAAGAGATCGTTAATATAGTCTAAGTGACTCCAGTGGCTCAATCTTAAGTTTATCAAGCGACGAGAATACTTTTTGTGCGCAAAAACAAACAAAAATAACGACTTTATTCCACTATTCATTTCCTTCTCTCTGGGCCTCTAGTTGGTTCACGTAGTGTTTTTGCGTAGCGCGTCTGTGTTACACTGCACCACGTAGGCTCACAATTGGCCGAAGCGGGTCATGTGTGTGATGCGTGATGACGCGCAAAAACACTACGAGGCCCAGAGAGAAGGAAATGAAAAGTGGAATAAAGTCGTTATTTTTGTTTGTTTTTGCTCACAAAAAGTATTATCGTCGCTTGATTTACTTAGGATTGAGCCACTGTAGTCACTTGGACTATATTAATGATCTCTTTAATAACTTTTTTGGGCCAGCAAGTTTCGGTCCCTCTGAAAGCCTATGGAGGAGTGAGACAACTCTCAGATTTAATCAAAAATATCTTAATTTGTGTTCCGAAGATGAACGAAGGTCTTACGCGGTTGGAACAACATGAGGGTGAGTAATTACTGACAGAATTTTCATTTTTGGGTGAACTAACCCTTTAAAGCAATTTAATTTGTCAATTTCTCAACCTAATCATTAAAAAAAAAATTTTTTCGCAATTGTCAATTTATGTAAAACAATTCATAAAACTTGCCTTATGTAGCAGTCACAATCAATTAAATAGCAATGTATACAAGATTCGTAAAGCACTTTTACGTAAATTGTCAGTTTAACAACCTAAACATTCATAAAACTATTTTTACGCAATTGCCAATTTAAGTAAAACTATTCATAAAACTTGCCTTATGTATCAGTCACAATCAATTCCATAGTAATTGATGCAAGATTGATGCAGCATTTTTACGTAAATTGTCAATTTCACAACCTAAACATTCATAAAACTATTTTTACGCAATTGTCAATCAATTTAAGTAAAACTATACATAAAACGTAATCTTACGTAGCAGTCACAAACATTCAAATATAGCAATTTATACAAGGTTTTATGAACAAATTACACAGAAACTACTTTGTCTTGTGTTTCAAGCACAAGGTCCATTGCCTGAAGCCCAAAAGCAGGATCAAAGATGAAACTTGTGTTACAGAGAGCAGAAACCCAAGCACTAACTCTAGATCATAGTATTCACCTCAAAAGCATTTTATAAAAAGAATGTTCTGCTTCTTTAATTTTGTGCATGACACTACAATTGAAAGCATCTCATGATATCAACGGTAACAATATTTATTATATCTTCACTCCAAAGGTGATTTTGTAATGTCTGACTAGACAGGCTCCATGGACTTTGAGTTGTTTTGTACAGCAATAATTTCATGTGGAAATGCTGAGACGGATTTCAGGGCTTCTAAGAGATATTGATTGTTCCCAGCTCCAACGTGTTGTTCTGCCCTGTTTATCTAATATAAACCACATCAGTGATCAGTCTTTTAAACCAGTTCAGCACTTAGCGAGAATCTGACGTCTCTTTAGAGGAAAGGCGCTTTACTGAGTTAACTGATTGTTTATGGTCGATCACACACGAAATACGTCAAATGAAACAGCTTAACCTTTGAGCAAACACATTGTAATACCACCCACCTTAAACCACACCATGGTGTGATACATCACACCTCTGATGATCAAAAACAAGAAGGGGGGAGGAGGTATCATTATGTCAGGAGGAAGGCTGCCAAACAGTGATCTTCACTTGGGTCTTCACTCCAGGACGTCGGCCTGGCACTCGCCTGGCATCACAACGCAACTTGGCTTTGCTCGACAAGTTGGTCTGTTCAGCTGATAACTGGTCAATTTTTCTGGAGGGCTCTTAGAAATCTCAAGAAATGGCTGGGTCAAATTTGACCCTATAAAACAAAAAACGAAATGCCAAATTTAGCATAAAGTTTATATTAAGAACTTTCATTGTTACATTATTTTAATGACAATTTAAATGGATTTTCCACTACTTTCTCACTGCTATAATAAAAATACTGTGATGCCAAGTATTTATCATCGTAATTTATTTTAATGACAATTTAAATGGATTTTCCACTACTTTCTCACTGCTATAATAAAAATACTGTGATGCCAAGTATTTATCATCGTAATTTATTTTACAATTGTTATTATGTCACTAATATCATTTTATTAACTTTATCACAAAACATTTACTTTGTTTTAGTGCTGTCAAATCGATTGATCACAAAGTTTTTGTTTAAATATTGTGTATATTTATTAGTATATATATATGTGTGTGGGGGGTGTATACATTTACACACATATACATGTATAAATATATGTGTGTGTGTGTGTGTGTGTGTGTGTGTGTGTGTGTGTGTGTGTGTGTGTGTGTGTGTGTGTGTGTGTGTGTGTGTGTGTGTGTGTGTGTGTGTGTGATAAATATATATATATATATTTAAATAAATATAATAATATACATATACTCACAAACATATTATGTAAACAAAAACTTGTGTTAGCAATTCATCGATTTGACAGCACTACTTTGTTGAAACTTCAATTCAGTTATTAATGTACTTAGTCACTTTTTATGCTTTTACGAATATTGGGTACAGGAAAATTCAAGTTTTAAAAGGATGTAAGAGAATCATAAAAGTTACTGAATAACTTTGTGTGACAAACTCATTAAAATGTAACACATTCTAAATTATGAGAATTATTACTTGGCGATATTTTGCATTGTGAGATAACATGATAGTTTGCACATTCTGTATGTAAAGTGGGCTCCACAAATATTGGCACCCTTGGTAAATATGAGCAAAACTGGCTGTGAAAATGTTTTTGTGTGTCTTTCATTCAAAATATTCACAAAAATCTAATCCTTTAATTAAAGTCAAATTTTCCTGAAATATATGTATTCCACAATTATTGGCACCCCTTCATTTAATAGCTTGTGCAACCTCCTTTTGCCAAGATAACAGCTCTGGATCTTCTCCTATAATTCATAATAAGGTTGATAAACATATGGCAAGAGATCTGAAGCCATTCCTCCATACAGAATCTCTCCAGATCCTTCAGATTCAGAGGTCCATGCTGTGGAGGTTTTTTATGGGATTTGGGTCAGAGGACTGCTATATGTCCATGGCAAAACCTTCACTTTGCATCATTTTCATGCTAGAAGATGCAACCACGGCCCAGTTTAAGCTTCCTGACGGGGTCAGTCAGGTGTTTATTTGATATCTGCAGGTACTTGATGGATTTTATGATACCGAGTATCCTAACAAGTTGTCCAGAATCTTTGGAAGGAAATTAGCCTGCAACAGCATTCAAGATTAAAGGTGGTACTTTTCTCAAAGGCCGTTTCAGTCTATGCCAAACCCACCGCTGGTGTTTTTTCCAAAAAGCTTTATTTTGGCCATTTCTGACCATTAAAACCCAGTCTCACGGAAAGTTCTGGCAAACTGTAGGTGCATGACATTGCTGTCTGATGTCACCAAAAGCTTTTTATTGCAAACTTCCCAAACAACTTGTGCACTGTAAAAAAAAAAAAAAAAATATGATCAAAATTATGACAACATATGTTTTTTACATTGCTTTAACTCATTAAAATAATTTAAGTCATTTTCAACTTTATGTTATACAAGATACATATACTCATTTTTTAAGTCAGTTTAATGTAATTTAAGGTGAAATGACTTAAATATCCAAGTTGACTGTACTTAATTTAAGGCAGCAACTTTTTCTTTCTTTTTTACAGTGTGGTTATAAAGGTGAGGTCTGATCATAGTTTTGGAGACTTTGTAGACCCAGCTAACATCTGCAATTCTCTAACTTTGATTCTTTCAGTTTGTTTGGCGACTCAAACCATCCTCCTCAGTGCAAGGTGAACTTAAAAACTTAGCATATGAATGGGAATATACTACAGTTAGAATTTTACTCATCAGAATTTGTAGGAGTGCCAGTAATTGTGGAATACATGTTCCAAACTTATATGGGTTATAAATGATAACAAAAAGTCAATTTGTGAGAGAACCAAAGCTTTGTAACACAAGTGTCCCTTTTCCTTACTTCAGATCAAGATTTAGGGATGCAACTGCATCCAGATAAGCACAGAAGGGCGACTTCCTCTACAAGCCTGTTCAAGCACAAGGAAAGTCCTAATCCCTGCTATTTGAGAATGTCACAGGTTCCTGAAAGCATGGCTGTCAGATAAAGCTGCACACACCAGCTCTGGGCTTCAGGAGAGCTTTTTCCTACAGAAACCTTGTTTAGAGTCCTCCACTCCTCCACGCCCCATCCGTCTTCTGTCATCGCTGGGTAAACATACGCCACCGCTCCTGCCCACAACCCTCAGAGTAAAATAGCGCTGGCTGCAACGTTAAAAGTCCTCAGACTGGGGCCAGTGACTGGAGCCCGTACCACGCTGGGGTTTCCAGCAGCATATTGCTGACCAGCCAACAAAAACAACTGGAACTGCCAGACTACCATTAAGAGGTGTGTGCTCCATTAAAAGCAGCATGTAACTGCATATCTGTAGCCAGAAGTAAGCGGAATAGTTCATGCAAAAGTGAAAAATCCACCATTGTTTACTCACCCTCCTTTGCGACTATACCAATATTTTATAAAAAAAAAATTACTTTAAAATGATTTAAAAAAAAAAAAGAAGAAGTATCAAGTGTCCATAAGGAGATGCATAGAAAGCTTAAGAAAAATGAATGCAACATTTTACATAATTTTACAAAAATACACATTTATTATGTCTGTCAAAGTTAACATGTGCAAGAAACATATTATAAGATAACATATAAGTTAACATATTTGACACACTGTTTTGGAAAAATATTTACTGTTAAAAAATTCTCATTACCAAAAAATGTCAAAAAAATTATTCAAACCGTAAATATTTATCATTGTCATTTCTTTATGTTTTTCTCTAAAAACCCTTAATGTACCAATGCATTATGGTACTTAACATTTTGGGGAGAAATGTGCTTAACTATCATGCAAATTATGTTACAATGCAAAATATCCTTAAGAAATAGTTGACCCAAAAAAATTTATTTAAAATGTGTTATATTTCAAGTTAATAAAAAATTTCTACTTTTATGATTCTCTTACATCCTTTTAAAACTTGAATTTTCCTGTACCCATTATTTGTAATAGCATAAAACGAATGACCAGTACGTTATTAAAATAATAACTGAATATTAAAATAATAACTTAATTGAACTGTCAACTTGAAGTAAACATTTTGTGAAAATATTTTAATAAAATTGCATTAGTGAAATAATTTCCTTTGACAATAGCCAATTATTTAATTTTGAAAACATCACTTTTCTAATTGTCACACTTTGTCACGGCATAATTAAAAAAAAAATTATATGGACATATTTGGCTGCCTTTATTTTTATATTTTTAAAGCATAAAAAAACATTGGGGCATTCATTCTTTCTGGGTGATCCTGATCCATTCCTTTAAAAAACAGACAGGTTGGTATAATGTTGAATGTGTTAAACTGCACAGGTTAAAGGCAGAGTGGGCAATTTTGGAGAGGCTAGCAATACCGAGCTAGCTTTGAAAGCATAAGATCCCACCCTCCCTTGAGAGCGCTCTACAAACCTATGCCTCCTTCAAAACACATGAACGCACAAAGCAGAGTCTGCAAAGCGTCAAGGGACAAGAGACGGTGTTAAACTACCTCATGTCTCAAAGTACATAACATTACAATAATAATGAACGTAAACAACTTACAGAGCTCCAGTTGACTGCTGCAGATTCATTTCAGCGTTGATAGTGTTGACATTGAAACGCATAAATCCGAGTCTGATGACATGAACAGCTATGATTGGGGTTGACCTCTCTAAATTACGGTTACAACATGGCGTGAACGCAGCATAAGCTCTTTGTTTTGGTTCAGGAGGAACTGTAAAAGATGGCTGCTGTTTCGTTTGTGCTGCTCTGTGACTGACGTCTGTCTACACCTCTACATAGCCTCATTGAGCAGGTGCGGAGAGGTATGGAAACACAGTTGGACCGAATGCAATGATTGGACAAACATTTTTTGGTCCTGAGACTTCCACAGAAGATACGTACATGTTTTAATATTTAGACCACTTTTATTATTGATTGCTATCAGATGAAAAGAGTTAACAAAAAGTGTTTATGAAAAACAAATTGCCTACCCTATCTTTAAGCTCGAGCACATTGGGCGATGCGATGTTAAACGCTGGGGTCATAGTACAATATCTGTTAGGCTAATAGCAGGGTTTGAATAAAGGGTCTCAGCTTGGCTCATTCAGCCGCTAAAAAATCCCCCCTGCTGGAAGGAGTCAATCAGCACACCGCCAGGTGACAGATTTCACCATCACACTCTGACACCGAGGCTGGGAGCAAGCAAAATATTGTTGTCTGCCATGCCAACTAATAAGTAATTATATGCTAGTCCTTCACAGATGGCAGACCCCACAGTCATTCCGCTGTCTTCCAATAAAGGAGAAATTAAGTTAAAGCGCTTCTCCGCACATGTGCATCTGCAACACGAACAAGCCTGAGTCTAAACAAGCGGCGAACGTGCCTGAGAGTTAACAGGAAAGAGCCCATTAAAACAAGCTCAAGACACTGCAAATCTACTCAACCTGATTGATGTAAAGCCCCTGATTTGTGCGCAGTGCACACGTGTGTAATTATGGAAGTGTGCACTTAAAGGTTGTAAATCAAACCTTTGTTTGGAGTTACTCCAACTAGACTGATCGAAGTAGTAGCTCTTCCAAAATCTTAAAAGCTCATCTAAAACAGAGTATAATACGAATACTACCCTTCACAAGTTTAGGGTCAGAATACAGTTTAAAAGAGCTGTTTAAAATGTAATTTATTCCTGTGATGCAAAGCTGAATTTTCAGCATCATTACTCCAGTCTTCAGTGTCACATGATCCTTCAGAAATCATTCTAATATGTTGATTTGCTACTCAAGAAATATTTATTTAATATTATCAATGTTGAAAAGACATTAACATTCTTACAAAAATGCATGGCTTTGCTTCAGAAGGCCTTTATTAACCCCCTGGAGCCATATGGATTACTTTTATGATGAATGGATGCGCTTTTTTGGGCTTCAAAATCTCAGGTACTATTCACTTCCATTATAAAGCTTGGAAGAGCCAGGGTATTTTTTAATATATCTCCAACTGGCTGAAAGAAAAAAGTCATATACACCTAGTGAGTAAATTATGGGATAATTGTCATTTTTGGCTGAACTAACCCTTTAAGACACACAATTCAATCAATACCCAATTGATAAAACCAAGTCCTAACACTTTTTTACATTAAATAACCAATTTCACCTACACGTGAGATTATACAAGTAAACTGGAAGCACGAAAAAGACCTAGCCCTAAAGCTACAACAAACAAGCTTGAACCTATATAAAAACTGACCATTAAAGATGTCATAACACCCTCTCTAAAAGATTTAAGCATTTGTGTGCTTGCTCATCTGACCCACCATCAATTGGCTCCTCTTAAATAAGACATGAAGTGTCAACACTCAGGTTTAAAGCATCATGTGCCGCTCTTCAGCTTTGCCTTTCAATTCCTGCAAGGTCAAATGTTATGAGTTCTTTTGTGGATGTGGACAAGCACAGGTAAAAAGAATAATATCAAGCAAAAATGAAGTCAGAATTGTTGTGTCAAAGGCCAAGTGTGGGCATTGTGTAAAACAAATGAAAAGGGAAAATTACTTCCTTCCTAAATGTCTTCACATCCAAATGTTGGTTTCTGTGGACAAAGCTAAGTGTACCATCTGTACATCACATTATAAATTTCAGAATACTTTAGATGTTTGGCGCAAAAAACTAAGCCACAACGTCTGATCGTTTACTTTTTTATTGGATCATTTTAGATTATTTGTAGATTCAATTCCTTAAGTTAAAAATAAATATTTTTCTTTGCGTTTTTCACGTACAGACGACAACATGGTAGAAACGATCCCCGTTCACACAGATCCGCGAAAAACGACTAAAAACGCTCTATTATGCTGCCAGGCCAGTAGGTGGCGATGTCACTTTGTAAAGGAACATTATGTGCCTAGAGACTGAACACATAACATGCATGTGCATAAAGTCACCGGTTTCACAAATTCGCATTTTTTGTAGTTTACACGGAGACGATAACGGTATCGTTTTTAAAAACGTGCACTTTGAAACTCGTTTTCAAAAGTTTGCTTTTTCAGGCCCCCAAAATACAGTTGTCGTGTAAATAAACAGCCAAAAAGCATAACATTTTTTAAAAATTTGTTGAAAACAGTGTTGTGTAATGCACCACTAGACCAGCACAATTTTGTGCTGACGATTATTGTTATCCAGATTATTGCAATTAATGTTTCAATTCTGTTTTGTTCAGCACTTACAGTATAAGCCGAATACATTATTTTTTTAGGAATTGTTTATAATATAGCTAATAATAACTTTTGTAATTAAAATAAGACCATACGAGTCGCTGTAATGTAATACTATTTATAACCACATTCATGCAATTAATCAATAATCGAATCGATTGCCAAGTTCACGCGCATAGGTTTAGTTACCTATGATCACGCGCGTGAACTCGGCAATCGACTACTGTGGACTTCAACCGAAAACAGGATGTAAACACAGGTATTTGCGCTGGCTTAAATAACATCATTTTTATACATATCTTTCACATCTACTGCAGTCAGATTCACTCGTGTTCACTCTGAAGGAATCACTCACATTTTCTGTGCACTTGTAATGACACATCAAGGATGTTAAGAGGCTAAAAGCAGGTTTAAACATTGCCCCATTGAAGTCAACACGGTGCAAATTTTAAAAATAAATAACTCGGTGTAGGCAACACCGATTTTTGTCGTTGTTCTCTGTATTGACAGCACTCCAAATGTACAAAAAAATGAGCTCAATGTTAAAATTGACCGGAGTTCTCCTTTAATTATGATAAACATAATACAGGCAAAATACAAAAGTTACTGAAAGAGAAACACGACTAACTTCTTTCCTGAGATTTTCTTCCATAAGTTTCAACATGCTGATATTATTTGTATAAAAATAAGTCTATTGAGTGACATTTACGTCAACATTACAAAAATATTTTTAACAAGTCTCACAGGCAAAAAGCTACCAAAATATATTAATCTGGCCATAAAACCAAGCAAAGTGTGGATTACGGTTGTCTTTCCTCAAAATGTATTATACTTTCTTAATAAAAGAGGTAGAAAATGTTTGAACTTGAATAATCTAATAACACTAACCGAACTGAATGCATAAAGGCAAGCTTCAATTAACGGAAACAGAGTTACTATGTTTTCATCAGAAATTGAACCGGTCATCCTGAATCTACCAAAAGCCTCAGTCATATTCCCTTTTCACTTTAGATCAAAGCAATGTGGTTTGCTTCATTTCATAGATCCGCGGAAAAGTGGTTAATTCATCCCTGCGCTGAGATCGCCTCCGAAACCCACAATCACAGCCAATGGAGCGAAAGCCAAATAAACTTACTTACACACCACAAGCAAAACCACAAACTGCTTGTGGTTAACTAATAATAACCAGTTTGGCATGTGGCGTCCTACTGTGCGCAATTATAAGATCTGACTAAACCGCAATCTGTTTAAGCAGACAAAATATGATTAACAGTAACAGCTGCTGAAACGAGTGTGACATTGATATTTACGTATAGTCCAAAACAAATGTATGGTCCAAGGACACAATAAGCTTTTCTAACAAATCAGCATGTATGAAAATGTATTGTTGCAACATTTCCTATCTGTCTCTTACAGTGTGTATTGGGCCTGCACAATTAATCAGAAAAAAAAAAAAAATCACATTCAATGAAACTTGATGCCAAAAGTCCGAGATAAAATATAAAAAGTTATCACACTTGTCACGTGTACACTTTTGAATGTCACCAAGTATTTTATTTTTTTTTTATTTAGTAAAATTTTTGAATGTTGGATCTCGTGTTTCATTGAAATTATAAAATTTCTTAAATTTCGCTACCTTAAAAAGTCATTTCGACTTAAATGACATTAAACTGGCTTTAAAAAAAACTTATTTAGATAAGTTAAAGCAATGTAAAAACGTCATAACTTATTGATCATATCATTTTTTTACAGTGTAATTTTTTTATGTCAATCATGTAGCCCTATCGTGCTGAAAAAAACTGCAAAAAATATAGAGTTTTTATTTTTGACCTTCATATATTAATCAATAATAGTCAATTATGAATGATCAATAATAATAAAATAGTATTACTATTCATAATATGAACTAACATCTAGGTATCAACTTTTCTAAACTTTTGCCAGACAACTACCAGCATTATCAATAGTTGTTCAGTTTATTGTAAATTAGCATTTTGAGTCCCTCTGAATGCCCTATGGATTTAAAATGATGGATTCAAGTCAACTGAGTCAATTAAGGTGTATGGTTAACATTACTTGAATAACATAACTTCTATCTCAATGCAGTTTTTAAGTTGCTAAAAGGTTACTAAATAAGGACTACAACTACCAAAATTATGTGATTGTGTGTCCTTGATGAATCAGAAAACAACTGTATTCCTTCCAACTAACATAAATGCTTCAACATTCATATTTGAAGTATGACTGTATCAATTATGCTATAATAAAATATGCTAGAACAAATTGTCTCTTAATTTTAGTCATAAATCACAAACCACCACTGTAAAACAGCCTGACATCATGACCACACAAGGTCTGTTGAATCTCTTAGTGTGTTTGTTGTACAAGTCTTGCGAAAGCAAAGTGAATTTCTAACCCAGGAGAACAGAACAGTTCCACTGAACGCTTTGTTTCTCGTTGCCCATTCACACAAGGGTTACATAACAGGACTAAGGCGTTCTTTCTTTTGCCTTTCCCTTCCAGATGCACTTTAGTCCTGCTCTAATGGGTTGGGGTGAATATAGGTCAGCAGGTTAGGAGTGTCTCAAAGTCAATCTCCTACTTTAAAATAAAATGGCACAGACTTGCCTAAAAACTCCCATCCGGACTGAGCCTCCCTATACCTGCCTCTTCTGACTGCTATTACATAACAGCAGAGCTGGGAAAGTACCATGCAACAACAGTGAAACAACGTCCTTTTAAACGGCTAGAAAAAGAGAACGGATGGTTTATTATTGATTCATTAGGATTTCAATCATGCAGCAAACTCATTTGTGCTATGCATGGAAATTTTCTTATGGACGAAAACATTAATAATTGATCCATAAGGAAATAAACACTCGTTCAACTCGCTTCACAGTCCAGCGGTAATATTTTCGTCTCGAAAGCAAGTGGACCCGAGTTCGAATCCAGAGCTTGCATAAAAATTTTGCTTAATAAACCAAGCGAAAACAAAACGACATTACGCAAAGTATCGCTACACACATTTGTCACCGTGTAATCGTACAAAACACAATCACAGACTTCAACATTACAGATATTGAATGTTTCCCCCCCCCCCGCTCTGTTTATGGCAAAACTTGTTACATAACCAGCTTACATTCCACATTCAACATATCAGCCTCTAAATATACCCTTCAGCGCGACACATAACAACCCAAAAACAGATTCACAATGTTACTTTACACTGTGTCATGTCACTTGTTCACTTTTTTGTCTGATACATTTTGCACTGAACTTGGATGAGTTGAATAGAGACACTGAAGGGGGAGTGGCTAGAAATCTACTGTCTGTACTGTAAATCACACGTATTTAGACGTAGATTCTTTCAAATGACATATTAAATCATAACGGGAAGTTAAAATGCTTTAAATATATATATATATTACACATGCAAATTGATGTGTCTCCGATCAGCATCAGAAAACGTGCAATGGGCAAGTAGAGGCATGCTGACAACCAATGAATGAAACATAAAAATATAACGCTTAAAAAATAAACATGCATCTAATAAACACACTGCGCGAGTGCGCGTCAAATTCTACCATTGCCTCAGTCTCATTTAAACAGTCTAGTCCATATAAGTTCGACTTGTTATCATGTACATTAGCTACACGTATCTTTAGATTATTTTACACCATTATTTAAATCCAAAATGAACTTTCATATTGTCAAATTTAGGTTTTGTTGATAAACGAATCTGATTATTTTTTTAGTCTTCAGTGTCAGTGCTGTCATACATCCAACAATGGCAGGCTCATTCGGTTACAAAAACGGCAACTCTAAAAGCATCTCAATTCTGATATATTTCATAAAAAATGCCGTTTATTCTAATTCACCACGCGCTTTCCCAGTGAAACAAACGCACTGGAATCGTTTTTACGCGGCGCGCGCGCGCCATTCAAGTTGAAATGAATTCACTTTGAAGTTTTTGCTCATCAATACTACGGAGAATCATTGTCGTATCGATTCCAAATAATCAATGTCTCTCACCTCTGTTGGTGCTGGAGCAGCTCTGCCTGCGCACCGGGGCTTGGTGCTCAGCTTTGCGGAGGGTCTCCAGGTTTACCGGGGTTTCCCTGACCGGGGTAACCGGCTCTGAGACGCCGTTGCCCGGGTCGCTCGCTGGATCTGGAGGGGACTCCATGTTGTGCTTTCTTTTGGAGCTATTGCTGCTGGTGTATCACGATGCGCCGCGATGCGACTCAGAGCTCAGAGGTTTGGTGTAGCTTTGTATTTTTCTAGCAGAAGTAAGAAATGTTGAACAGGCGAGTGTGTAGACAGACAGAGGTGGGTGTGTGTGTTTGATTGTCCACTGGCAGCGCTAGAGAGGAGCTCCGGTGCAGCCGCTCAACAGGGAGACACTGTCAATAGCCGATGAATGGATGTGTGTGAGACCTATTAACAGTGGAACTTTCATGTCTTTGCTCATGTTCTAATGATACAGCCGCACATTTTCCGATATGCGACACATAATATGACATTTATAAGGGCACATATTGCGCTATTGCACAGAAGACATTCTGACAGGATCTTATACGTTTTTATAATCCCTGCACGTTTGGTTTATGAGCCGAGCCAAAAAGTAGGCTATATGTGTATATATAAAATTATACACACACACACACACTACTAGCAAATTACATACTGGCAAAACTAGCAAATTACATTACAGCATTTGCCTTATTACATTTGGTTGCTCTATATTAATATCTAAATATTTTATAAATTGTATCTCTTTGTCAATTTCATATCCACAATTGAAAACATACCAATTTTAAATCCCTCTCCACATATTTAAGACGTAAAATAATGCAGACTCAAAATCAAAAATTTCAAACTATTCTAATTCGCATGCCATCTTTTTGCTATTCTTTACTTTCTAGTTTTCCTCTTTTTTTATGTTAATGAAAACATGCATTTTTATGCCCTGTTTTTGTCTGTGAGCTGTGTACAGCAAATTCATAAAAAAAATATGTTCATCATCACTGTTAATTGCATCTTTTAGCAACTAATGTAAGATTTATACGATCATATCAAGGCTTGGCAGCATAAATGCCTATATTATAATTTCTAAAGTACCATACGTGTTTTAACCTCTAAATGGGTCTGGATCCTGGAGACAGACATATATATAGGCCTGTGTGTGTGTGTGTGTGTGTGTGTGTGTGTGTGTGTGTGTGTGTGTGTGTGTGTGTGTGTGTGTGTGTGTGTGTGTTACTTGGTCTAAGAAATTAATTTGAAGGTATTTCTTATATTCCTCCCCTGCATATTAAAGGGTTAATAAAGATTCATGATATTTATTTTATGATTTATATGATTTATGATGCATTGGCGGAATAACCCAAATACAGCACATATAATGTGCTAATATTAAATCATTGCACATATCCACAAGTTAAACTCTTACTATATAAACTTGCATTTACCAACACATTCAGCTTGTGCACAGACTGAAATAACTAAAGTATGACTATGGTTGTGTTTGTTTAATCAGTGTAAGAGCGCAGTAGATTAAGTTGGTCTGAGCTCAGTTGATCACTCTTTGCCATCAGGGAAAGCAAGGTTTTATAGCTGAATGTTGAGGGCGTGTTTTGATTCTAAACAATAGCAAACTTGAGGGGCCCTTATTAATGAAATATTTCGTTTGGTGTCACAGCAGTCACGAGCTCTCCCTGCGGCTTTATAAACAGCATGCATGACGCACGTGATCAGTGCGGAAGAGCCACGCCCCCTCAGAGAGCTGCACGTGGACTTTGGCATGGTCCTAAACAAGTCAAGTTCAGTTCACCGCGTGCACGAGTGCGTCGAAGTGGTTACGTTTAAGTTAGCTGAGAGGTCAGAAAGGAATGGTAACACTTCACAATAAGGTCTCATTTGTTTACATTAAGTATTAACTTATGTGAGCTAACAATGAGCAATTTTTTTTAACAGTAGCCTATTAACTTTTTTTAATGTTAGTTGATAAATGTTCACGGTAGTTTACAGAGCATTAACCAAAACAAACACGAAAAGAGATACACCTAGAAAATGCTGAGATTAACATTAACTACACTGTAAAAAAAAATCCCGTAAAAAAACGGTAAATCTCTGGCAGCAAAGTTTCCAGACGGGTTCTGTTAAATTACAGCAAATAACCATTTCACAAAATTACAGACAAAAACCGTAAAAATACAGAATTGACTTTACGGTCAAAATGAATTAAATTACAGTACATTACTGTTAATAATGTTTTATTAAACCGTGGAAAAACGGATAAATTATGTCAAATTACATAAAAAGAACATTTAACTTTAAGGTTAAACTGTAAATTTAGGGTTTTATAAAGTTATTTTATAATAATGCTCTGTCTATCTACAGTAATTATCTTTTAATATATAGTTTTTCTGTGTAAAATAACTATGAATATATGTATAAAAATGTAATAAGTACATACATTCAAATACAAAGTTTGTATATTTACAGTTTTAATTTTTGCAGATCCAGTTTCACAACTTTGACCAATCTCTAATTAAGTACTTAATAATAGCAAATGTACAGTCAATTTCTGTTAAATTAACTAACGTACAAGTACGGAATACCTGCACATTTACAGTATTACTCATTAAACACCGAACATCAAGATACGTGAATGATAGGAAATACAAGCTTAGTATATAATTTAGAACATGTAAAAATATCCACATTAAAAGACAATTGCTGTATGCCTTTATACTCTAATATAACTTATTTCAAACATTTACAATTACATTTTATCCAAAGTGACTTAAAATTAAGAGAACAATAGAAGCAACAAGTGCAGTGACAAGTCCCAGTTAGTGTAGCACAGTACACAATTTTTCTTTTTTTTTATTAAAACAAAGATTTAGTATTATTGGGTCAAGTGTTTATGAAAAGATGGATCTTTAGCAGTTTCTTGAAAATGTGTTGAGTTGGGCAGGTCATCCCACCAGCAGGGATCAGTCCAGGGAAAGGCCAGTGAAAGTGATTTTGTGTCTCTTTGGGATGATGGCACCACAAGGCGCCGTTCACTTGCAGAACACAAGCTTCTGGAGACACATAGATCTGAAGCAGTGAGTTTAGGTCTTGCTGCAGCATCTGGATCAGTTGCAGAGGTTTGACTGATGCTGGAAGGCCTGCCAGGAGAGCATTACAATAGTCCAGTCTGGATAGAACAAGAGCTTAGACAAGGAGTTGTGTGGCTCCGATAGGAAGGGCCGGATCTTTCTGATGTTGTAGAAGGCAAATCAGCAGGATCACACTGCAAGGATGGTTTGGCTGAAACCATAAGCAGTTCTGTCTTGGCAAGGTTGAGTTGAAGGTGAAGGTCATTCATCCAGCAAGAATTGTCCATCAGGTAGGCTGAGATAACCGTCAGATCCTCTGGCTGGAATGAAAGGTAGAGATATGTGTCATTAAGTGATAGGAAAAGTCATGTTTCTAAATGACAGAGCCTAGTTACACTAAAAAAAAAAAAATGTGTGGAATCTAACACAATCGTGGTCTTACTGTAGTAAAACCAAACCTTGTACAGCTCCAGTGGCCTCACAAGGATCAAATGAATATTCACATGGGAAAATATACAGTATAAAACAAATTACATTTTCTGCCACTTTTAGTGCAATCATATGGAATCAGAAGACTCGGCCATTACAATATTTTAAATTACTTCTTCCCATACCTTGTTTGCCATGCCATGATCATTCTGCTTTCCACTTGACCTGAAATCACACACAAAAAAAAAAATATATATATTTTTTTTTTAACAACTCAGTATTACATTTACACATGTAAGAATATGTTCCACTGCAAAACCTCAACTGACTATGATCTGGAAGCTGAGCAGGAAAGGCTAACAGTGGAGTTTTGAGCTGAGACACCTAAGTTAAGTTAGGGGTGTACGTTAACTTTCTGTTCATCTGGATCAATGCAATTTTCATAACCAATGATCAAAAGTATCCTATGAAAAAGGCTACTATGATGACCTCAGGTCATCCAAAATGTAGATAAGTGCATTTCTTCATCAGAACACAAACATTCTATCAACTTTTATTTTATAAGCCTAATATGCAAATGTATGCATTCTATAGCTAACGTTACGTGTTGGCAAGCAGATGCAGCCAGAATATGCAATTTATCATGTTGTGTTCATATTCTAGTCTCATGTGCTTTCCTGTATCATCAAGTACAGTATTTACTGAATTCGTTTTCTTAACGGTCTTGATAGCCACGTTAACCCTTACGAAAATTAACTATGATTTAACCACAAAGAAAAAAACAAACAAACAAACATGGTAGGCCTATTTGTAGTATAACTGTGGTTATTAAAAATGGTAATAAAATCCGTCAAAAACGTGGTTACTATAATTTTACTATAATTAAAACCAAGGATATTTTTTAAGATAACTTAAGAGTTTTCAGCTTCCAGATGGTGTTTCAAAATGTCCCGCCATTTAAGAGTGATTTACTGACAGATACTATCGCGTATTAACGAAGATTTTATACACAATTAAACGGACTTTGATATACAACATGTCTACGAAAGCTCGTTTTAGGTCTTTTGAGATGTGGGTTCAACTGATCTTTCTTAAAACAGATGGAAAATGTTAAGACGCATGCTACATTTTCAGTGTTTTGAAAACACTGATTGCTGCTGATTGAAACACCCTCCTGCTCTCGCCTGTTAACTGAACATCATTTAAGAATGCTAACGTTAGCTTGAAAACTGTAAACTTAACACAAATGTAATATAAAATATCGTTCACATGTAACTTAGGATAATGAGACTCTTACCTCAGCCGGTGATCGGTTGGCATGATGTCCGCCGTGACGAACAAAGCTCACTGAAAAGGGCGTTATTTCCGAAGAATCCAAACGACTGACTGACAACAGAGATCCTGCTCACGGCTGCTTACGGCTGCTGTTGACGAATACGATTGCTTTGAACCACTGTTGATCTCACAATCCACTTCACGAGAGTAGACTGAATTCAAATCTCCCGCTTGCCCAAACTCGACTGATCAGCGTTAACCGTTGTGGGCGGGAGTAAACAGCGGAAGTGAATTTGAATCTGCGTCATCGCGCGCGCGCACTCACACACACACACACACACACACACACACACACACACAAAGCCCTGAATGTGAAGCAACGGAGATTTGGAAAAATATTCATAAAATATACATGAAATTATGGGAGAATAAGACAATGAAATAATGATCAAAATGAGTATAAAATAAAATGTGAAATAAAAAATAATTCAATACAGGCCTACTGTAGCCTATGTAGGGTACTGTATGTACAAATACTATTATTTAACCTTAAAAAAACTCACTTTAACCCCCACATGCTTAATAATCTGTAAGGAAAATATATTGAAAAGATGCTGATTTCCGCAGTTATACCTTCTTTTCTTTGTTTTCTAATTTCACAGAAAAAATCTGTAAAATATTACTTAATAATGTCTGTAAAATTACACATAACTCTGTAAAAATACAGACAAGTTCTTTTTAAAAAACGTAAAATTGCTGTAAAACCAAAATACAAGCAATTACCTGTAAATTTAACAATGGACCTTTAAATTACAGCAAATGCCTTTTATTTTACAGATATTTGCTGTATAATGACAAAACGGTAAAATTCTGTAAAAATATACAGACAATTACCTGTAAAATTACACTTTTTTTTTACAGTGTAAGATGAATGCTGTAGTGTTCTAGTTCCTGGCAATTACTGTAGTTACCAAATGAAACCTTCTTGTAAAGTGTAAGTGTTAGCAAAGTAATTCATCACATGACATCGCATATTATGAGATCCAGCCAGCCCACCTGTTCATGGATAAAGAATTATAATTTTGTCATCATTTACTCACCCTCATGTCGTTCAAACCCCGTAGGCCTATGACTTTATTTATTCTTTGGAACACAGACCGGTATTAATAATGTGGGAAAGGACTGTCAAAATCATTAATAAATAAAATAAGCGAATTCATTCAAATGCTGAGCAATATTCCAAGAGTTTTGGAAAGCATAGCTTTGAATGGTAAATGCCACAGTGTGTAAATTGTATTCACGCATGTGCAGATTTAAACTTGCCGCGTGAAGGTGCGTTGCATCTTCAAAACAATTGGTGCTCATGTGTCTCGTGACTGATCACGATGTATCTACACCTGGGCTGCGTTCCACCCCAAATTTTATATGCCCTTCACTTGCTAACTGTCCCAAATCGCGCACTTCATGTGGACTTTCGGTCTCGTGGACTTGAATTGCGCGTGCTCGCCGAGTCTACGAGTCCGTAGGCCGTCCCATTCAGCATTTTAACGCTCTGAAGTGTGCTCAGCAGCGCCCCCTTTGTACCCTTGAAGGGGTCTTCCGCGAAGCCCGCATAGATGCAGGCTCCACGCACTTTAACTACCCAGGAATCCTTGCGAAAGGCCAATCAGACAACGAATGGGAGGAGATTTCGCTCACGGATAATTGTTGACATGGCTGAGAAGAAAATATTACGGTTTTTATTACCTAGATGTATATTTTACTTGTTACATACAGTTTATACAAACATTATGGTCATTGAGCAGTGGTTGATGTCTCAAACATAATAGTGTGTTGAATAAATAATACGATCACATTATAATTCATTAAATAAATAGAAACGAATGTCGGGGCTTTACTGAGTCATATGTAAACATAGTATGAATATTGAAACCTGTAAATTCATCTGAATCTCATGCACATTTTCATTATGTGTTAAAATTGTAATCTTAGTTCAAATGGAACATTATGTATTATTATGTAGCTAGCTACAACTGTATACATCTTTTAAATAAGCATGATGTATCTATTGTCTAATGCCCAGGTGGCATGCACAATATCAAAATACAGAACTGTAAAATTAAGCTGTGTAGTTGACATGGAGATAAGACGTCGGAGCGCAAAAATGTGATTTCTCCTTCCCAACAACAACCAGGCCGTTATTTCCGGCGTGACGATCGAGTCTGTCCCAAAAATACCTCTCAATGCGCCCTCGTGGACTCGCGCCAAGGGGCCAATAGGTCTGCACTACATTACGTCACCAAAGTGTGGACTCTGAGGAAGTCCACAAGTCCGGAGTGTGCCATTTGGGACAGGGCCCCTCCGTCTCGTGGACTCGGTTGTGCTTCATTGCTTACGAGTGCCCACTACTGGCGGAACCCTTGCAATGTAAATGGAATGAATGCACTAATGCTGCCTTCACGTGCTATCGGAATTATCGTAAATACTAGTTTCCTAGTTAAAAATTGGACATGAACGCCCACTCAAGTCAAAATTTGAGTGCAATTAGCTCATAATCATGACTTCAGAAGTGGGAAGTAGGAGATTTCCGATAGCAGAAGGCAGCGTAATTGGAATTCACTATAGAGCTGATTTGTTATTGATACCCCTTTTTTGCTCATGAATTTGTTTTATGCTCCATTATAAGTTGTTGGAGAAAATATATAAAATCCTATAGGTATGAGCTGATGTAAAAAAAAATCAATAGTATTTGACTGTGAACAAAAGGTAGCTACAAGTATTATGCGATTAAATCTGAACATAATTCATATATTATACACTATTATGCAATTCATTCTCAAAATAATTATTATACACTACAGTTAAGCGTGATCTGCTGTGATGTCCCAATAAAGTTCAATTGTGGGATATAGAGCTGCTTGAAGTGTACATCGGAGTAGACTCTGTCGAAATTGAGGGAACGAGGGTCTGTCCATATAAACTTCCTTTGTCTACTTACACACTTCAAAATGGCGGCAGGGATTTCCCCTGAGGGGAAGTGCTAAGGGACGTTTGCAAGTGCGTGTTTAAAAGCGAAGTGGAACGCAGTCCTGTTGAGTGACTATCATAAATTTACCAGCAAACCTACAAATATTTCTAGTTAATAGTAAAGAATCTTTAAAAATGCGTAAACAAAGTGATGTGTTTTAAATTATATATCACATAGGCAATCAGTTTAAAAAATCAAATGTTCTCTTTCAGTTAAATGAAATAGGCTAATTTTGGAGTGGCTAGCAATAGCAAGCTAGTTTTGAAAGCATTAGATCCCACCCTCCCTTGAGAGCGCTCTACAAAGCCACGCCTCCTTCATAACGCATGAACGCACACAGCAGAGTCTGCAAAGTGCCCCGAGACAAGAGACAGTGTTAAGCTACGTCATGTCTCAAAGCACATAACATTACAATAATAATGAACATTAACAACTTACAGAGCACTAACTTGTACCATCTGACTGCTGCAGATTCATTTCAGCGTTGATAGTGTTGACATAGAAACACATAATTTCGAGTCACGAACCGCTCAGAGAATAACGTCACGGGTTTCAATCTCTTCCCAATTACAGTAGTTATGGTGTGAACGCGGTGTAAGACTGGAAACACTGGAAGAGAGGGCAACTCTCTGAGAGAACAAAGGAAATTAACATTTGAACTCACTCTTGTGCACCATTCAAGAAGCAAGTCTCACCTCAGAATCATCCTAGTCTACATCTTTTTCCCTCTTCCCCATTCCTTCTCTCTTGCTGAGATCACCAAAATTCACCCAAGAATCTATATGATTTAATGTGAATAATTATCATACAGTATTACACATGTTTGGTATCATTTGAAATGTCTCAGTGTGACTGGTACAAAGGTCTCATTCCCAAATAAGTATATTAAAAGGTATTTAAGAGTTTAAAGATATCTCGCACACAGAGGAGGGTGTGTCTTAAAGGCAAATGGCATCCTGCTCTCAAAGGTGTAAACTCAATACAAATTCTCATTGTTAGAAAATGTTTCCATGTAAATCAACCTCTGTCCCCAGTTAGTCTGGGATGGTGATTAATGCAAATTCCCACTGTGAACTCATCTGAAAAGAGGTTTCTTCTTTGGTCTGAGTATTTAGGGAGATGCTGAAGAAAGCTTGTGGCGATTTGTATCTTAAATTAGCCCGTGATGCGGAGAGTGGCCCAGACTCTCAGCATCATGTATTTTCTAATGTCTGGCTCGCATCTTTTCTCTTTATTCCAGAGCATTTGATGTTTTGTATTTATTATTTTTGAACTGATTATGGAATTGGCATGATACATTTACCTGACATAATAAATTGTTAAATTTGATTTTATTCCAAATGACTCTGAAATTGTTTTCCCAAATAGATTAAACAGATTTTTATGTTTCCGCAAGTTTTGCGTCAGATTAGTGATGACTAATATTTGGCATCAATTCAAGTGTACTTAGTTTGCAAAGACAAGAAGTGAATTTCCGTTTATAACAGCATATGCTGCTTGACCAATCTAAATTTGGGTGTGTCTTACCTCAGTTTTAATTTAATGTTACTTTAGATAAGCGTACATGGGAAACCACGACATGGCCAATCCAAAGCTATTATGAGAGAAGTAATGTTGGTCAACTTATATCTGTAATAGTGGCCATACCTCTACTGAAGTAAACGTTAAGTTAAATTCAAGTTTATGCAATTCCATGGAGCTATACCAAAGTATCTTTGATTGTGTAAACGTGAATGTGACCGATCTCAGGTATAGCAATTACCTCTGTTTGGTGATCAAAACTGATGAGCTTGTGTACGTGAGACCTGCGTTAAACAGAAGACGAGAGGACCTCTGAGCGAGTTAAAAAGAATAATCAAACGTTCGCTCACTTTTAATGATGCTCAGACAGCATTAAAACCTTTTTCATTTAGGGCTTACAGCAGCATAAGCTTGTTTTGGTTGAGGAGGAACTGTAAAAAGCGGCTGCTGTTTCGTTTGTGCTGCTCTGTGACTGACATATGTCTACAACTCTACATTGCATGAAACACGCTGATGACGTGTGATTCTGCGAGAACAGGTGCGCGGAGGTATGGAAATACATATGTTGACAGGCAGGTATGACATCGTATTGTTGCATTCGGACCGAATGCAATGATTGGACGAACATTTTATGGCCGTACACTACGCTACATTAGCCTGAAAACCTCCATATACTTTAGCTCAAAAAAGTATTAAGACACTCATGCCACATAAAAAATGTATGAATGTCTTTTGTAATAATAACACAATATGAAACTATTATTAGTCATTTTACAAAAACATTTTTTTTAGGTTTCAAATTATAATACAAGAAGTGTTTGGAAGCTTTCTTGTGAAATGTTGGTGCAACATGTTCATAGTTAATTCGATGAACTAATTTTTTTAGGACACCTGTGTGAACTTTATGTCCTCTAAAAATCCCGTCAGGACCAGTTGGTTAAGAGTCATTTCTCAAATGTCCCGGAAATAAGAAGTTAGTTCTAAGAAAAGCTGTAGCATTAAAGTATTATATTGAAGTGTGTCCAAAAAAAAATTTCAGAGCCACTTTCATCAATCTTTCATCATAGATAAACATCTGATGGTCCACTGAGGCGAAGATGCCCAGACAGATGTTTTTTTTTTTTTTTTTTTACACTGGATGTCCAAACTTGAATTGCTTACATCAGCAAGAGTTTTTCTTTTTGCTAGATAATTTTGAGTCTGCATTATGATGACAGAATTTTCCCGTAAGAATCCATTTTGAAGAATTGATGATATCTATAAAGGTTCTGTCAAGAAATTACATGAATAAAGTCAATTTTGTTGTAAAGTGATTTTGGTCAAACTAGAATGATATGTTAAAGTTATATTTTGTGCATCTACAAAAAGTTTTGACAGGTTAAAATAACTGATAATAACTTCTGCTTATCAGCCTATTATACACTATAGTGATTTCAGCATCATAACTATCTGTGCTATGAATCTTTTTTTACCGATTTGATTAGCTGTTTCTGGCAAGGTTTGAGATGGTGTGTTTACACTGACGATGGCCTCTAGCCATGTTATAATCCATCTTCAAACTGTACAGCAAGATCAAACTTCAAGCAATGGCAAGACATCAAGAGCCCCTCCAACGTTTGACTGTTTTCAGCCACTTCATTTTCACAATAAGGAATCGACTTTGACATGCTACAGTAGCTTTTCTTTTTTTAAATTGTTCATCTCAGGGAGAAGACAATTGCTTGTTGTGCTTTTCTCGACATAATGGCAACGGTAGTTATTTTAGTAAGGGATGGATTCAGGGAGAATAAATAACAGGGATCTTACTTGAAAAAAGAGAGTAAAAAGACTGTATAAATGAAGCACAGCCATTAAAGAATGTAGAATTGCACGGTATAATCTTTATACACAAAAATATAAACAAAAAACAAACTATATTAAATCATTTTAAAATGAAAATCTAAATCTAAATCTTATCTAAATAAGAAGTTTGTGCTTTATATTAAATAAGAATATATATTAAATGTTTATTAAAAATATAACATTATTTAAAATTCATATATTATAATTGATATATTATTTTATATTACTTTACTTATTAATTTATTTTAATATATATTTATACATTCTTATATATATATATATATATATATATATATGAAAATACCTTTTTATGAAATACCTTCTATAACAAGTTTGTGCCTTTTAATAAATAAATAAATATTTGTATATTGTAAATAAAATGTAAATAATGTATAAAATACAAACTATATATATATATATATATATATATATCTCCTATATATATATATATATATATATATATATATATATATGTGTGTGTGTGTATATATATATATATGTATGTGTTTTTAGACTATTTTACATATTAATTTATAGCAATTTATTTAATTTATTATATATATATATATGCACACGCACATTATATGAACATTGTATGGTCCTACACCATATGTATATGTATATAATATGTGTAAATAAAATAAGTATATTGAAAAATACCATATATTTATTATGAATAGTCTATTATTTTATATTACTTTACATATAAATCTAACCATTTTTGCTTTATAATAAATAAGATTATATAATATAAAATGTAAATAAAATATGTATATGAAAAAATACAGCTAAATTTTATATTACTTTACTACATACATTTTTACTAATATATTATAAATTAACATATGTACAATGTAATTTACATAGTAGAAAATTGTATATATATATATATATATATATATATATATATATATATATATATATATATATATATATATATATATATATATATATATATATATATATATATGTTTTATATATTATAAATATACAATATTTAATGTTATATTAATATTATATTAAGTTAATTTATTATATATTACACATTATGTTATATATATTTACACATTTAAAGTTCTATAATTTTGGGGGGTTGGATTTATAAACTCTGTTTTGTTTGTTTATTTGTTTGTTTGTTTTGTCAGATATCTGGATGGCCAGTCATTAGTTATTTAAAAGTTAAAGTCTGCATATTAATCAACAAATCACTCAGAATTAGTTCAGTCTGAAGCTTTTGTTGTGCATCTGTCATCAGAGTTTATTATCCTTTTTTCTGCTATTATTATTTCCCATTACTAGACTACTGTTATCTAATCTTTGTGGATTTCCCCCCGATATCATCTCTACATAGTCTGCTTGGCCTCTTGACTTCAGGTCCCATGATTTAAAAGCGTTTTATGGTGTCTGGGTGTTCCTCGCTATGATTGCTTACATGTTTTCTCATTTACTCTTTATAACAAGCCTTTCAGGCAAATAATGTCTCTCATTTCTCCTCATTTTCGAGATGATATTCAGTTCAGCAGTGATAAAAGATAAATCGCTGCTGTGTTTCTGTGTGTAATTGCACTTCTACGGTATGAAAAGATGAAAATATGTAGTCTAAATTGAAATAAGTTGATCTTCTGATGTTTACTTTAAAAAATATATACAGTATATTGGTAACAACTTACAATAAGGTTCCATTTGTTAGCATTAAGTTAACATGAACTTCTAAAAATACTTCTAAAGCTTTAGTAATCATAGTTAATGTTAATTTCAACATTTAAGAATATTTTATTAAAATCAAAATGTCATATGCATTAATATTGTTAAATGGACCTGCTCAAATAATAACTAATAATGAATAGATGTATTTTTATTAACTAACATTAAAAAATATTAATGAATACTGTAAAAAAAAAAGATATATATAATAAGTATATTGTTCATTGTTAGATAAAAGCTGGGGCCAACACTGTAAAAAAAAAAGTCGCTGCCTTAAGTACAATCAACTTGGATGTTTAAGTCATTTCAACTTAAAGATGCACTGTGTCATTTTTAGCGGCATCTAGTGGTGAGGTTGCGAATTGCAACCAGCTGAAGTTACGGTGACCGACAGGAAAAGATATCTCGTCTGAGAGAGTAGCCAGTTAAGCAATGAGGTTTCTTTACAAAGATAAATGAAGAAATTAGGTTTACTTAATTATTCAGTAAAACGATATGTTATTGCGAATATTATTGGTGCTTGTTCATCATTGTGTCAGTGTTTTATTCGCTGACTTTAGCTAGCTTCTTTGCGCGAAGGACAACATAGTGACGAAACGCGTTTGTCCGTTTAGGGCCACTGTAGAAACATGTCGCGCATTTCAATGTAAGGGGACCCGCAGTGTATGTAAATAGTCTAGGTCATCTAAGGTCATAAAAACGTAACGGTTGAAGAAAAGTCTTTATACACCACTGAAAACATAGTTATGTATATGATATTGCATTTCTGTCAACAGATCCTTCTAAATATTACACAGTGCACCTTTAAATTGCATTAAACTGACTTAAAAATGTGTTAAATCTTGTATAACTTAAAAAAAAGGGTTGAAATTTGCTTAACTAATTTTGATTAGTTCAAGCAATGTAAAAACATAGACACTGTATGTCTCTCTTTTTTTACAAACCACTTTTTCTGGTCTTGTTGCTGTCATGCCCTCATGTTAAATTAGTAGGACTCGTAAAATGAGCTAAAATAGACTGTCTGACAAATCAAAACATGGTTGCACTTTTAAGGTTGTGTAATTTGGGAGGTCTCCAATCCACATCTCCCCCCACCTGGATAATTGGCCCTAAGTTACTGCATTGGCCCAGTGACACTGGTTTCCACCTCTCTTGGTCTTTACTGAATTAGGAGCCATGAAAAGAGAGGTGTTATGGAACACAGACAAAACAACACCATTACACTTACATTAGCTAAAAACACAAACAGTGTCTGTCAGAGTTACAAATCCATTCAGAACATTTTCATTTGGGGGAGATAATCTGCACCTTTGGCTTTTATCTTCAACAGACCATTTTCATTATCTTACAACAATGTGTATTGATTTTGGAGTAATTATGGCTCTCATGAATCTTCTGAATTTGGTCATGTAATTTGAATGAATTCTCACACTGTTGCGTCGGTGTAGGCGTATGAACTTGTTCTCTCTCATCTCCCCTTTTCTCTGAAGACACTGAACATCCTCATTAACTGCCTTCTTATTAATGAGAGGCATACCGATTACGCACCGTAACATCTACAGTAGATTGTGTAATGAAATGCCAACGTGGGTAAGGTTGTGTATACTGCATATAGGACCGGTTTTATGAGTTCTCTGGCATTGTTTGTTTAGTGTCGCTCGAAGGGTGCGGATGTGGTTATTCAAAAAGTACATCATGCTGAAATACAGGTCAGATATTGATATGCTTTGGAAATCTTCATACCTGTGCAACAGTACACCAAATTAAATATTTAGAGATGTATACCTAAAACACAGAATTAAATGTGACTTCAAATTCAAAATCAGCATGAAACAGCGGTTCGCAAACCATTTTGTTTCGGCAATGTGACACATCTGTACAGTAAGTTAAACAAGATATTCAACATAAACAAACTTGATTTTATCCATAGATAATTGATTGCATCATGAAAAGTGGGCGTTACGTACCATAACAGAGCCAGATGATTGGAGTATTTTGAAAAGTAGTAAATTAAAATTAAAGTAATAAAATAAAATTCAGTTTTATGGACTTTTAGGCCCTGTTTTTTGTGTTTCCCTCGTCTACTTGTGATCCGATCTACTAAAACGCATCTTAATACCAGGTGTAAACAAGGCCTTAGTTTGTATCACCTCTTCCTGTGCTCTGCTCCTGTTTCCTTTCCTTTCCTTTCCTTTCCTTCATTTGTTGTCATGGTTACTAATTATGTTGCACACCTGGTTCTGGTTAAGTTTGTCATTAGTCCTGCGGATTTAAGTCCCGAGTTTGATTCAGTTCATTGTCTTGTATTGTTTTTTTTTTTTAGTTTAAGCCTAAACTGTTATGTTTTGTACTCCTGAAGATTCCTGTATTTTGGATTATTTCTTTGTTTTGTTTTTTTAATAAAGTTTAATGGCTAACATCCACACCTCTCCCTGCTCTTCCATCATCTTCGTCTGGCCAACGTGATAGAAGTGCTAAAGTTACTAAAACTAAAAATTAAAATAAAGCTAAATCAGAGCTTATTTCCTAGTAGAAATTCAGCATGTGGCTCATATTCACAATCTCAACCATATTCTCAAAACTATCGCTTTCAAAATCAACGTCTTCGATTATTGTTGCATAGGAAAAAGTACACTTACATTATTACACACCTCAGGTCGACCCTATAACCTTTTCACACAGAAAAAAATTGAAAACAGACATTCTTCTTATATTGTATGTAATGAATAGATTAAGGAATACTAAAAAGGTTTATGTCTAACTTTGAAAAATGAATGAGGGGGAGGGTAGTGAATGACGTCCCGGGTCAATAAAGACCCGAAGTATGCGTTTAAGGGTTAATTCCAGTCAATGAATTAAGATGCTTTTTGGGACAGAAAAAATTTAGAAAACAGACATTCTTCTTATATTGTATGTAATGAATAGATTAAGGAATACTAAAAAGGTTTATGTCTAACTTCGAAAAATTAATGAGGTGGAGGGTAGTTAATGACGTCCCGGGTCAATAAAGACCCGAAGTATGCGTTTAAGGGTTAATTCCAGTCAATGAATAAAGATGCTTTTTGTGTCCAGATGGTGTAGTTACAGGATCTACCAGCAGGAGCTAATGCAGCCTCAAACAAAACCTTGACCCTTCGGTTTCAGATGTGGAACATTTTATTACATTTTGATGAATGATTATGAAGATAAACATAATTTTTCTAAATTAGTGATGAATTATGCACAATTAGTAGTGTTTTAATACACACCCAGTTATGATTTAATGTTGACTTTAAATTAAGTGATTTGGTTTTGAGAGAATTAACAATCGAAAGCCACTCATGGAAGAAACCTCGATTAATTCAAGGACTGTTTAATGTGTCATTCTTTATGTAAAATCCCTCAACCTTCCTTTGGAAGCAGAGTTTATACAGACTTCCAAACATTTGGTCCCATCCTAAGGCCTGTAAACAAAATAATGAGGAAATATGGCTTTGAATTCTTCTCAATCATCCCTCTTTTCTGGAGGTTTACACAAATCCAAACAGTCCAGGGAGGGATTCAGAAAAAGAACAACTACCAACGTTCATTTACGACATTGCACACACACACACACACACACACACACACACACACACACACACACACAAAAAAAAAACCCACACAATTGAGTGTAATTTCCAAAAGTGCCCAGCTTTGTCCTGCTGCTTTATGTCTCAACTAAGTGGACTGACCACAAGAATCTCACCAGCACAAATCCTCAATAATTTACTGTAAACTGAAGCAGGAGGGGGGTTACAGAAGAGGTTGTGAAGATCCTGAGATGCCTGTGGTCAGCTTTGATTTTGAGAAATAATTTAAAAGGGATCTGACTATAAAACAACGAAAAGCATCTTAATGTTGCCTGAATACAATGGCCTGGCTTGTAAATAAACTAACGTGTGCTTTTAGTGATTTGAGCATGAGATCATAATGAGAGCCTTAAGGGAAATATTACTTTTAAAAACAATAGCCATTGCTTGACCGCAAGCAGAAACAACAAAGTCAGTTAAAATCTCTGGTTTGTCATTTGCATGTTGCTAAGCTAACAACTTAAATTTAGGTAAATTTAGGCTAGTCCCTTTTTTTTTCAAAATATTATCTATAATATTTAGTTATTTTAAATAAAATTAAGTAATATTACATGAGCAAGAGTGCTGTTTTATATCAGCATGAGGCAGCAAGTAATCCAGTAGGTTTTTTGTTCCTGAATTAATCAGTGTTTTGAACAAATCAGTTGAATGAATGATTCAATGTTTTACTTATAAATAAAGCTGTGTGTGAAATAATTTACTTTCTGATAGAAAAAGTACTTGCAACTGTTTAAAAGTACCTTCTATATAGTATGATTGTGTGTAGTGTGAATGTGTGTGTACTACACCACCATGTTGTCACTGTCATGTCACCTACAGTGTCAGTTATGTCGCTTCATTGCCGTTCACAAATCCTCTCCCATAGTGTCGTGAAACTGCTCCGAGACACGATCGGATCCAAACACAATATTTATTGAAAGGGTAATCCACAATCAAAGGTAAGGTCAAAACGCAGACAAACAATCCAAACATATACAGGGCAGGAACTGTCATTATAGCGTACAAACATTTAGCTTTCGTCAATGCATTGTTTACATGGGGATTTTACACTTATGTTTTTTTAGTTTTTTTTTAGGGTGTGTTCACACTTGGCCGTTTGGATTAAAACGAACCCTGGTGCGATTGCTCTGTCTGTGCGGTTCATTTGAATAAGAGTGAACGCTGCCATCCAAACCTTGATGCACACCAAACAAGCGGACCGAGACTCCTGAAAAGATGGGTCTCGGTCCGCTTCCAAATGAACTCTGGTGTTTGAATGAAATATGAACATAGCACGGACCAAAGACATGTAAACAAACCCAAAAAATGGGACATGATGTCACAAGATGCGATCCTAAAAAGGACAGAATACTCACGCACACTTGTTTTTCCTCGATATAGTTGTGATGTTGCCCATCACAGTTCGGTACAGCGTCTCCTCGCGGGCAGATCTTTGTTTGTGTGTGTGAGGGATGGATTCCCTCTGCTGTTTTGACTCCTCTACACATTTTATAAGTTATTAGCTGGTCAAAATACCATCACATGTAGGCTACGCACATAACGAGCGAATTTAGCCCAGCACGCAGCATTGTTTTGGTTGTTCGTAAGTTCCATCGCAAAATATACGTAATAAAAGCCAACCAATCTGGGGTGTGTTTCCCAATAGCATCGTTGGCCAACTATGATCGCATTTTCCATTGAACTCTATTCGACGGAACTTGCGACCATAGTTGGCTTTGGGAAACGCACCCCAGGTTGTGAACACATCCCTATGCCTTTAGGTTTGGTATCTTTAGATTCAGTGTTAAAGGAGAACTCCGGTCAATTTTAACATTGAGCTCATTTTATTGTACATTTGGAGTGCTGTCAATACAGAGAACAACGACAAAAATCGGTGTTGCCTACACCGAGTTATTCTATTTTTAAAATTTGCACCCTGTTGACTTTAATAGGGCAAGTACTAAACCTGCTTTTAGCCTCTTAACATCCTTGATGTGTCATTACAAGTGCACAGAAAATGTGAGTGATTCCTTCAGAGTGAACACGAGTGAATCTGACTGCAGTAGATGTAAAAGATATGTATAAAAATGATGTTATTTAAGCCAGCGCAAATACCTGTGTTTACATCCTGTTTTCGGTTGAAGTCCAAAGTAGTCGATTGCCGAGTTCACGCGCGTGATCATAGGTAACTAAACCTATGCGCGTGAACTCGGCAATCGACTACTTTGGACTTCAACCGAAAAACAGGATGTAAACACAGGTATTTGCGCTGTCTGAAATAACATCATTTTTATACATATCTTTTACATCTACTGCAGTCAGATCCACTCGTGTTCACTCAGAAGGAATCACTCACATTTTCTGTGCACTTGTAATGACACATCAAGGATGTTAAGAGCCTAAAAGAAGGTTTAGTACTTGCCCTATTAAAGTCAACAGGGTGCAAATTTTACAAATAGAATAACTCGGTGTAGGCAACACCGATTTTTGTCGTTGTTCTCTGTATTGACAGCACTCCAAATGTACAAAAAAATTAGCTCAATGTTAAAATTGACCGGAGTTCTCCTTTAAAATGCCAATGTGAACACAAAGCGAACCATGACTAAATGTTGTTGTTGTTGTTTTTTTGGTCCGGACCAAACAAACCAAGCGAACCGAACTACATGTATGAACACACCCTTAAAGGAATAGTTCACTTCAAAAATGAAAATGTTGTCATCATTTACTCACCTTCAAGTTGTTTCAAACCTGTATGAATTTCTTTCTTCTGCTGAACACAAAGGAAGATATGTATAAGAATGTCGGTAACCAGACAGTTGATGGACCCCATTGACTTCCATAGTAGTAAAAAATTACCATGGAAGTCAATGGGGTTACCTACCAACATTCTTCAAAATATCTTCTTTTGTGTTCAGCAGAAGAAAGAAATTCATACAGGTGTGAAACAACTTGAGGGTGAAGATTTTAATTTTGAAGTGAAATATTCATTTACAGTTTTTACTTTGTTCGCATTGTCAAACGCTCCTTCAAGTTCTTGTATCAAAGACTAAACGAGTGCTATTCAATTATTTCGTCACCGTATGAAATAATAATCTGAAAAATAAACACGTTTAGAGTCTCGAGGCTGGTTGAGAACCCGATGAGGAGTGAGAAAAGAAAGCGGAATCACAGCCTGACATGTTTATGCATTTACGTGAAGATAATTAGTCTGTGGGGTGACATTTCCCAGCACAAAAATGCAGAGGGTGATGATCCACAAGGGATAATGTGGGAACATCTACAGACCAGTTTTAAATGTCAGTGTGTGTGCGTTTGTATGTGTCGGAGTGTAAGATAAAGCACCGATACAAACCGACGACGAGTCTTTGACCCACACGGGTGTGACCACAGAACGCAAACATAATGTAAAGTCACGTTAAAACAACAAACGAGACACTTTGAAGAAGACCGCAGTTTGTAATTGCTTTTCATGGCCTGAACGTCCCAAATGTGATTTAAACTTTACCGCCTGTGTTTTTCCTCGGAAAATAGACAGACTGACCCTTTCACCTGCAACGGCTTCCTCTCCAAACCAATGGACAATCCCAATGGATCCAAAATGTATATGTTGAAAGGACGTTCAATGTAATTGAGTGTGCATGCTTTAAAAATGGACCATTCCGAACTTTCCACAGGGAAAAGTCCGCAAGATGAGGTCCGCTTCCTCTTTGCCCCCATTCAAGTTGTGCGCCGACTCCTTGACCTCCCACTATCCTGGTCTTTGGCCTCCCACGTCCTGCATTATGAAAATTCAATGAAGTGAAGTGCCGACGAGGAAAGTGGAGCAAAGAAGATGGAAAGACAGCGCAAGGTATAAAAAGAGAGCAGAGGGAAAACTCTCCTTTCTTACATCACCGATCATATCCCGCCACCGGCCCACCGCCACCCTTCCCATCAGCCCCCCCACCCCTGTGTTTAAATCCAAGAAGAGGCAAGGACGAGTCTGATACACCGGCGCTTTCATTTTTTGAGTGATGATGAATTGCTGCCGCCGTGCTAGACCGGAGCAGGGGAAGGATGCGGCGGATGCCGGGCGGGAGACACTGTGTTTAAAAATGATTGATTAAACTGACACCGGCGCAGGAGTGCAGAGCCGCTCTATTTTTCTCCCTCATTATGTAAGACAATATTTCAAATCAAGAGAGCACTTGAAGAGGACAGCGCAAGCCCCCAGACAGGACACCCTTCAGATAAAGTTTACAGCCAAAATATGAAAGAATATGTCTATATGGGCCTCATTTTCAGTTTGGCTTTTGGCATTACAAGAGCTGCAGACTGATCGTTTATGTGTTTAAAATGATCTTCTCGTTCTCGATATATGCTTCGATTTGGCTTTGCACATGATTATGTAGTGTTTAATTTTCTTGGACTTCAAATTATTCTAAAATAAATTCAAATTTGCTCTGAAATAAAAATCAAGGTATTTCACTTTTTTGACTGAAATGGGAGAATGATTTTGGTTCTAAATAAATCAAGTTTTTTTTATTTTACTCCAGTCAGTGCTCTAAAAGAGAAGAACAAAATGAAATTAGGGGTTCAGTTCCATATAAAAACAGTGTCTTTGTTATTATTAAAAATATTATCAAATGGGTTAATTTAGGTACATGTTAAATTAGGTGTAAAATTATGTGAGGTGTTAATTATGCCAAAATGTGCATTTTTAAATTAAATAAATCCGCAAATATTGACAATATTTGAAATCACAACACCAAGCTCTATTGCTATGACATATTTAGATGCGGATTCATATTAAATTATAATTATAATATAGTAATTATGACAAATATCTATACAGTAAATACTGTACATGTAATGTAAGGTCCAAACCTCTTTGACTATATTAAAAATATGACTATATTTATTAATATAATATAAAATATAATTCAAACTTGTAAATAATCAGAACAAATTATTTTAAAATTATTAAAAATGTTAGTAGCACTTTAAAATAAGGTCTCATTGTTAACATTAGCTAATACATTGACTAACTTCTATGTATATACACACATATAAGTTACTTTTAAAAATGTAATGCGTTACAATATTGCATTACTCCCTAAAAAAGTAACTAATTGTGTTATTTACTTTTTCTAGAAAGTATTTTGTTACTTTTGAGTAACTTTTTCTTACCTAGGCTGGGCTTGCTTGTTTTTTTTTTTTTATGTTACAAAATAAAAGTGATATGTACAGTATATTTCTGGCAAATGTAAAGGACCTTTCACACCAATGATTTGAATAAGCCTGAGGCTGAAGGAAATGAAAATTCACGCCAGTACAGTAGAGGGCGCCGCTCAAACAAACCTTTCACTTGTGCTGCCGTTCTGGATTGCAGAAGAATAAGATGCAGGAGAAGAAAGTTCAACACTCACTAAGGCCTATTTATACTTCTGCGTCGAACTCACGCCATTGCTACGTCGTAGGCTGTGTGTAGCGCGCGTACCCTTCGGCGTACCCTGACGTGCACCCAGGGCCGGAGTGGGGTCACTTTTCAGCCCGGGAGTTTCAGGCCCAAGACCGGCCCACTGTTTCCATGGTGGAATTCCAAATTAGCACTTTTTCTAAATTGGATAAATGAAGCAACAGTTCAGCTCTTACTATTGTGTAGTTTGTATTAATACCATGGGTTAACAAATAATGTAGGGGAGAACGGGGTAATGTGAGACATCGGGTGATGTGAGACACCCCCTATATCTAGGCAACGGAACACAATTGTGGTCATATGACCATTATGTTTTCAAGCCCCTTCCATTTCACCATGGCCATGAAGGAGAGAACCTCATGGTGCTATAGTAAGCATGTTTTTTTCACAAAAATATTTTTTTTGCATGTAAAAGTAAATTTTCTTGCTTTAAACTTAATCAACTGTTTTGCCAAAGCAAATTGATTCAGGTAGAAAAACTTATATCATACATGTTGATGAACTACCAACATATAAAACCATGTGATGATGCTAGCTGAAGATAAGCCTGAATTGCTACAAGAGATCGTTTTTTCCTAAAATGTGGCGGTGGGGTAAAGTGAGACAAATGCTGTGGGGTAAAGTGAGACATGAGGCACAAGTTAACTTTAGTCTTAAACATATTTTAATGTAATATTACATGACATATGTTTTATTTTTAATGTCAAAAACATAGTAGAAAAGCCATCATGCCAAGGCAATACACCAAGAAGAAAACCTGGGGCAAAACACCCCTTGAGGAGATGGAGAGTGCAGCTGCTGAGGTCCAGGAAGGAAAGAAGTCTATAAGAGCAGCTGTAAGGGAGAGAAATATTGACAAGTCAAGCCTCCTAAGATTCATAAAGAAAAGAAAAAAAGGGGGAAGTAATATCAGTAGCCTGGGGGGCAGTAGCTTAGGCAAAGAGGTGGAGCACCTTCTCCATCTCACCTTGTCCAAATGGAGCGTTTGTCCCCTCCTCGACAAAACTGTCCGCACTCTCCCTGAGAGCCTGCTAGGGAGTGAAGTCAGCATGGGAATCTCGCCGTTTCAAACGAGCCATCTGAGTCTCCCGAGGTCAAAGCGCAGGCGCATCCGAAGCTCCAATCGACCGGGCACCCCGACTTGACGGCCCGAAGGAGAGGGCGCGCTCCTCTGGGCCCCAGGCAACCTGGAGGCACCTGTTTTCCATTACCTAGTCCGATAAGAGTGTCGTCTCCCTCCTCTACAACACCCCAAGCGTCCGTGTTTGGACCGTCGTTGCTCCAGCAGGAGCGCCAGCAGGTGTACGGATCTGACTTTGACCGGAGATGACCGACCCTCCCTGGGGCCGGCCCTGGAGGTCTGCGAGCATGGAGCTCTTCTTCAAATACAATATATTTTTGGACATTTTTACAAGGAGGAATATCCTCCAGTGTGTCTTTCACCCCTAGCTCACCCAGGATGGTGCACGTTCACCGGTGTGCACGCCCTGGCACCGAGGGACTGGGTGTCCAAACCAGACTCTATTTACTGGAAGTCTTGCCCGCACAAAGTGCACTTTCTCTGGGCTGGGTCAGGCTGTTTCCCCACCCGGTCTGACCACCATCTGGTCCATGTTCCTGGTCCGAGCGGAGCATTGTCCCTCCTCCACAAAGACCCAAAGGTCCTTTTTAGGACTGACTTTGCTCCAGACGGAGATCCAGCGGTGGCGGACAAATCCGAATCTGGCTCAGGACGGGCCACCCTCCTTGGGCTGGCCAGGGGAGGTCTGACTGCATTGAGTTTTCCAAATGAATCACAATAATTTGGACATAGTTCATTTTTTTAGGAGGAATTTCCTCCAGTGTGCCATTCACCCTTAGCATGCCAAGGGCGTTGCACCTTCACTTGGATGCGCACCGGTGGGTCATCTTAATTGACCAATCTCCATGATTCTGTTACTAGTCCGACATTAGTTCTGGAATGTGTGGTTGTCAAGCTAGCTGTCAAGATTCTTACTGTTACAACATGTGTTGTTATGGAAGTTTCAGAGTGGAAAAAGTAAGTGGATCAGTTTACCCCCAGCTGGTTCACTTTACCCCCTTGATTTCTCTGGTCTGTCTCAGTTTACCCCTAAGCTGGGGTAAAGTGAGACACAAGACCACTTTTTTAAAAACAATCATATTTTCACTGCCCTTCATCCTGAATATATTCTAATAATTTCCATTGCTAGGAAACATCCTGAATTATTGGGAAATGTGTAAATTTGACTGATATATCATTTTTGCTCGCTTAGAGGGGAACAAATGTAAAAAATGTCTCACTTTACCCCACTCTCCCCTAAAAGTTAAATAATAATTCACTTAGACTTTATAAGAAGCAATTACAACTTTATTTCACACAATTCTGACTTTATATTTCGCAATTCTGACTTTATAACACGACTTTATATCACAATTCTGACTCTATATCTTGCAGTTCTGACTTTATAAGCAACTGCAACTTTATTTCACGCAGTCCTGAATTTATATCTTGCAATTCTGACTTTATAAGAAGCAATTGCGACTTTATTTCACACAATTCTGACTTTATATCTTGCAATTCTGACTTTATAACACACAATTGCGACTTTATCACACAATTCTGACTTTATATCTCGCAATTCTGACTTTATAACACGCAATAGCGACTTTATTTCACACAATTCTGACTATATATCTTGCAGTTCTGACTTTATAAGCAATTGCGACTTTATTTCACACAATTCTGAATTTATAACACACAATTGCAACTTTATATCACACAATTCTGACTATATATCTTGCAGTTCTGACTTTATAAGCAATTGCGACTTTATTTCACACAATTCTGAATTTATAATACACAATTGTGACTTTATATCACACAATTCTGACTATATATCTTGCAGTTCTGTCTTAATAAGCAATTGCGACTTTATTTCACGCAGTTTTTCTTTATATCTTGCAATTCTGACTTTATAAGAAGCAATTGCGACTTTATTTCACACAATTCTGAATTTATATCTCGCAATTCTGACTTTATAACACACAATTGCGACTTTATATCACGCAATTCTGACTTTATATCTCGCAATTCTGACTTTATAACACGCAATTGCGACTTTATTTCACGCAATTTTGACTTTATATCTCGCAATTCTGAGAAATAAAGTCAGAATTGCGAGATGTAAACTCGCAATTGTGAGATAAAAAGTCGCAATTATCTTTTAAAATGTTTTATTCTGTGGCTTAAAAAAAGCTTCCATACCTCCTGGCCTCTTCCTCCCATCCATCCTCCCTGACGCGTTACGGTAGGGCCGGCCCAGCTATCGGTAGGCGCCGGCGGTGCCGCGGTAGCCTACCTGAGAAAACGTTTTGGAAAAGACGGACTATGGACCCAACCAACTCTATAGGAGGGGAGGGGAGAACTCCCTCACATGGTACAACCCATGCAGAGGCTGCGCGCTGCGGTGTCAGAATCCCAAGTACGTGTGTAGCCTATGTAACTAACGTGACATTGAAATGTGAAAAAAGAAAAAAAAAAATTCCTCGACCGGCCCAAAAGTGAAGCGGCCCACCAGGAATTCTCCCGATTCTCCCGATTACCCACTCCGGGCCTGCGTGCACCTCTCCAAAAATGTAACAACGCGTCAACTCTACGCGGACGCAAGCGCTGTGATTGGTCTGCTAGGACCGCTCCCTCGGGTTTCACACGCTCCCTCTGCGCGCGTCAACGCGGACAACGACGCAGAAGTATAATGAGGCCTTAAGAAATGAAACACAAATGTGATGTTTATCTAAAGTAATTTTTGGATTAGGGCTGCAACTAACGATTATTTTGATAATCGATTAATCGGACGATTATTTTTACGATTAATCGATTAATCGGTTCATGTACTTATATTTTAGTTTTAGCCATTTTTTCCCCAAGTAAATTATTAACAAAGGGTCTTTATCATTCAACATAGACTTTTTAGAGATTTTAACCATTTTGCATTGTCATATCCTCATCAAAAACATACTTGGAGTTGTGTTTTATTATGTGTTAGTAATCCTTTGTCGAACTCTTCTGCAATCAAAACACTGACCCATAGGTACTCTAGCAAATTTCACAAAGGAGATTTCAAATGTTTTCACCATGGCAGTCCTTAGGGCTCCTAAAGTAAAGTAGTTTAACATCCCGAACAAAGCTTAAGGAATCTTGCAGAACATATTTTCACGAAGAATAAGAATAAAGAATACAGTTGCAGTAAATTGCATTTTATTTTATTTTTTCCTGTAAACACACAGCTTATACCTGGGAAACAGCTTTATAGCTTATGCTGTGAAATCAATCAGAAAGTTGAAAGTAGCTTTTTTTGGTAAATTTATGGTAAACTTTCGTTCCTACCAAAACATTAGTTCTGAGTAAAAATAATGAATTGCAGAGTTTAACCATCATAGAGTTAAAGTGTATCATTTGCTTGTGACAAGTCCTGTCAGTTTAACAGAGAGCCCCGGCCGCGCGCGCGCGCACTCACCCGAGCGCTGTCTTGCTCTCTCTCTCTCCCTCGCGCATATTAATCAAAATCAATTGATACGATGGTGTCGGAAAAAAAAACCTCTCCAGTGATGAAATGTTTTCTTTGTTGACAATTCTTGTGCGATATCCTAAACTGCCGAATGCTGCTTCGTTCGATTAGTTTCATCTTCCGCTTTTTTCTTTTTCTTTCTTGAGCTGCCATCTCGCTGAATGCTGCAGAGACGCTGTGCGGGAAGCACGTGACATAAAACAAGGCCAGCTATTGGCTATTCGCTACTTCTCCTGCTGTACTGGCTGAGTAAAAACTCCGGTGGCTCATTACTGCCACACTTTGGTCACCGCAGATTTAAAATATGCACGAAACGAGCCGCTTACGGCAAATAAAAGTTATTTAGCAACTAATCGATGACTAAATTAGTTGACAACTATTTTAATAATCGATTTTAATCGATTAAATCGATTAGTTGTTTCAGCTCTATTTTGGATCATCGAAGGTCAGCAGCAAAGACATTGGTTAATAAAGTGAGATTAAATACATAAAGTATATTTGTATTCACCTTACTTGTAATGCGGTCCCTCAACACTGTGTGTGTGTGTATATATATATATATATATATATATATATATATATATATATATATATATATATATATATATATACACAGTGCTATATATTAGATCACATGATCCTTCTTTATTTCATCAGTAACTGCTAGTACTGCCTTTTTTTTAATTAAAAGTTGTGCTTGTGTTTTTACAGCACTGAAACGCGGAGAGCAGAGCAGAAACACAGAGCGCCTCCATTGTGTGTAAAACTCTGATCTGACGCAGACATCAAACTGAGAGATGGAGTGACACGTTTGTGGTAGTTCAAAGTAATGACTGATGTGCAGCATGGCAGACAGACGTCTGACACCAACATACACACACAAACAGAAGGGCTCCTGGGCAAAGCGAGAGAGCCTTTCACTCTGGAACATCAATCCAGCTCTCAATGCTTTCTGCATTGTTCCAGACCAAAAGCACACATATAATATTATTTGACTGAGCCTGTGCTAATAATATTGAGAGTGAGGAGTTGTCGTCACGGTATAGAGCCCCTCCCCCGATCCGCCATGTTGGCAGGATTCCAGCGGCAAAACATCATTGTTTACGTGTGTTGTTAACTCGGTAGTAGAGGAGGTTTTCGCAATTCCGCACTGTTTTACCATGCCTGGAAGTAAAAACTGCTCCAGTGTTTGTCACAAGAAGCCAAGCGCCGACATTAGGCATTTCTCAATAGCAAGTACGCAAAGTTTGGACTTAAATGCCAAGTCCAGCTCAGGAGAATGACTCCCGAGGACGCGCGTCACTCAGCTCGCTCTGCTACTCCGGTTATCTCTGTATGTACATTTTAGGCAACAATAAAACGAAATATGTTATAAAACACTACACTGCCTCTTTTCGTTTTCATTTAAAGAAATCTTAAACATTACACAAATGTGGTTCAGGCAACGCATATTTATTATATTCACTACACGTAACGTTAGCATATTTATAACAAAACTTTTTTTAAAAATTGTTATATTTAAATTGTTCTTTTCGTTTAAATTTTAAAAATATTAAACTTATTAATATGGTTCAGGCAATATATTATGTGCATTTGTACTCTGATCATGACTGTAATAAAATAAAATAAAAATACAAAACTAAACCCTGTCTCTTTTTGTTGAATTTCAGTTTTATCAATAATAGTCATTATAAAAGTAGCCTATAAGTAAAAAGTACAAGAAGCTATACAATAAGAAATAAAGCAAACGATTCAGTCAAACATACAAAGTCAGCGCTCTAGTCTAACATTACAACAACGGTAAAGTTAAATAGCCTAAATATAAAGTTATGAAATTTCACTTAGCCCTCAGTTTGGCCAGGGAACAAGATTCACAAGACCAAAGATCGCCCGTTAGGTCAACACAAGACAAATTATATCTCATGTTATCTTCTCTAAATACCGCTGTTTTGCGCTTGGTGTGAGCTTGTTCCTGTAAGGTCCCTTTTCTTTCGCCTTATCTTTTTGCATTGCTTTACTTTCTTCCTTTTCTTTTTCGTATTCGTAGATCAGTCTGTGTCCCGCTGAAATAATAAATAGCCTAATAATAATAGCCTAATAAATGCGCAGAAATGAAAGAGCTCTGGAATGTTTAGTCGCGCTTCTGTGTAGTTCTGAAGGCGTTGCCCCTGGCAACCGATAGCGTCTCCTTCCATCATGGCCGACAGGCTCAGACCACGCCCAAATCAACCCAAGTCGGCACGTGACTCCTCACTCTCAATACATTTAAAAAGGAAGTAACAAGGCAATCTGAGTCCACTTAAGGTGTCTCTGTGGTGTAACCAGGCAATGCTACCAAACAGCACCATCTAGCAGCTCTGAGATGCCTAAAAGTGTCTGTTAAAACAAGTACAACATTTGGATAAATTGTTTGGCTCAAAGAGAATAACTACATTTTTATGTTTGGAGATGTATTCATATTTATTTAACTAGAAAAGAACTGCCCATTTTTCATGATAATCTATATAAGCTCAATTAAATGATTTCAATTCCTGCTCCTCAAGCAATGAGGCACTAGCAAATCCAAGGTCATGGGTTTGATTCCCAGGGAATGTGAACTGATAAAATGTATACTTTAAATGCAATTTAAGTTACTTCGGATAAAAGCGTCTGCCAAATGCAAAACAAAAGGTTAATGTCAGCCCACGAAACTCCAACCGCTGTAGAATCAATGACAAATAAAGATGTTGATGAATCAGAATAATCAAATATTTGGAATTGAAGTTTAGACGAAAAGGATACAATTATTTTTTAATGTGATATCATTTAAAAACGTCAAGTGGTGTCATCATCTAGTAAAAGGTTATATACACACGGCTAGATTTCTAGATTATTTTTTTTTTTAAAACATGTTGAAACAATAAAATATTTTTACAATAATGACTTTATTTTATTAATATTTTGATGACAAAAAGGCAAAAAGTATTCAAGTAGAAAGTAAAATTTTACACTCATGACTCATTTATATTTTTTACTTTTTTAGAGTATAAACGTTGAAACACATTTTCAAGGCAAAAAGTATTATTTTATTCTATTATTATTATTATGATCACAAAAATTGACAATTAAATCAAAATGTAATCTTTATTCAATCATGACTAGATTTAAGTATACACATCTTTATAGTTTTATTCCCCCGAAAAGATTGAAATTCCGAAAACATTGACAAAACATCATTATATATATATATATATATATATATATATATATATATATATATATATATATATATATAAAGTTTTTTTTTTTTTTTTACATTGAAATATTTTTCAAGGTAAAAAATCAAGATTATAATTTTTTTTTTTTTACACTAAAGGGACATGATGATGGAAAAAATGTGAGATGCAAGGAATTTGTTGTTGTTTTTTTAAATGCTTTTGCAATATCCCCCAAGAAACCGCATTAATTCGCAAAGAACTCATGTCCCTTTAGGGGGCACCATACATTTGACAATTGGTCATTCCATAATAATTGTCATTAATTTATCTGGCATATTTAAACGAATTCATGGTTCAAGATATCCATCCATCCAAATAAATAAATAAATAAATTCTGGTTTTGTAAAGAAATTCATTTATATTTTCAACAGTTATATATATTAGCACAAGCTGTTTTTAGGATTAATTCAAAAATTCATTCAAGCATGTCCAAACTTTTAACCGGTGGGGTATTTTTGAATAAATTAATTGATCCTTAATATAGAGTGCACCAGTTTGACTAAAGCCACAAGTCTCTTGGCAATGTTATGCAATTATTAGAATATGGCCTGAGCACGAGAACTATTGCATGTATCGGACGTGTCGCTGTGTTGTTTCCAGATCTGTTGCACTCATGCCTCTCAAAGTGTCCAGAGTCAGAATTGAATCATGGGATGTGTGTAGAGTTCAAATGACTGGGGAGACTTGCGGCGCTCAAAATCAGGAGGTGAAAAATGGCGTGGTTATTTGTACCTGACAGAAGTTAAGAGCCTCTCCCCGCGGCCCAGTCGCTCCCTGCTGACCGCGAGCCTGCCTTCTCCTCTAGCTGCAACTCACCTTGTGAGAGACACACACACACACACACTCGCACAGCATCCCAAAAGGTGTGTAAGATGGCCTACTATCAGCGCAGTGCTCTGCAAATACTAGGCCAGAGGTGTGCGGGTCTTGGAAAGGTCGAGGGATGTGCATGTATTTGTGTGGGGGGAGACTAGTGTTTGTGGTGTTTTGTTTGTGTGTGTATGTTAGTGGAATTTCATATTAATCTCAGGGAATGACTGAATGGAGCCACTGATGTCACTAAGAGAACGTCTCTACGCTGGTTTAGCACGGAGTACAATCAACAAAACAGGTCAGGAATGGGCTAATGTAAACGTGGATAAAAATATATCAGAATGACTTTAATAAGTGTGTAAGGTTAGGATAAACATCATAAGACTCATTAAATACTCTGAGTGAGAAATTATGTTCAAGTTTTATTGAGTTTTAGTTGCAAAGGATTATCTTTGGTCTAGGCACCATAAAGTCAACATAAAATCAAATTGTACTCTTTTCAGTAAAAATTTACTTTTCTTAAGGATCCCGCCCTTCACATTTACCCATCTAATATGCTGTTGTACTCAGACATATGCCACATTACAAACTAAATTTGGTCCCCTTTCTTGGGGGAACGCAAAGGTTTTGCGAACGAACGTAAAGTTTCTCGGGAGAACGCAAAGGTTTTGCAAACTAAAGCAATTTTTTTCTCGAGGAACACAAAAGGCTTGTTCGACTTCATACAGCGCTACGCAGACCAATCGGCAACTGACTTGAAGCAGTGCATGCGGGTTAGAAATTTTGTCCGACCTGAGACAGGGCCAACGATATGTGACTGACATGTGACTGACATATGCCATCAAAGTACAGCGAGAGCGATTCGAGAGCAGTTGAAGAACTTCTTCAGAGCGGCTGAAAGAGCTCTGATGACGACACACACCTGTTTCACGATTGGCCGAAACCACCGCATGACAACGATCACGTGAGTTTTACCTTTAGATATCACCTTTAGTTCCACTAATGCTCACAAATCCGCTTTTAATAACAGTAAACGCTCTTTTTATGTAGTCGCGATGTTATATTGTGTCATGTTTATCAAAATAAAACTGATAAAAAAACGAAGACCCCACTTCATTGATAGTAGCTTATGTTGAACTTTATTCTTGTACAAACAGACACTGTATTAAGCAGTACATAAAGTCTCTGAAACATCTGTGTATTTGACAAATATTGCATTTATTTCACTTCGGCTGTGGTAAAGTATGCAAACGCAGCGCGAGAGTCACTACGGGAAGCAGAAAGTGTCTGTTTTCAGCTCCTCCCCGCCTGCGCTCGGCAACTCTCGCGATCGGTTACATCCAGCCACAGCCGATGTCAAACACACCTAAAGGTTTCTCGGGGGAACACAAAAGGTTTTGCGAGCGAACGCAGTTGCCCCGTGGAACGCAAAGGTTTCATGAATGAAAACAAATTTTCTTGGGGAACGCAAAGGTTTCGTGAATGAAAACAAATTTTCTCGGGGAACACAAAGGTTTCGCGAATGAAAACAAATTTTCTCGAGGAACGCAAAGGTTTCGCGAATGAAAACAAATTTTCTTGGGGAACACAAAGGTTTCATGAATGAAAACAAATTTTCTTGGGGAACACAAAGGTTTCGTGAATGAAAACAAATTTTCTCGGGGAACACAAAGGTTTCGTGAATGAACACAAATTTTCTTGAGGAACGCAAAGGTTTCGCGAATGAAAACAAATTTTCTTGGGGAACACAAAGGTTTCGTGAATGAAAACAAATTTTCTCGGGGAACGCAAAGGTTTTGCGAATGAAAACAAATTTTCTCAGGGAACACAAAGGTTTCGTGAATGAAAACAAATTTTCTCGGGGAACGCAAAGGTTTCGCGAGCGAACACAAAGTCTCTCGGGGAAACGCAAAGGTTTCGTGAGAGAACGCAAAGTTTCTCGGGGGAACGCAAAGGTTTCGCAAGAGAACGCAAAGTCTCTTGAGGGAACTCAAAGGTTCTGTGAGCAAATACAAATTTTCTCGGGGGAACGTAAAGGTTTCGCAAGTGGAAGCAAAGTTTCTCGGGGGAACATAAAAGGTTTCACGAGCAGAAGCAAAGGTTCTCGGGGTAACGAAAAGGTTTTGCGAGCGAAAGTAAAGTTTCTCTGGGGAACGCAAAAGGTTTTGTGAACAAACGCAAAGTTTATCGGGGGAACACAAAGTTCCTCGGGAGAGCGCAAAAGATTTTACAAGCGAAAGCAAATTTTCTCGGCAGAACGTAAAGGTTTTGTGGGCGTAAGTAAAGTTTCTCAGGGGAACGCAAAGGTTTCGCGAGCAGAAGCAAAGTTTCGCAGGGGAACGCAAAAGGTTTTGTGAACAAACGCAAAGTTTATTGGGGGAATGCAAAGTTTCTCGGGAGAACGTAAAGGTTTTGCGAGCGGAAGCAAAGTTTCTCGGGGGAACGTAAAGGTTTTGCGAGCGAAAGTAAAGTTTCTCGGGGGAACGTAAAGGTTTTGCGAGCGGAAGCAAAGTTTCTCGGGGGAACGTAAAGGTTTTGCGAGCGGAAGCAAAGTTTCTCGGGGGAACGCAAAGGATTTGTGAACAAACGCAAAGTTTATCGGGGGAACGCAAAGTTTCTCGGGAGAACGCAAAAGGTTTTACAAGCAAAAGCAAAGTTTCTCAGGGGAAAGCAAAAGGTTTTGTGAACAAACGTAAAGTTTATTGGGGGAACGCAAAGTTTCTCGGGAGAGCGCAAAAGATTTTACAAGTGAAAGCAAATTTTCTCGAGGGAATGTAAAGGTTTTTGCAAGTGGAAGCAAAGTTTCTCGGGGGAACGCAAAGGTTTCGCGAGCAGAAGCAAAGTTTATAGGGGGAGCGCAAAGTTTCTTGGGAGAACGCAAAAGGTTTTACAAGCGAAAGTAAAGTTTCTCAGGGGAACGCAAAGGTTTTGTGAACAAACGCAAGTTTCTTGGAGGAACGCAAAGGTTTTGTGAACAAACGCAAAGTTTCTCAGGGGAACGCAAAAGGTTTTGTGAACAAACGCAAAGTTTATTGGGGGAACGCAAAGTTCCTCGGGAGAACGCAAAAGATTTTACAAGCGAAAGCAAATTTTCTCGGCAGAACGTAAAGGTTTTGTGGGCGCAAGTAAAGTTTCTCAGGGGAACGCAAAGGTTTCGCGAGCAGAAGCAAAGTTTCGCAGGGGAACGCAAAAGGTTTTGTGAACAAACGCAAAGTTTATTGGGGGAATGCAAAGTTTCTCGGGAGAACGTAAAGGTTTCGCGAGCGGAAGCAAAGTTTATCGGGGGAACGTAAAGGTTTTGCGAGCGGAAGCAAAGTTTCTCGGGGGAACGCAAAGGATTTGTGAACAAACGCAAAGTTTATCGGGGGAACGCAAAGTTTCTCGGGAGAACGCAAAAGGTTTTACAAGCAAAAGCAAAGTTTCTCAGGGGAAAGCAAAAGGTTTTGTGAACAAACGTAAAGTTTATTGGGGGAACGCAAAGTTTCTCGGGAGAGCGCAAAAGATTTTACAAGTGAAAGCAAATTTTCTCGAGGGAATGTAAAGGTTTTTGCAAGTGGAAGCAAAGTTTCTCGGGGGAACGCAAAGGTTTCGCGAGCAGAAGCAAAGTTTATAGGGGGAGCGCAAAGTTTCTTGGGAGAACGCAAAAGGTTTTACAAGCGAAAGTAAAGTTTCTCAGGGGAACGCAAAGGTTTTGTGAACAAACGCAAAGTTTCTCAGGGGAACGCAAAAGGTTTTGTGAACAAACGTAAAGTTTATCGGGGGAAAGCAAAGGTTTTGCGAATGAAGACTGTGGCGAGCAGGACGAGTGGCGTGACTGATAATGAGCGACACCTACGCGACGCCCCGGTCTCGTATCTCTCACGGAGGAGCGGAAGCATAAAGGAGGAGCGATGACAGTGGAGATCCAGAGAGACCCGGCCTGGATTTATGTTGTGTTTTGTTATATGTGACAGCAGTCGTCCGTGAGGGGCTGCTGTCTATACTTTCATTTTGTATTCGTTTATTTTACGTTTATTATTCCCGCCTCCTTCTTCCCACAACATCTAACCTTGCTACAAAGACAGATTTTCTCTGGGAACACAAAGGTTTTGCGAACGAACGTAAAGTTTCTCGCGGAAATGCAAAAGGTTTCGTGAGCGAACGCAAAGTTTCTAGGGGAAACACAGAGGTCATCGAGAGAAAGCAAGGTTTCTCGGGGGAACGGCAAACATTTGCGAGAGAATGCAAAAGCATTGACTTATTATTTTTCCTCCCATCTCATATTTTTTTCCACCACCATGTCCCTTTAGGGGCTCAGTATGAACCCATACAAAACAATGTACTTGCTTATTTCTACTTATCTTCGGGCTATTAGAGGTTTTATAGTATAGGAATAGATGGGAGGCACATGCCGTCTCCTTCATGATTCTTGACAAATTCCAGCCATCAAACGTTACCGTCCGAGTCTGTGAAGCTGGGCGGGCTACTAATTTATCCTTTAGCTCCATGGAGCTGTATATCACAACACTCAGGAAGACAAATGTCAGAACACATGTTGCCAGACTGGGGCTTTGAGCACAAGATTCCTTTAATTGGGTGAACAGGGACTGGGTCCAATCCCAGGCACCCTCGGCGTCTTCTTCTGCACCCTCCTCCTCTCTCCTCTTTTTCTTTATACATGTTAACAAAAGGCAGGAAGATGAAAAAGACAACATCTTTCCCATCCCTTGCTTTGTGCCATTATAGAACAGACGCGCTGAGGGTAAAGAGGTACGACGCTGAGCTTCAAGGAGGCGAGCTTTATATAACTTTCTTTTGAGTTTTCTGCTTGTTTCATGTTTATTTCACTTCGTCTTTTCCACAGCCTCTCAGTTGTGATTGACACCGGCTTCCTGTGCGCTGTAATAACAATTATTCATTATAGACACTCGCAGCGATCCCACTGATAGCTCCTGGATATATTTGTCAGAGTTTAGGAAGATGTGTTTAAGAGAGCCTTAAAGGAAAGAAAACCTAAAGCTCTTCCGAATATCTGTTCATCAACGTTGTGATCTGGTGCCTGCCCCTTTTCCCCCCTTGCGCCTCAGTTAACTGGGTAACTTTTTTAGCTTTAGAGCAGAGGGAATAAAGATCACAAAAGTTACTCAACGCTTGTAAAAGATGACGGAGAGTAAATGAACGTGAAGTTCAAGCTGATTTCATGCTGCACTACCAAAAAAAAAAAAAAAAAAAAAATCACATCTAACTTAAAAGTTTGTGTGTGTGTGTGTGTATATATATATATGTGTATGTATGTATGTATGTATATATATATATATATATATATATATATATATATATATATATATATATATATATATATATATATATATATATATATATTATTATTATTTTTTTATTTTTTTATTTAACTTCTATGTTAGATGCGATTAATCGCATTTAATCGTGATTACAGTACCTATGACAGTACTTATGTCCAGTATATTATATAAAAAATTAATTCAATTAGCAACTTGTTTTTATTGTTTCAAGCAAGACAAATTTATAATTTTATTTCAATAAATGTTTCATAATGTAATAATTATTTAATAATCAATACATTTTGTAAAAGTATTTATTATTTCAACAAGGTATTCATTACATTAATTATTTAAATACATTATTTTCATTAATTAATTGTATAATTGATTTAAAAATAAATTTGTTTAATTATTAATAATAATAATTAATTAATATTACAACTATAAAAAAATTATTTGGCAGTGGGGTCAAAAATTTACTTAATTCAAGAAATAGGGGAGATTGGGGCAAGTTGTCACATTAAATATTTTTCTCATAAAAACCCAGTTGAATATTTCCAGTTATTGCAAATGAAAAAAGATATAACAGCTCACTGTAGACACACACTGACCTCTTGTGACAACATGCCCCTACAGTGATTTTCAAATATGTATGTGAACCCCACATACTGTATTGATTAAAAAAAACATATAGTTGTAAGATACTAGACCCAGTCTTAATATGTTATGCGATTGTGCTTCTCAAAGATGGTTAGATATTTATTTTTTACTAGAAAACAAGACAAAAATACTGGTTAAAAAGTTATCCCTTTGCATTATGACTTATGACTAAATACATGACGTTTGACATTGCAAATAGCCCATATGAGGCGCTTCTAAGCTCACACTGTTGCACAGGGAGTAAAAGTTTAATGTGGAATAAAATACTAATGTAGCAGCATTCTCGTGTGCTGACTATTTTAATTTCTCAGATGAGTGAGCATACTATAATTTTTTATTTTTTTTCTGTCTGACACATTTTAAAAGAGAACTTTGAGTGACAACTTACCCCTGTCTCCGCAATGTCTTATGCATTTATTAAATATAATATGCATTTTTTAGTACACTGCATTTCATCAATAACACTAGGTTGGAGACATTTATTTTTTCATTGTGTAAAAAAATGATTCATAATATTCGAATATTATGGACACATAGATTTATTTAACGCTATATCTCCATTGATTCGTTAAGAGGAGATGGTACAGTGATTTATCAACGGCTCCATCTGGGTTGATCTGTCAGTGGTGTGTTTGTGAACTCCATCCCTGCCTGCACTAATTAGTGAATCTGGGCACAGCCGTACAGAGAGGCCTTGGATAGATTCGGGGAGAGCTTCAATAACCCAGCTCCACAGTCTGGCCTCTGTCCAGTTCTTCAAAATTAATTCATGTTCCCTGAAGTAATTACATAAGTGTGTTTGGTCCATGTGGAGGTTTTCACAATACACATTTTAATTAACGCAATAATTCAGATCAATTGTGCTAGACCTGGATTATTGCACCTTCAATAAGAAGAATGGATGTTTCAGCATGAAGCAGAATATTGAGTTTGAATAGTCTGAGAACAAAACATTGCATTCATGATATTACATCTATCTATCTATCTATCTATCTATCTATCTATCTATCTATCTATCTATCTATCTATCTATCTATCTATCTATCTATCTATCTATCTATCTATCTATCTATCTATCTATCTATCTGTGTATAAATCAGTATATATATATATATATCTATCTGTATATTAGTCTATCAATGTATCTATCTGACTCTGTCTATCTATCTGTGTATTAATCAGTCTATCATCTATCTATCTATCTATCTATCTATCTATCTATCTATCTATCTATCTATCTATCTATCTATCTATCTATCTATCTATCTATCTATCTATCTATCTATCTATCTATCTATCTATCTATCTATCTATCTGTCTATCTGTGTATCTATCTGTGTATAAATCAGTATATATATATATATATATATATCTATCTGTATATTAGTCTATCAATGTATCTATCTGACTCTGTCTATCTATCTGTGTATTAATCAGTCTATCTATCTGTGTATTAATCAGTCTATATATCTATCTATCTATCTGTTTGTCTGTCTGTCTGTCTGTCTGTCTGTCTGTGTCTATCTATCTATATCTGTCTGTCTGTCTGTTTGTCAGTCAGTCAATCTATCTGTCTCTGTCTATCTAATTATCCAATTAGAGAAACGCAGCCCACCAGATCATTTTCACCCCAGTCACCTGTATTTTAGGCCTCTTTTCACTCAGCCCGTGTTTATCCGTGAAACAAAACATGTCGCTTCAGTCCTGCCTCCGCATTTCTCTTCCCTCCCTCCCTCCATCTCTCCATCTCTATCCCCCCGGCCAGACCTCATGGTGAGCTCCAGGCACTGTTTATTGATCAGCTCAAACTCCCAAATAAACGAGCAGAGAATGAGAGCTATGCTCGAGGGAGCCGAGCCCGGTCCCGGCTCCTTGGGCTCCCATCAATTTTAATCACCGCCCTAATGAAGAGACTCCTCTCTGCTGGATGTCCATAACTCAGAGCAGCGCACTGCTACCTCCGCCAGCGCCACCAGATCAGTCTTCCCGCTCCCCCTCGCCTTCCATACCTGCCTAATGCCCCTTTTTCTAAATAAACTATGCATTAGCTAATGGCTCACAGGAATGATAATGGATAATGGCTGGGGAAATCTCATTTTGAACTCCCAAAAAGGGAGCGGCTGAAGTTGCGTGTGTTTAAAGAATATCTTTGAAAAGTCATATACATCTCAGGCTACGGTTCAGTGAGGTAGTGCTCCCAGTTGGCGTCTTACAAGAATAACCTTGATAAGACATGCGTTTTTTCTTCACTATTAGGGATATTTCTTCACGCAACTCTAACCTTTCATGAAAGGCATGTCGCTCCGCCATATGTCTGTTCTTGTTTTGACCTTGAAAATCCCTTGAAAGTCCCTGAATTGTGTGCAGTAGTCCCATTTAGACTTCAAATTGCATGTAATTTATAAGTGGTTATTTTTCAACAGATAAACAACTGAAATCTACTATTATGAGTGGACGTCTCAATGCAATAGTTTCAACCCAGGTAAAGAAACTCAGAAACCTCCAGACCAAAGGACCAGAGATGTCTTTCTTCCGCCCCCGTCGTCCTCTTAAAGAATATAAGAAGTTTCGGAAACTCTAAAACCCCCAAAACTTTTCTGAGCTGCTGAACCAAGTGCTCATATTTTACTTCTGGTGACGCCCGGAATCTTTCTCCGGCATCTGGTCCTCTCATGCCGGGTAAGGGGAAGAATCCATCACCTTCCCCCAGGGTTTGCATAATCTTCTCATGGAGGTGAGGTGCCACGGTTTTGGCTATTCGCTGCCTCGTCCTGGGATTTCATCTGTCTGCTCGTGTTTGATATCTGAACTCAGCAGAGTAGAGACACATATGTGCGGCTCATAAAGCTAGCGTGGTTTATGGAGTGTTCTGACAGGAGCACTCGCTCCAACTCGAACTAAGAGAGCGAAACTATAGCTCTAGAACAAAATGGATCGTTCCTCGAGGAATTCTGTAAGACTAATGGTGAATTTGACTTTTCTTACCAAACAACAACATCCAAAAGCTTTTTAACTGGCTAGTTTCTTTCAGACTAGTAAAATCACTGGTCATGCTATCTGATAAATCAAACTGCAAATTGCAATTGCTTTTGAATATAGTGTATTGTATTGATAAATCCCATTACTGCATTACCACTGTACTGAACTGATTTATAATGCCAAATATGATAGATTAGCTCTTGGTCAAAATGGCTTTTTTTTAAATAAAAATGATATCCTGTTGTGTTTTTGTACTGTGTAGCTGCTAAATAACACAGCATTTCTGCTGGACGACATGTGGAAGTTCCTCTCGACTTGGTCATATTAACATCAGCTACTCTGAAACAGACAAAGACAGTGAGAGAAAACAGCTGAAAAATAACAGTAATGTTTGATCTGTCATTTATGGCTCTGTGCATGGGGCAGTCTTTGTGTGGATGCTGGGATTTGCTGTAGCCCTTAGGCAACGTCTGCTATGTGTGTGTTAGGGTGCATGAGGGGGCCAAATGGTCAGAGAACAAGACTGATAAAAGGGGCCTGAACTGCAGCTGAGGTGATCCTCTGATAATATCACCGGGGAGACTCATGCAAACTCGACATCACGACGGGGGACGTCAGACATCTTTGCCAGAATTATGCAAAGCCCCTCTGCCTGTCTGACTGCTTGAAAGAGCATAAGTCTGTGTGTGTGTGTTTTCCCTTCTAATAAAATGACCCGCTGGTCTCTCTCGGTCTGCCCCAGCCATAGGAAATCTTTCTTGAAGTGATTATTTCATCAGAGTGGTCAGGTCCCCTCTGAGGCCCTGGCTGTGTGTGTGTGTGTGTGTGTGTGTGTGTGTGTGTGTGTGTGTGTGTGTGTGTGTGTGTGTGTGTGTGTGTGTGTGTGTGTGTGTGTGTGTGTGTTTGTGTGTGTGTGTGTGTGTTGCTCTCTGGAGGAAGTCTTTCATTCGTGTAACAGGCATGAACGACTCAACCCTTCGCTCATTTAAAGGGCTTTTCCTGCAGTCTGCAGTCGACACCTCTACCTTGAGGCGATGAGCCATGATGGGTTGCAATGAAAGCCAAATAGTAAATCCTTCCTCTCCGTTCACCTCTACTTAACGGCAGCTGTGGTGGGGTGTCCGTCAAAGGACCGCAATTTTGTTTTTGTGGAAGACTAAACATGATAGTACCGAAACATAATACAGTAAAAGAATATGAAAAAAAAAAAAAACCTGAGTTAAAATATGAAAAAAGCAAAACAACAGCACTACACAAAACAAAGCCAGGACACAACAAAGCAAAGCAAAGCAAAATAAAACATTAAACAATAATGAAAGCAACATAACACTACACAAAAAACAAAAACTGAACACAACAAAACAAAACAAAACAAAACAGAAAGCAAAGCAACAATACACTAAACTAAACAAAGCCTGGACACAACAAAGCAAAACAAAACATAAAACAAAAAGCAAAGTAACAAAACAAAAACTGAACACAACACAACAGAGGAAAACAAAACAGAAAGCAAAGCATCAAACCACTAAACAAATCAAAAACTGAACACAACAAAGCAAAGCTAAACAAAACATAAAACAAAAAGCAAAGCAACAAAACAAAAAACTGAACTGAAAACAAAGCAAAACAAAACAGAAAACAGAAAGCAGAGCAACAAAACACTAAACTAAACAAAGCCTGAACACAAAACAAAAGAAAACAAAAAGGAAAAAACAACAGCAAAGCAAACAAAAATATTAAACAAAAATAAAAGCAAAACACTAAACAAAATAAAACTGAACACAACATAACAAAGCAAAACAAAATGAAACAGAAAGCAAAGCAACAAAACACTAAACTAAACAAAACCTGAACAAAAAGCAAAATAAACAAAAATGAAAAAAAGCAAAGCAAAACAAAACATTACACTAAACAAAACAAAAACTGAACACAACACAACAAAGCAAAACATAACATAAAACAGAAAGCAAAGCAACAACACACTAAACATAACAAAGCCTGGACACAACAAAGCAAAACAAAACAGAAAACAAAAGAGCAAAGCAACAAAACACTAAACTAAACAAAGCCTGAACACAACAAAGCAAAGCTAAACAAAACATAAAACAAAAAGCAAAGCAACAAAACAAAAAACTGAACTGAACACAACAAAGCAAAACAAAACAGAAAACAGAAAGCAGAGCAACAAAACACTAAACCAAACAAAGCCTGAACACAAAACAAAAGAAAACAAAAAGGAAAAAACAACAGCAAAGCAAACAAAAATATTAAACAAAAATAAAAGCAAAACACTAAACAAAATAAAACTGAACACAACATAACAAAGCAAAACAAAATGAAACAGAAAGCAAAGCAACAAAACACTAAACTAAACAAAACCTGAACAAAAAGCAAAATAAACAAAAATGAAAAAAAGCAAAACAAAACATTACACTAAACAAAACAAAAACTGAACACAACAAAGCAAAACATAACATAAAACAGAAAGCAAAGCAACAACACACTAAACATAACAAAGCCTGGACACAACAAAGCAAAACATAACATAAAACAAAAAGCAAAGCAACAACACACTAAACACAACAAAGCCTGGACACAACAAAGCAAAACAAAACAGAAAACAAAAGAGCAAAGCAACAAAACACTAAACTAAACAAAGCCTGGACACAAAGCAAAATGGGGGAAAAAAAAAACACAACAAAGCAAAATAAAAAAGAAACATAAAGCAAACCAAAACATTAAACAAAAAGCAAACCAATAAAACAAAACCACAATACAATTTAAAAAGCTCTCTGAGGAAGCAGCTTTTGTATTTAAATTCTAATTTATTTGACGTAGGCTATTAGTTGAATCAGTCACCAAATTGAAGTATCTTTTTGTTTTGTTTTTTCTTTTCTTTTGTTTTTGTTTTCATTTCATCCATTATCATATTAGATTTGACTGCTAATGTGTTTCTCAAATCTTCACTTTTATTTATAGAGGGAAAGGAGAAATGATGATGCAAAAACATGCAAATTGTAACAAAGTGAAATCTCCTTGAGAATTTCAGTAATTGTATTAATATATTATACAATATACTAATATATTAAATATAAATTTCAGTAACTGTATGACCCATAGGTTTATGGTCTGGTGTCATCTCGGGGACAGCGAGAGGAGATGCTAACTGCACTGATATATGGTCTTTTACTCTTCAGCGCTGCCTATTAAACGTGTTTCTTATTATCGATCAAGCTAAACAACCTGATGGAGAGGAAGAGAAGTCACCTTGATATAATTCTATCTATCAATCATTTCTGAGGCCCTCACGGACACGGCTGGCACTGCCATTAGCACAGACTGGCATTGTGTTTGGGAAGAAGAGCTATACAGTCTTTGGTGATTAGAGTGATGAACGGTCAAACGTCATAAATATGATGGGGTTTTATATTCATTCAATATTTATAATCATTCAAATCTAGTTTGTTCTGGTTGATAATGATCTGCATTATAAATGTATTTCTTTTCAATCTTATCACAGACATTTTGGCTGTGTTTCTTTCACTCACAAAAAATTGGTGAAAACATACATGCTTGGCATATGGTTAAGCTTCTAGACTCAGTATTTCCATATTACAGAAATCTACCATGAAAAATTAGTCAAGAATGAAAGTCTAAGGAGCTCAGAGATCACTTAAGCCTAAATCCTGGGGCTAAAAATAGCCCAAAGTTCAGAATATATGGCCATAAGAGTGTCTTTGTATTCTTTCTGGATTTCTGAAAAATGCTGTTTGAATGGGCAAACATAATATACCATTTAAAATGTAATTTTTAATGTCACTTTAAGTGGCAAATGAAGCATATTTTTGCATTAGGAAATGACAGGAAATATTTTCCCTTCTTTTTGCCATTTCTACTTTTGTTTTAACCTCAGACTGCAAGACTCCAATGGATGTCCAATGGAACTGGAACAAGGGCGTAGATTTGGTTTGAACATTGGGGGGGTTGAAGTTTGGGTATGCCTCCTGATATTGTGATCATGGTATAAATATTGGGGGGGTTGTAATGCATAGATTTAAATATTGGGGGGGTTATCTCCCCCCCCCCATCCCCCCCACAAACTACGCCCCTGAACTGGAATAAAAAAAAGAACTTACATATCACAAGTCATTATCGACAACATGAGATCACTGAATAAAAAAACTGAAGACTCTCAATCTCACCGGGATCCATGGGGAGTGCAAATATGGTGGTCTTCTATTACACAAGCATGACTAGAAGCCAATATTTTTGATTTCAAGGTTGCATTTGTTGGATTTCCCATCGTATGCACATACTGAAGCAAGAAAACTCTTGGACAGCATGACTGAGGTCATGTTCTTCAAATACCTGAGTGCCTTCAACACCATTTGGACTCTTCTGAAAAGACTGACGATTGATCTCAGAACTATGGTGAAGAGAAAGATTTTTAATGAAAAACGAGATACATTTTTGTCACACAAAGCTATCATATTGCTTCAGAAACCTTGGAATATAAAAAGAAACCACTTTTATGCTGTTTTTTGTCCTCTTTGAAGCCCATTCATCTTCATTATGTGGAAATGAGCAGCAGGGACATTCTTCAAAACATCTCCTTTTGTGTTTTATAAAGGTTTAGAATTTTTAAGGTCCTTTAAACTCCCTGAAACTTTAAAAAGCATCATCTGTGGGTTAAAAAAACAAAAACAATGAAACATATCATGTATTACACATCATGTGGAGATATCAAATAAATCTGATCATTACAGCAAAATGTTGTCTGTTCATGCTAGCAATGAAAAAATAATCACAAAATAAAAGCGAAAATTTACCATCAGGCTCCTCATGACACTCCTGTTCTCAGCGAAAGGTCAATGACTCATCCATGCGGCCCTCCTCTTGTTCTCCAGCCGCTCTCCAATCAGGAAGGCGCGAGGAAACAATTTGCCCAACACCTGGTCTGGGATCATGCTGGAACACGCTCGGCCCGCGCTCGTTCGGGTCGCAGCCGTGATGGAGCTCTCGCGGCTTCCAGAAGTTTCTGTACTGTTGAAAGACATATGGCTGGGCACGGTTTCGCGTAACCTCTCTGAGCCCTTACCATCTGCCAGCAGGCCCAGGTGTGCCCGGTCTGGCAGGCTTCACCTCAGCTTCCCCGCACCACTGGAGTGCTGTCATTCACCACTGCACTTCAGCTGATCTCAGACCAGCTCCAGCCGTTAAATCAATGAGCCCGCAGCGGCACTGGCTCCAATTAAATCAACAACAGACTGAAAATCTGTTCTTCTGATCTGTCATATAGTAAAACAATACCAGGATGTCGCTACACGACAGATTACCAGTCGTTTATTGGTCCAAATTGGTCCACAGCGCTTTGGGAGTACAGTAGTTCATATGAATATAAATGGTAATATAAATGCCTCATTCATTCAAATGCTTCTGTTGATCTGAGATCTTTTCCAGTCAGAATTTGAATTTGAATATGAATTTCTTTCTTCTGCTGAACACAAAAGAAGACATTTTGAAGAATATGGGCAACCAAATAGTTGATGAAGTTGAAAAATACTATGGAAGTCAATGGGGTTCATCAACTGTATGGTTACCCATATTCTTCAAAATATCTTCTTTTGTGTTCAACAGAAAGAAACTCATAGAGGTTTGGAACAACTTGAGGGTGAGTAAATGATTGCAGAATTTTCATTTTTGGGTGAACTATCCCATTAAATCTGAGGTTCATGTAATGTGCAAATTGCTCGCTATGTTTACGAAGGTTTTATGAGCGAGGTCCACAGAAAACGTATTAAACTGCGCACGCCACTGTAAGCAGCTTTCAGCAAATTATCGAATTATTTAGCGTTGTTGACAGTGCAACCATACATTTCTTTTGCCCGTAAATACACTAAATGTGTCCTCTGCACCTCTGAAGACCAACAGCATTCAGAATACTGTATGTTGGAGGCCTTGATATAATCGAATTGATCTATTTCAATCTGAACCGTACCTTTATACAGCCATGAAAAGACATGGAGTAATTGTAAAGATGCGTTCGTTCAATAACTTGAAGGCCCTCACTGTGCCACATGTTGTCTAGCATGCGAGTCCTCTATTGTGTTTCCAGCCATTTAGAGCCAGTTCGAAATAACTACAGTGAATCATCCATTACAAACCCCGCACGTTTCGTTCCCTAAAAGAAAACAACAAACCCAGAGCCGCAAGAGCATCCTTTTGAGGGCACACAAGGTTGCGACGGGAGGGTTTTTGTACATGTTGATTGTAGGGACGTTCTAGTAACATGGTCTTCTGAATCATCAGACTACAACGTAGGATCTTAGGCAGAAGGAAGCCAGCGTTTGATCACTCATCAGGTGTCAACGGCAGCTCCGAAACTAGGCTCTTGTTTGTGCCTCGCTCACAGCTCTTTAAAGTGTCTCCGCGGCTCGCCAGCGCTCATTTAAATGGAAACTTTCTTTCAAAATTCCTGCCGTGGCTCCTGTTGACACAGGACAGTTTCCCGAGGAGGGGAAAAAAATATCGTTATTCATCTATTTCTTCTTTTATTCCTTTGGATTTTTTTTTTTTTACTCTGCCCTCTTCTCTCGCTCATGTTTGTGAGGATGATTAATGGCCGGATCTGAGATGCAGAACAGAGGTTATCAAAGGATTTGAGCTGTTCTACAACACCACATTAATTACATCACGCAGGGAAAGTGCCGGGCGGCGCTATAGGGTTTGATTTGCACAGAAACTACCTTTGCTATTGTAAATTTTACAGTACTTTATTATAATAAAACACTCTGAATTTTACTTCAAAATCAGTGAAGAAAATACATAACAAAAAATACCGTTATGACAAAAAAGAGCATATTGCACTGCATTGTGGGATGATATCTCTTGATGTTGTTGATGTCTCTTGATTTTTCTCATGAGCAAGAAAAACACAGTAATCTCGCATGTGTCTCCTAGAGTTTCAGAAGGGATTTCAACATCATTTGTACTCAAATGATCTATGACCAAATTATCTGAGTTATGCCATTAATAATAATAGGTATTATGTCAATAATTGTCTCATTAGTGTCTTTCTATCTTAATCTCCTAAGGAATTCTAGATGAAACATTTAAAAAAACCACATTAATAATAACTAATGTATAGTGACATGTATTATTACTGTTCCTAAAATTAATATGGTAACACTTTGTAATAAGGTTCATTAGTTAACATTAGTTAATGTATTAACTAACAGAGCAATTTATTAATCTTTGTTATTAAAAATCCAGCTGTTCATTGTTTGTTAATAGTGCATTAACTGATGTTAATAAATACAACCTTTGATTTTAATACTGTATTAGTAAATGCTGAAATTAATTTAGTTAATTCGTAGTTCATGTTAACTAATGAACCTTATTGTAAAGTGTAACCATTAATGTAAAAATAAAATAATTCTAATACATTTTATAAGGGGCTTATAATAACATTGTAGTTTTTAACTGGATAAATACAGATATCAATACTTAAATTATTTTAGATGACAAGTTATTGCATTATTAATAGTGAAAACTGCATAGTTTGTTCATGCTGCATGCTGGGAATTAAAACAACAGCATAGTATCAACATTTGGACACACTATTACAATTAATGTGTAAATATACACCACATATTGTAATGTAGACACAGCTGCAATTTGATTAATAATAATAATAATAATAATAAATGGTATATCTACAACTGTACAACTGTGAAAGTACAGCAACTAGTAGTCAGGAATATACAATGTTCTTTATTCACAACAGAAACCACCTCGTATACTTAATGATGAAGAGATCCTCTGAGCCCATCGTGCAAGAGAAAGACGGACAAAGAATCCCGTTCAGTCTGAACACCCTTCAGTCGCGTCAGACAACCTTAACTTCTCAAGTTAACTTTAACGAAAAGGAAAAGAATCGAATCTCTGTATATACGCGGAGATGGTAAATGTTAGCCCGCCTGCTGCATCCTACTCCATATCACTTGGCCCGTTATGAAAAATAGTTTGCTATTTTGGAACCCCCTGGCAGCCATAGTGGATCACCACAGACCCCAAGCTCATTTATCTTTTGTCAGAGATGAAGCCAAACTAACGCCATCTCCCGAAGCGGCTAAAGAATGAGGAGGGGAGAAGGGAGGTAAAAATAAACCGCCGGCACTCAGGTAACGACACGGAGAAGTCACTTTACAAGTAATGTGTGGCTTTTTAAAAGTGGAACTCTGTCGTTCCATTAGGACATTAAACACTTTTTGTTCCCAGGCAACCTGATTAGAACTGCGTTTCCCCCAGCTGAAAGTTTGGGAAGAAACATGACGACAGAGAGCAAAATAAGAGAAGTGTTTTGCTGACTGGTGAATGACTTGCTCGCCGTTCTGAAACATTAATGTCTGACAGAATCAGCTCAAATTGAGGCGTGATGGAAACTGCAGAGCAACTGTGAAACAATTACGCTTGTTTAGCCCCTTTCTTTCTCTACTCTGACAGAGTGTTAAGAAAAGTGTATTCTAAGTCTTGTATGCGATAGCTGTCACAATGGCTATACTGTAAGTCAGTAACTATAGGGTTTTAAGTCAAAAAGCCATACACAAACAGTCATTTTGTTGGGTTCAGGCAAGCAGTTTGGATGCCATACTTTAGGATAATTTTGTTTAATTTGATCCTCCAAATTAAAATTAAAGTATTGTCATATTTTGTGATTTTGGGTAAGAAGTGAACACAATAAAACCACAATGACATTCAAGAGTCGAATTTGAATCAAAAGGTCGAACTGTGTAATTTCATAAATGCCAAAGCTCGTGTTTTACAGATTTTGTGTTTTACACATGCAATTTATAAATTAAAGCATATGTTGGCCAATATGATGATTTGATATTTTTGCTATTTCATGAATTTTATAATTGTTTATTATTTTACCTTTAAAAGACATTGTGACAACATGCCCTACTATTAAATTACCTGTATATGTATATATATTACACACACACACACACACACACACACATATATATATATATATATATATATATATATATATATATATATATGCATTTTGGACGTTCATTTACACGACAATCAGCGTTTTGGGGGCCTGAAAACGCAAACGTTTGAAAAAAATTGTAAAACGTTACGATATTGTCTCTTTGTAAACTACAAAAACGTGAATTTGTAAAAACTGCCGTCATGCACATGCGTGTTACGTGTTCAGTCTAGTGGCGTCTAGTGTTTCTTTACAAAGTGACATCGCCACCTACTGGCTTGGCATGCATAACACAGCTGAACAACTCTGGACTGAACACGTAATCCGCATGTGCGCGACATCTGCGTTTTCGCGGTTTTGCGTTTTTGAGGTTTGCCCAGAGATAACGGATAATCGTTTGCACCTCGAACCTATTTCAGGGAGTGTGTTCTCGAGACACCAGGCACTGTTTTGTGCGGATAAGGGCTTTCCTGTTGGAACGGTGTCGTGTTAGCGGCCCCTAAGCTAATAACTAATGATCTTCGCAACGGAAGTGAATCAATCAATCAAAACTAACTTTAGCTGGACAATAACTTTATCCTAGAGCTGTTGTAAAGCCCAAACAGTCTGTTACGGTAATTTCCTATTATCACTGTAAAGCTGCTTTGAAATAATCCATATTTTTAAAAGCGCTATATAAATGAAGGTGACTTGACAGCGTTTTTAAAGGATCCGTGTGAAGGTGGATTGCTTTGACAACGTTGTCATCTGTAGGCGAAAAACGCAAAGGAAATACCTTTCCGTTTTCGGTACATCGCTGCTGTGTAAACGTACCCTAACTGGCTAAAAAAAAAAAGCTGAATTGTGGCATGTGAGCAAACACGACTATTGCATTCACATAGTCTCAAATATCTATCTCTCTCTCACTTTTCTTCGCCTGAGGCCATGTGATTGCCCATCACTTCAAGGTCTGTGGCTCCGTGCACGACTGAGTGCGCTCGCCAAGCGATAAACCAACAGCCTCTGAATAACACATCTGCCTGACAGGGCAATGACCGGCCGGCTCTCTCGTCTCTGTTAAATAATCGTCCCAGAGTTCCTCGCCGCCCAGGTATCAGCGTTCATGATTTTTACTCAGGCATAGTGTAGTTCGTGACAACAATCCTCATCCCATGTGCTCAGTGTTGCAACCGGCTGCCTCGCCACGACAAAGACTGACTGACTGACTCCCTTCTTCTGTTTATCACAAATACACACGCACCACAGGGGAGCGCCGTCACCGTTTCTGTGGCATCGGTCCAGAGAGATAAACACTCCGGCCCGGTGCTGTACCTCTGGAACTCTGTCAGTCAGGACGCTTGCTGGGATTATAAATAAATAAAAATATGGGCGCTCCGTCGTGATTGCCTCTCCATGCCTGATGTGGCACGCTGATGGCTCACGACCACCGGAGATGAGCACCTGATGACAAGTCAAAAAGCAGCACATGACAAGCTGAGCAACGTTCCCATAGTGCAACACCACAGAAAACATCAACTGTCTATCTTAGTGTTTCCCTTGTCTTGTAATAATGTCATGAAATTTGAAATAAGTCATGCTGAAATATCATATCACACCGTATTTGAGTACTAACTATGGAATAACTCATTTTTGGCATAGTTACTAGTCAAATATCCCACTCTGCTAAACAAATGTACCTACCTATAATGATAATTTAAACGCAATATTTTAAAATCATTTAGCTGATGAAATCTCAAAAATAGGTACACAAAAATGTCCAGAAAACATGACTTCAGAAAATAAGATGTGACCTCTGATCTACATTTTTAAACAATTTTTATATGCTAATGTTCAAAAGGAAGGATTTTTACAATGTTTTCTCTTAGCTGCACCAAGACTGATTTATTATCACAAAAATACAGTAAAAAGAGGAATTTTGTGAAATATTAGAATTTAAAATAACTGTTTTTATGAGGAAATTTCAGCTTTATTACTCTAGTCTTCAGAGTCACATGATTCTTCAGAAATCCTTCTAATATGCTGATTTGATACTCAAGAAATTTATTATTATTATTATTATCAATGTTTAAAATCGTTGTGCTACTACTTCATATTATTATCGATACAGTGGTACCATATTATCGATACGGTGGTACAGTGGCTTTCCATTGGGGCGAATGAAGCCTGGTTTCACATTAGAGTCACTCAACTGCTGCAGCGCACACACAGTCTTCTCCGCTCTAGAGACACGGAAACACAGAGCGGATCAAATGCACGAGTCAGCACAGATCACAAAACGTATATCGGACTCATTTTAATTCTGCACAGAATGCTATATTTTAAAGTGATATGGAGGAAATTAGGAGGAGAAAAAGTTAGAGATTAGGAGGAAACTGCGGCTTTACCTAGCTCAACGGCTCTGGCCGAGCTGTGATATAAACAAAACGCTATTGGCTAATTTTTGAAAAGGGGTGGAGCTGCTCAATATGCCCCGCCCTGTCTTCCTGTTTCAGTGGAAATTAAGTCAACACACTGAATAAGGCTGCGCGTTTCAAAGCACTTCAGTGGGCCTTTAAGACAGAGGTACTACTTATCGGTTCAAAAAACCACCCACAAAACCTCTCACAATACAACTTTAACATAGTAGGATGTCCTGTTACTTCATCCTCTACAGTAAAAGACCTGGGTGTTATATTAGACTGCAACCTGTCTTTTGAAAATCATATTTCATATGTTACAAGAACAGCCTTTTTCCACCTTAGAAACATTGCTAAGCTACGTAATATGCTATCTGTTTCTGATGCAGAAAAGTTAGTTCATGCATTCATGACCTCGAGACTAGATTACTGTAATGCGTTATTAGCCGGTTGTCCTGCATCCTCAATAAACAAGCTACAGTTAGTCCAAAATGCCGCCGCTAGAGTTCTTACTAGATCAAGAAAATATGATCATATAACACCGATTTTATCATCTCTACATTGGTTACCTATAAAGTCCTGTATCAATTACAAAGTATTGCTACTGACTTATAAAGCCCTAAACGGCTTAGCTCCAGTCTATTTAACGGATCTTCTATCGCCCTATAATCCATCGCGCTCTTTAAGGTCACTAAATTCGAGGCTTTTGGTCATACCTAGGATATCTAGGTCCACCAAAGGAGGGAGAGCATTTTCACATTTAGCACCAAAACTCTGGAATAGTCTTCCGGATACTGTTCGTTGCTCAGACTCGCTCTCCCAGTTTAAAACTAGATTAAAGACGCATCTCTTCAGCCAGGCATTCATATAATACTTTTAATCCTACAGTTAAATCCGACCTCTAGTTCATAAACGCCAGAGGAGAACTGGCCCCCGACTGAGCCCGGGTTCTCCCAAGGTTTTTTTTTTTCTCCATTAGGTCACCTGATGGAGTTTTTCGGTTCCTTGCCACTGTTGCCTTTGGCTTGCTCAGTTGGGGATATTTGGGGATATTTAATTGAATTAATCAATCAACGATACTATTGATCAGCATTACCAAACGTAGACGTTCCACTAGAAACAAACATTGATGTATTGTTCTAATTTATTACTGTGAAGCTGCTTTGATACAACCTGTGTTGTGAAAAGCGCTATATAAATAAACTTGACTTGACTTGACTTGACTTGACTTAATGTCCAAACGAAAGTCATTTTTTGTCGCATTAGTCGTTTATTAGGGTATAGGGAAAGTAGGAAAGATTTCTTACAAATAACTAATGTTAAAGGAGTCATGACCTGTAATTTTCACTTTTCCACGAGAAAAAATGTATGTTATGATTGCCTAACTATTATACACTGGCCGGGAAGCCGATATTTAAAAGTGAAGCGTTTGTTTACCCCTGGGTTCGTCAACCAGCCCACGTGCACGCGCACTCAAATACGTGATGTTAATTTCTGGATATACCATATATGGACACCGCAGACCTATGCTGCATTAAGCCCGCCCTGCCCCTCTCCCCCTCATATTCAGTCGAGCGCCGCAACAAACGTTTTAGCTCGTTACTGATGTTAAGGTATGTCTCAGTCAAAATGATTGTCTTTACCATTCAGAGGCATCTTGCTGTAGACGTCCTTCCATCGACTCTACATCTTCCCTTTCCAGCTCAGGTTCAGAGTCTGGCTCGTGCATATAAGGTTGAATTCCGTAGGTCGCGCCGTCGCGGCCAGGTCGGGTTCATTCACAACTTGCGCCATGATGTCATTTTGGAATGATATGCTGAAGCGTTACCTGCGGTGTCAACCCCCCTCCTTCCTGCCACCAATCAACGCGCCCCTCATTTGCATTATTACAATGACCGTCCGCGACAGCCAAAATATCGCATCAGATCTCGCGAGACAATAATGCCTTCAGAAATAAGGGTCAGAGGAGCTCTGTGTTTATTTTTTTCCACTTTTTTTCCACTTTTCTTTTTTAGAAGGGCCTGAAAGACTATAATAAAGCGTGGGTATCCAAGGTAATACTAGGTTATGACTCCTTTAAGCTAATTGATCTTAATTTTAATTCGTCTTTTCTGCGGTCTTATTTCTGAAGGCATCTTTCCGCAGTCTTGGACACATGTTCGAGCGGGCCTTGTTTTTAGTGCCTTTGTAGTACACCAAAGTTTTAAAGGGGAGGGGTAGGGGAGCATTGCTGCTCCCTCTGGGAGGGGTAGATGTTGCCCTCGTTCAGCTTTGGCCTGCTTTCTTTGTTTTATCCTATTCTGGTAACATTTTTTCAACGCCAACCTGGTAAAGTTGTGAAATGCCCATTGTTCTCCTGACAACAGGAGTTGCGGGGGTTGAATCCTTTGACATGAACCCAAAGGAGCGCTCATGATAAGTTATTGAGCTTGTGTAACCTGGGCCACTATTGCATCTGCCTTTGTTTTTCGCTTTTTTAATGCCACACTCCATAGCACTGTCATAGAGTCATATGCTAAAATTTAAACATAGTAATTAAAACTGCAACATAAAGACAGTAGCTATTCAAAGAGAGCATTTTATTTAAGCACAACTTGCGGTTTTTCACTACTGAGGAAGTATTTCTGAATTGAGCCTCCAAATGATGGAAAACCAGTGTGGATGAAACCCTAACAGAGTTTCTAATTAGCAGAAATGGTGGAAAGGCTAGAAGTGGCTTATCAGGACACAAACAAGTGCATGACCAGTGGTCCTTAAAAAAATCCTTTGAAAATGAGTTTCAAACACTGGTTATCACTTGTGAACAGTAAGAGTGGGCCGCTCATTAAAAGGGCGAATGAAAAAGTTATTGTGGAAATCATTTACATTTAATAAGGCTATGTTCTCAAGCTTGAAATATTATGAAATATTATTTTTGAAAAAAGATGTTTTATTATTATTATTATTATTCATTAATATTATTATATTTTTATTGTTTAATTAAGTTGAAAAAAATTCAATTATTATATTTATTATAATTCTTTTGCAAAAAGTGGGGTTTTCACTAGGCTATACAAACATGTTTATTTATGGCAACTGCATTCAGTAAAGCACACAAACAGTTAACATTAGAAGGAATATGAAGATATGTTTTGAAATCATTTGAAACCCGCATATTGAATTCCTTTAAAATACAGCTAAATGGGAAGCTGGGTAATATCTGGAACATTGTGCCTAAAGCAAGTTACATATCAAATATATGCATAAAGGAACATCCATCTGAAAAACCTTTCTCAGTTATGAAGCATAATTTTCACGAGTGAGGTTATATACACATGAAACACACACAATTTTAATCTACAGTTATGAAATAGTGACACAGATTTAAAAAAAGAAGAAGAAAAAACAGAAAGAAAAAAGAGGATGAACTGGTTTTGTAGACAAAAGTAAGAGTTCATGTTCGAAATCACAACCATAGAGCTGTGATAAACATCTTTCAAAAGAGTTTTGTCCTCTTTGAACAAAGGGTCTAACTCTGTTTTGCATTCACTCAAATTTTGAGCGTATTTTAGCCGTATATTGCACAATGGCCGACATCAGCAAGTGTGATAATGTTTTATACAACAATTTGATTAATAAGAACTTAATATTGAGTAAGTTATATTCCGTTTTCTCCCCGTCTGTATTGTTTCTGTATTGGTGAAGGTGGGAGGAGGGTGCCTCAATCCTTGTAAAAAGAGGAATCAGACAAGTGTGCCCACTCTCTGGTCAATTATACATCATTCACATTGAACCATTATTAAGAAGAATGAGAAGAGATCTTAAAGAGTTTTCAATTCCAAATGATTGTAATTGTAATAGAATTGTGCTATCTGCTTATGCTGATGATATAACAGTGTTTTTAAATGGACAAGAAGATGTTAACAATCTTACAAAAGCATAGAGGTATATGAAAAGGCATCCACTGCAAAAGTAAATTGGAGTAAGAGTGAAGGATATGCAGTAGGTCAATGGATAAATCAAAGGCTTCCAGAGTTACCGGGTGGATTAAAGTGGGGGTAGAGAAGGTTTTTTCTAGGTTTCAGGAGAAAAATTAGGAGGGACTGCTGGAGAAGGTGGTTGCTCGATTATCTCGATGGCAATGGCTGTTACCACAGCTATCTTATAAGGGGAGAGTTTTGGTCTCAGTGCTACGTAACAGACATGGGATAAAACCTTCAAGATTAAAAGAGTTTTCGAGATCCCTAAAGACTGGGTGTTGGAGGTACGCTGATGTCTTCTAGGAGCGTACAGAAGAATATGTTGAGAAGAAACTACACAAAGTTGAAGGACTTGGTCAATCCAGATGGCTGGAAGTCTGTGGAGGATATAATGTACCTGACGGGACTGCGATCTCCATGTCTCGCCATGCGTTTCTTTAGAAGAAATTCGCTCCTTTTTGCCAGGTTCTTACAGAGAAGTTACACAAAGGAAAGATCTGAATGAACAGACTGATTTTATCCCTCAAATTACTGTTAATTTGTTCTGCTTATAACAATAGCATGTTGGAAGACCATCATGTAGAGGATTCTGACACTTCTGAGACATGGACAATTGATGAAATGTCTAAAACGGTTTTATATAACCTATGTGTCAAGACTGTTAATAAAGACACATTGAAGGAACAGCTGCCATTGAGGTGGACAATGAAGTTTGGGCCAGCTTTCCCCTTGAGAGATCAGTGGAAGTACCTGAATAAGTTTCCACTATAGAGAAACGAACTGCAGATTTGCAGTGGAGACTTATTCACAGGGCAATAACAGATATGTGGCTCACCTCAATCCAGCAGTAAGTGGGGAGCGTGGGTTATGTAGCCAAGAAGAGACTGTTGAGCATTTATTTTTGGATTGCAAACCATTGGAGGGGCTTTTTAGAGTTTTGACTGAATGGTTTAGAGCAGGGATGTCCAAAGTCGGTCCTGAAGGGCCACTGTCCTGCAAAGTTTAGCTCCAACTTGCCTATACGTACATGCCTTGAAGTTTCTAGTATGCCTAGTGAGACATTGATTAGCTGGTTCAGGTGTGTTTAATTGAGGTTGGAGCTCAACTTTGCAGGACAATGGCCCTCCAGGAGCAGGATTGGACACCCCTGGTTTAGAGGATTTGGTGAAACTTTTTCTGAATGCATTTTTATAGGAGGTGTAAAGTATATAATGTCAAAAAATACAATATTTTGTCTCCTGAACTATGTTATGTGCATAGCAAAATTAGCAATTTGGAAGACCAGAAAAAAAAACAAATTTCTGGGTCTTACTGGAGTGGATCCAGAGAGAATGTTGAGGGGCTTAATTTCAAATAGATTAAAAATTTAGTTTGCTTATTTTGACTTGGTAGGAGACTTAATGATTTTTACAGAAAAGTGGTGTGTAAGAGAAGTTTTATGTGTATTTATGAGGAACAACTCATGTTTAGTAATTTTTAAAAGAATGTCTTTTAAAAATATTTGTACTAAAAGGTCATGAATGAGGAATTTAAATTTAGGAATTTATATGAACAATGATGTATTGACGAGGAATTGTATTTAATAAAGATGTGTTAAACCTCTCTTCTCTTCTCTGATGAAGTATTTACTGGCACGAGGGCGGGACAACCTGTCACTCACATGAGATCGACCAATAGCAAACCACAACCATCCAATCAATTCCTGATGGACAAAATCAAGTCCCGTCCAACATTTTTTCTTGTTAGAGATGCCGTTTTACTTGGACACACGTCACAATAGGGAAGAAAAGACTATCTCAACTTCTGTTTCATGTCAACATTTAATTATATTATGCCGGTTTTTTTGGGGGGGGGGGGGGTTTTGTTAATAGACTGATGCATCTGGGGAAAAAATTCAAAAAGTTTGGTTGTTAAGTCATAAAGATTGGTATATAAGCTGTATTGTTTGAGAAAACATAAAAGTATGGACCCATCATGAAAATAATCTGTGCTGCAGTGTCCAGGAATGCTGTTAATAATGAAGGGTGTTGTTAGTGAGCATGCATGAGTGTGTTTTATGTGTACTTGAATCGATGCGTAAACATACAAACAGACTGCAAATACTGCCCAGCCAACTGTCTGTCACATCCAGCTGGGTTACAGGCCTGACTGCCTAATGAAAGTCTCTCTCTTTCTTTCTGCCTCTTTCTCACCCTAGAGAATGCAACCCTTTTAAACTGCACACTGTAAGAAGAACTGAGGGGGCTTCTGCATGCATGCTCTCATACACCCTGATCCCCCCAAAAAACTGCAGGAGAGGCACAGCGTTGTGTTTACATCTCAACAGGTAGTTCCAGCTGTGCATCAAAAGCACATTATTGCACGCAATAGTAACATATTTCAAAATACAGGAATGTATTTATGCTGCAGAGGATTGCCAAAAGCAGCTTTCTCAGCTCAACTGCTGAGAAAATGATGGGAAATCAAACGTCTGGACATGAAACTGCTTTTTGAAAAGGTCTATATTGATTTTTCACTGATAAAGTCAATACATGCACTTTATTCAAACTGGCATGCCCTCCTCAGGGAGTCTTTAATGTCAAGACTCACTCATGAGGTCCGTATGTCAATTTAACCAAAAGAACAAGCCCTGAAGACATTTTAATTGCTTAGAGGATGCTCTTTTAATGCTAAGGGAGACTTTTTTGCAATTAAATTAACATTTTTATGCTTAAACACCTGGTAGATGTCACAAAATTAGCTCTATGGCAGTTTTAAGGGCTGTTTACATCAAGAATGATAACTGTAAAGATAAATCCATACCAACATGTGTTGCAGTAATGTAATCTGCCGCTTGAAATGCTCAAGTTTTTTAAAAGCATGTTTCTGAATCAGCTGGGAAAAAAACACTCTGAAAGGGATTCCAACTATATCGTTCTGCTGTGTCGTTATAGTGCGGTGTGGACTTTTGCGATTCTCATATAATAAGAATAATTATTAAATATTTATAGTTATTATCACTATAGTTATCATCCTTGGTGTTAACGGGCCTTTCTGGCTCTATAAACAGCAAATGGCTCTGTAAACAGCATAAAAAGAGTTAGGGGCGTTGCTTGCATGTAACCAATCAGAATACTCCTGTCACTTCCTTTCAGAGATATTTGTAGACACTTGCAGAGCCTCATGCACCTGTTAAGTGCTTACGAACTAGGATAGTATAGAGCTATATCAGTTGGTGACACAACAGTACAGCACCAATATTGCTTAGCATGGAAAAGTAGACAATAATATAGTTGTGTAATAATGTAGTTAGTAAAACTAATTTGAGGATCTGTCCGTATCTGTCTAATTTGGCTAGCTAAATCTGTCAGTTGTAAATATCTCTGTTTAGCGTTAGCATTTAGCATTATATTTCCATGGCTGTAACAGAACAAGCCCCTCAACCAGCTGTCTTTTTCTGATGGCAAAGAAATAGAAAACAGTCTAAATGAAAAACCTGAGATATTATTTGTGATTTGACTTCTTGACAGAGACTTGTGAAGACACTTGCAGTACCTCACGCAGCTGTTAAGCACTCGCAAACAACAACGTCCTTTACTAAGAAACAGTCTGCTTAAATGGCCTTTGCTCTGTGGGCCTATATATCGAGTTCTAATAAAAGGTTCAAGCGAGAGTGAGTTTCTCCATGAGGGAAAGGGCAACAGTTCTTCCCTGTGCCCTGCTTCCATTAGTACAGTTCCCCTGTGTGTAATGGCCAGGCCCCGCTCAGCCAGACAAATGGTTATCCCGGCGTAAGACGTGAAGCGATCGAGCCCCTGCCTCGAACGGCACGGCTGGAGTGATTCGGGAAATAACGAGGAGCCCCGGTCCTGACCGGGTCTGGAATCAACTGAACGCTCATTAAGAACAGACTGATAGGGAAGAGAGAAGCTAATGCAGAGAGTCAAACGGATTTGCTTTCTCTCATTATTTCTCTTCCTGTCTCTCTCTTGGCTCGCTTCCTGTCCCCGCAGTCTCCCTTTAAATAATTCTTCTCATCCCCTTGTAATCTGAAAACGAGAGGGTGCACATCGCCCATTTAAAGAAACTCTTCAATGAAAATATTTAAGCAGTCTAGTCAAACACCTTGTGGAGAGTTTGAGCCCATAGAGGCTAGCAAAAGAGGCCGTGAGCCAGGGAGCAGTTGCTGAGAATGAATGATTAGGGGCCGCCCGCTCCTCGCCAAGTGCCACGCAGCCAAAGTGGCTTGGGTTTACAGGGGCGATATCGATAATTTATTGGATCATCTGCTTTTTCTCTCACGCCAAGCCAAGATAAAGCGGAGTGAGGCCTCTCGACAGAAGCTGGCGCTCGAGCTCGCTTCACCAGAGCGGATGGTTCGACAGACGCCGATGAGCTATTTGCATCAACAGATGGGATTTAGCCTTGTGACAGCATTGTAACGCTGTTGTATCAAGAGAACGGGGCACAATTTGAATTTTGAAGTTATCTTTTCCGTAGAGGAACTTGAATTTGGCTAATTGGTTGAGTAAAGTGAATCACGTTTTGGAAAACTCTTTTGACGCGAGGAGGTTTTGGCAGTAACAAAGTATCTTTGCTGACACATTACAGTACATCAATTCTTAAAGTCTGTGTGAGTTGCCTTTTTCAAACCAGTTTACTTACAAAATATGATGCATCTTAAAGTAAAATCGTGTATTCAACAAGAAAATAGGGCAGCAATTGATTTCGCTGTGAAAAGTGGCTGTTCCATTCAAAAATGAAGTCAGATATGAATGCTAATTCTGATTGGTTAATTGGAGGTTAATTGGAATCTTGTACTTGGTGAAATCACGTTTACCGGCAAATGACCAAGGTATAAGTGGGATAATCCAGCTAGCTGTGCATTAAACAATTTGGATTATCCCTTACATATACTTGCCCCATTTTTTTACAGTAGATTTCCTTTTCTTTAGCGACACTTTTATGTCATTGACCTCTTATCCAATAGCCCACGTGGCCAACATGGCATCAGCGGAAACACAAAGTTGTGTTTGGAGAAAAAACAAGTGATTACAATTTTTAGTGAAATAACAATCACTGATAAATCATTTACAATAACACCAGAAACATGAATTAAGAGAATTGGTGGGGTCCTTGTTAATATCACGTTCAGTCTACAATGCACTCATTCATTCGCTCTGTAGAGTTTAAACCACTGTTTGTAATGACAGCATCTCTTCATTATCTTCCCAATGAGTCACTTGTGTCTTGAGCTCAACGCACAGCCATATACGAGAACATGCTTTTACCTCAATAATTCATAATCGAGGAGGGATGCTGAATAATTGAACTGAACTTGAAGGCTTTTTTGCACAGTGAAGCTTTTACATTGGGCTTGATGTATCTTGAAGAGAGAGAGAAAGAGGGGGAGGGGGGGGCATAATCCTAAGCTCTGTTTTCACCACTTGTCTCATTGATCAATAATTTAGCGAGACCCTCTGACTGGAACCAACACTCTAAAAAGACTCTAAACTAGTCAATGACACAAACCGGTTTGCCCCCTTCCAGAAATCCCTTTCCGCACTCCTTAATCCACCATTACCTCATATTGCGAAAAGACACAGTTGAATTCTGCAAAAAAATGGAACTCGGTCTCCACAGTTCTAGGAAATACTGAGGCAATATTACAGTAAGTGCCTTTCATCTAGGAAATGAGGATTGCTGGTGGAAAAAATTGCATGGCCAATAAGAAGCAATGTGGGCATTGCAGGGCAGCCATGCTCGCGTCCTCCCGGTGCCAAAGGGGCTGATGGGGAAAAGAGCACGCTCAGGGCGGCGCTTCATCACACGAGCAAACTCCTGAGCTCCAGCCCCGCTCTCCGAACCATCATCAAAGGCTGCAGAACATAGAGAAACTGCCCCGTCGACTCTGATCTCGGGTTGTTAAGGCAAGGCAAGTGACTAATTAACACAAAAGAAATGAGCGGGTGCCTGCGGAGCATTAGGCTGAAATGAGGGACGCTTGAATGTACCTGGAGAGTACATGAATTCATAAAAATGTGCAGAGGCCTGGTGGATCCAAGTTTAAACGGTATGCAGATGCACTTTTGGGAGCGTTGAATCAAATCCTGGATACTGAAGTTCCGGAGGCAATTTGAGGACATCGATTGCGCTTCCTCTGATCTCGGTTTGCAGACAAACAGGCATGGGCATCGCAGAAGGTGTTAGAAATGAATACTTCAACCAGACATGATCTTGAAGCTTGATTGATCTGTACTCTCCCCAAGTCCTTCAATGCCAAAAAAAGTACATATTACAGAAAAAACAAACTTATGTGCATGTTATGTTTTTGGACACTTAATTGCACAAGTAAAGATGTATTATACATTGTAAAAAGAAAAAGTTGCTGCCTTCAATTTTTAAGTACAATCAACTTGGATGTTTAAGTCATTTCAACTTAAATTACATTAAACTACACTGTCAGAAATAGGGGTACAGTAGGAGTCCATTTCTGTCCCCCAAGGTACAATCTACACTAACGTACCCCATAGGGCTTATTATTGGACCTCAAGGTACATATATGTACCTTTTTGGGGGTCAAAAAGCATTAAAAGGTACATATATGTACCTTTTTGAGGGTCAAAAAGCATTAAAAGGTACACATACAGTATGTACCGTTTCTTTTAAAGGTCAAGGTACAATATTGTACCCTTGAGGGTACAGCCCCAGTGACAAGCCATTGTACCCCTAAAGGTACAATTATGTGCTTTATTTTCTGAGAGTGTATTTGAATCTTGTACAACTTGTTAAATGTTGAAAATTGCTTGACTTATTTGAAGAGTTAAAGCAATGTAAAAACATATGTTGTCATAACTTATTGATCATATAATTTTATACAGTGTAGCTTAAATTTATATTAAATTAAAATAGCTGGGTTTTAGTGCTTTTGCATTTACAGGGATAGTCCACCCAAAAATGAAAGTTCTGCCATCATTTACTCACCCTCAAGTTGTTCCAAACCTGTATGAATTTCTTTGTATTAAGATATTTTTAAGAATATGTGTAACCATACTGTAAAAACTTGAAGTAAAACCTATTGCTCTACCCGATACAGGAAGACACGGAGAGTGCTTCAGTCTACTGGAGAGCACGTGCCATGGGGCCTAAGACATGGATCGTTTGTTATTCCCGCCTGGCCTGTGGGATTACTCAAACATTGTTCAAAGCTCAAACCAAGACAAGCAAAAATGCCCGAGGTTATGAGCAACCGTCACCACTGAGAATCTGAATACGACAATATCTCCCCCATTTAGAGGTCAAGCTGGGCTTTCTCTGATATGATTTATGATACAGAAGCTCACCTAGGACTGTTGAGGAAAATACGTGTCACCCTGTGTTGCTTGTTTAGAAAAACACCATCTGATCGCTGGTGATAGATGGATCTGTTGGTAGCAGGAGCTTGCGGAGATGAAGACGGGCACAACGTGTCCGAGGCAGCGGTGGTTAATCTTCATCTGCGGTCAGAGGTTCCTTGTGTCTCCTCAAGTTCATGTTTTCCTGTATTGATTAAAGCCTGCTGAAAGAGAGCTGGTGTTTTAAGGGGAAAAAGTTCTTTGTGATGAGTTTCTCAACTGACTTACCTCCATTGTTCTAGTATTGGATAAATAGCACAGCGCTGTAAAATCACCAAGGAATTCTCTGTAATATCTCAATTGTTTCTCCAAGATCTCCAGTGAGATAAAATGGAGCACAAATGGAAATTTTTGTTTGTGTTTCCTGCTTTTCAGATATTTCTCCTGCAAAGAAAACCCTTCATTACAGTTCAGAGTTTCAGAGTATCCAGTTCAAGCATTTCCCAGCAAATGAACCCAGGAGTTCTTTTTGAAAACTTACATCTGCATCCTCAAGAGTTTCAGAAGAGAACTCAACTCTCTGAACTGTGCTCAGATTTGCTATAGATATTATTATAGATATAGATATTACTATTTTACATGTAGATTTACTAACCAAAGAACTTTTCTCATCAGTTTTTACAAGACCAATTCTGATCTGATGTATATAATATAATATAATATAATATAATATAATATAATATAATATAATATAAATTGTATAGTTGTATAATATAAAAAAACTATTGTATCTAAATAAGACTTTTAACTGTGATTTATGAAATGAGTGTATAATGTAATATTATTGTAAACATTTATACCATTTTACATGAATCATATCATTAAATTATAAATGTTATTGTAATAAACAAATATAAATGTAATAATATGTATAAATATATAATAATTATTACAAACTATATCAAATTATATACAGTATGTATATAAACAATGAGTTTGTTTGTTTCCATATATCTTTTTTTAAGGATTTATAATACGATTTATAAAATAAATGTATAATATAATATAATAAACTGTTTATATTACATAATATTATGTAATATTAACATTCATAACATATATTAGCATTATAAAAATGAACAAATATAATTATAATAATAAATCGCAAAATATATTCAATTATTATAGACAGTATGTCCCTGTTGTGTGTAAACAATGATTTAGTTTGTTTCTATATTTATTTTTATTTTTCCTATAGGGAATTTTAAAAGTGAATTCAGAGACGAAGTTGATACTTCACTGAAACACAACTGAGAAATCTCCTGAGCTATGGAGGCTCATCGTATAAATAAAATATTCCTCCGGGAAAATAAAACAGTCCTGGCCTGGCTGGCCTAAATGCTTTTGGGTTAAACAAAGTTTAAATCAAATATGTAAAAAATAGCCGATACCGAGCACACCAGACCTCCTTACACTGCTTTCCCTGCATGTTATAACCACAGAAGATGGAAGGGAATCAAAAGACAGCAAGTGTGCCACCAGCCGCCATGGGAAAGGGCCACAGCGTCTCTCCGCTCCTCTCTTATCTTTGCCTTTCCATCAGTAGAGAAAAAGACAACAGCTCAAACGTGGCGCATAGTCATGCAGGTTATATCTACGCCTGTGTTCTACAAAGACATGAAGGCAACAAGCACTTAATTTGTGGTTAGGCCTTTATAGTGAGGTGTGCTTATCCCCACAGGAGTTCATTATATCCACAGGCCTGCTTCATTGTGTTCTCCCCCCCGACACACTCCTCTTGTGGGGTGATTTAATGCAATTCTCTCGGTAATAAACAACTGAAGTGCATGACCACAAACACGCCGCATATATTATCCTCTTGTTTTTTCCCCGCTTCTTTTTTTTTTCCTCTCTGGAAGGTTATTCTATCATGTAAATGAGTCTGTGCCAAAACATATTTTATTAACATGTTATTATTCTCGCAGAGTATCATTTGCAGTCAAGAATGTGATTTTTATTGCCCTTCAGTGGACTATTATAGATTATTTTATTACACAAACAGTGGGGCCTTTAAATATATGATGAGATGGTGATTTTAAATATGGAAGGAATTCATATAAAATCATAAAAGCATTTAAATGAAATTGTCTTTTTAGAGTCTAAGCTGAATCAACAGCCAAAAAAGCACTTGCTATTTAACGCAGGCAAAAATAATAAACACAATTAATATCTTTCCTAGCAAAGAAATAAAATCATATGATTTAACAGGGGGATCTCTGAAGTATTCATAAAAGTCATTAAAAAAAATCTTTTTTGAATTAGGCAAAGACACTTCACATGAATAAAACTTTACCTTATAAATATCACCGTACTTTACCCAATTGATTAATCACATTATACTTTTCTGTAATGTTATATTTGGAAATGAGGTATTATCTAATTCAATATGCACCAATTTGCATACATTTCTAGAACAGAAATATGAAAATTGGATGAAGCTGGGTTCAGAATTATTGTTCCATGTTGTTGACATATTAGGTTTAAAGGAATAGTTCACTTTAATATGTAACCAGGCAGTTTCTGGGTCCCATTGACTTCCATAGTAGGAAAAAAATATACTATGGAAGTCAATGGGACCCAGAAACTGTCTGGTTACTGATATTCTTCTAAATATCTTCCTTTCTGTTCAGCAGAAGAAAGAAATTCATACAGGTTTGAAACAACATGAGGGTGAGTATATGATGACAGAATTTTCATTTTAAAGTGAACTACTCCTTTAACGCCCGTTCGCACCAACGATACTACGGTAACAATAAAAAATCTTTCTAAATATGAAAGAATAGCAGAGTTCACACCACAACTAACGATAACGGCACAGAGAAACGATATAGCCTAGTTTAAATCACTTTCTGAACTTTGAGGATGTTTTTTTCCAGTCTGAAATGCAACATTATGGAAGCAAAAAGGACCAAAATCCGCCTGGAAAAAAAAGTTCTACACATTACAAGGAACCTATGAAAAATATTCTTCTAACAATTGTAAAAGAGTAGCTTAAACAAAGATTATTTAATTAGGTTGAGTCAGTTATACATGTTGCTACCAAAAGTTGTTTTGTTGACATTATTTAGATTCCACAAAAAGATGTCCACATTTTGTCCCAACTTTCCAAATTGAGTTATCTGAACAAACAATTTTATGTTGCATTGCATCTTGAAAAAAAGTGGTACAAAAATATCATTGCTTTGCATTTACTGGGTAAATGTATGTTGTTGTCACTGTTAATTAGCTGTCATATGGTTCAGAGTTCATATTTTTACTGATTTAACATGTGGCAAATAATATTCATGCTTTGAAAATCAAACAGAACAAAAAGAGAGGAAAGAACAAGGATTGTAGCCCATGCATTGCTAAATGAACAATCTTTAGTTGCCTTGACAAGTATTTTTTAAGTTCAAAAGACAAAAGACTTAAACAAAAGCATTCAAGTTGACTTTGATTGGAGTGAATTAGTTGAGTTAACAAGTTTAATGTTACAGGTTGCCTTATTTTTTCAAGTTAGGTTTTTAACAGTATAGGGTTTATGTTGTTGGTCGTATATACGCTTATGGGTCAATGACAAATAACAGTGTCTAAGATAAAAGAAAAACATTTTAAAAGTCTTTGTATTCATATTGATTTCATATGGTTTTGGTGGGAAAATCAAGAAAAGTTTCAATTTAATGTCATGTGGCAAAAAGAAACATTTTCCTTACACTTGATAATTTTCAAAGAAAGTTTTTAAATGAATTTGTTAAGTTAGAAAGTAGCATTGGATTATTAATGAATTATTACTGTATAAATATTATTATGTTTTCTGGGAGGTTCACAAAAAATTATTGTCAGGGATGATGCATTTTTGTAGGCCAAAACCCGAAAACGAGTTAGTATTTTAGCACTTCAGGTTCCGTTGTCCAGAAGTCAATGGTTTTCTTGAATGGACTTTTGGTTAAATGCCTGAAATAAGGTCTGTGGTGAACACAAGCTCAAGATATTTTCACGTTTTATTCAGCGATATAAAATACACCAGTAATACCCTCTTGGGTTATTTAAAGCTTTTACTTGTCTTGTAAAAGGCGGTTGCTAACGAGTATCTTAATGGGACTACAGAGCTTGTCGGGGACATTAAACGTCATCATCTGAACTGGTAAGCTCATCTATTCACTAGTCCGCTTTCACAGCCTCGTTGCTCTTGCAAACTATTATAACTCAAACTTTTAGGTGAAAATGTTTTTAAGCAAAGACTGAAAGAGTTAGTGATGGTGACGTTGAGGTCATGCTTAGCTTTTGACTTCTGCCGATTGGATTTAGGCTTCAAAATTCATAAAAGTTGTGTTCATTTCTGAAGATTATAATCATAAGCTTTTAGTCACAGACCTTATTTTCTCCAAGTGTCTAACTTCTAGTACATGTGCTAGAAACACACTTTATGTGAGAATACCTATGAACACTAATAGAAATGCTATTTGAATTCAAGGTTAAGACAATGAAGTCACTGATCTGAATCTTTCTTTGTACGCAGGCTTTGTCTGTATCTCCGATTGCCTCGGTGCACGATTTTACACACGCGTACACACAGCTGCTACAAAACGGCATCTCTCACATACAGGGCTGTGTTCTTTAATGCCTCGGTTCAAGTGTTCGTTTTTTAAACCTCCGCCTTGAGCTGCGGCGACTGCAGACCATCTGTGGCAGCGGAGGGGACAACTGTTGCTAACTAAATTAGCCAGCTCCATCATCTTGATACATCAGTGGAGTACCTGGGCTCTCGATGACCTTTCCCTCTCCCTGTACCCAGCCCTCTGTCCTCGCTAATATAGATGCAAACAGAACTGGGTCAAGCTCCAGGTATAAATCTTCCTTGGCAAGGCACTGCGCTGTTTGCCAGGTCTCCACCGCGGGCACGTGTGACGGACAGAGAAAGAAAGAGAGGGAGAGACATAGAGAAAGTGGATGTGGACCAGGGCTGGAGGCACGGATGGCATCGTCACTGCCCGTGGGTGAAGAGCAGGCGGTTCGGTGCCCGAAGGCCTGCCTCCTGCTCAGCTAACAGTTGGTCTGTACCTTGTGTTTCTTCGAACGGCAGAGTGTGTTTTTATAGGAGGGCTGACCAAGCATTTATTTCCTGTGCCTAAAAAGGCAGCATGGGCTGAGTGTGTTTTTCAAGGGAAATGAAAAGTGCGCATAAAAATTACATGATTCTCAAAAAAAACGTTGAGAATTTAATGGGTTCAATTACATATACAAAAATATGAAAAGGTCAGTGAACAAAAACCTGTTCTTGCCTTACCCCTTCTCACTATGGTAAGTCTACAATAATAATACAAGTTTTAAAATAATAATAATGATAATAATATGATCATAATCTATTTTCAGAGCTGCTCTATTTGGCGGGATATTTCAAATGTTTGTCATTTAAGTTTGTAAATGGAGAAAAGAAGGTCCAGCTAATATGATGAAAGGGTATGGCTGCAGTCTTGAGATCTCCAAATTGGGGTGAGATCTCCAAAACTGGCATGGTTTAAACTCAACCCCACAGCCGATCTTAAAAAAAAAAAAAAAACGTCATTGGTCATGTTAATGACAGTGATGATTTCCTACACAATGCTAAAACAAATGCTAACCCTTAACCCTACCCTACACCCCATTTTCGTCCATAACCCCCCAACCAGACCACTCCAAACAATGAAACCTTTTTACTTGCACCCAGCGTCACTTATGGAAGCTTGTTTCCGACACAGAATAAAAAATAAAAATGGTAATTGCGACTTTTTATCTCACAATTTGGTCTTTTTTTCTCACAATTGCGAGTTTACATCTCGCAATTCTGACTTTTTATCAGAATTGCGTGATATAAAGTCACAATTGCTAGTTATAAAGTCAGAATTGTGAGATATAAACTCGCAATTTCGAGAAATAAACTTGCAATTCTGACTTTTTTTCTCAGACCTGCATGTTTATATCTTACAATTCTGACTTTATAACACGCAATTGAGAGATATACAGCCAGAATTGCATGATATAAAGTCGCAATTGCGTGTTATAAAGTCAGAATTGCGAGATATAACCTTGCAATCGCAAGTTTATATCTCACAATTCTGACTTTAAAGGACACAAATGTGCTAAAACAAATACTAACCCTTCAGCCGTTACTCCCCAACTGGACCTCGCCGAACAATATAACCTTTTTACTTGCACCCAGCGTCACTTATGGAAGCTTGTTTCTGCCACAGAATGAAAAATTAAAAAGGTAATTGTGACTTTTTATCTCCCAATCGAACTTTTTTTCTCACAATTACGAGTTTTCATCTTGCAATTCTGAATCTCTGTCTCAGAATTGCGTGATATAAACTCGCAATTGTATGTTATAAAGTCAGAATTGTGAGATATAAAGTCGCAATTGTGTTATAAAGTCAAAATTGCGAGATATAAACTCACAATTGTGGATTATAAAGTCAGAATTGCGTGATATAAACTCGCAATTGTGTGTTATAAAGTCAGAATTGTGAGATATAAATTCGCAATTGTGTTATAAAGTCAAAATTGCGAGATTAAACTCACAATTGTGTGTTATAAAGTCAGAATTGCGTGATATAAACTCACAATTGTGTTATAAAGTCAGAATTGTGAGTTTATTTCTCGCAATTCTGACTTTATAACACACAATTGTGAGTTTATTTCTCGCAATTTTGACATTATAACACACAATTGCAACTTTATATCTCACAATTCTGAGAATTGCGAGATGTAAACTCACAATTGTGAAATGAAAAATTGCGATTATCTTTTAAAATGTTTTATTCTGTTGCGAAAACAAGCTTCCATAGTCACTGCCCCAGTGTGCCCCCCTCCAACATCGCGAATTTTGCAACCCTCACAATGCCACCGACCACATCAGTTCATCTTTCAGCGAGAAACAGTTTCATTTTAAAAAATAAAATTTAAATGTAAGTCAACGACATTTGGCGGAAGCGAAAGTCTTTGCGTGTGGAGACTCCACCCCTTTTGAAGGTACCACCCACCTTTTCAATTTCACACATAGTTTTAGAGTTTTTCTGTCTGTATCTAAATCTACTTGAATATGATGAGAGATGACATTTTTCGCGACAATTTGGTTCCTATTTCTGAGGTGTTGTGCTGGGTAGCACCGCCTACTCTGAAACCTCATTGGTTTACAATCTCATTCCTCATTCAATTTCAAATAAAATGTGATTGCCTGTGATTTTGTCATGTTGCGTAGCAGCAGTTTTGAGTTTAGTATTGGATTGACATATTGTTCGATGCTGGAAACTTTGCATCGTGCCTAGTTATGAAACTATGTTGTGCTTACAATGAGAAAGTTATCACCTTTAATGGGTTTAGCAGCTTCAATAGCATTACATGGTCATGAAATGTAAGTTTCACTTCTCAAATTTGACTTTAAATAATGACTTTGTGACTTAAAGTGAGATAATTAAAAGTTTTCAAACATGAGAGAACAAATCAAAAAGCTTTGATCTTCATTACACTGACAAACATCCTCTTGGTTCAAATGGAGTTGCACCCTCACAGAGTTTTTAGGCATAATTAAGTTACGTTTAAACCACCTTGAGCAAAGGACAGTCGTTTTATGGCCATCATGTCACAGCGGTGACATACCGTCTGTGTAAAATTAAATCCTCACTTCAACATTACATCTGAGTGAAATCATAACTCATGTTTGAAAGAACACAGGCCTAAAATACAGTCCTAATCAATTTCACAGCTGCCTTCTGGCACTGCACAGGTAACGAGCAAGAAGTGGCTACAAATCCAAACCCTGACAAAACCATGAGTGACTAGCAACTCTTGTTTTGTAAAATCGGAGAAGCTTTATTGCCTTAACGTCTGTTGGAGCTACGCTCACTCAATATTTACAGCCGGGTGCAGAACTGATGACATGATTTAAATGGACGTTTGCTGAGGCACTTTTTTATGCGAAGGCTTTTAGGAGCTGTCTTTTTCACGGCAGCGACGGACCGTTCCATTGCACCATTCCACAGGGGTGTTGTTTGGAGAGATTTCAGGGAATAGTGCCATTTTACCCAGACAGAACAATTCCACAGGCTGCCATTAGCCTCATGCTCCAACGTACACACACCTGCGGCTGATATGTTCTTTCCTTTGAGCCTCTTTTCTTACGTAATATATAACTGGCCCTTGGGTGCTGTGAGGTAATTTGTGCTGAAAGCTCACTATCCATACTTGTGTTGCTGTGTTTCTCCGCTAGCTCCTAACACAAAACTTGTCATTTTGAGGTACTTTAACTCTGTCAGAACAAAGGTTAATAAGTGACCTACTGAATAAAGGTAGCAAGTTAAAGGTAGGGTACGCAATTTTTTAACACTTAAACACTTTTTGTAATATTGGTTGAAATCTCTTCACATCCTGATAGCAATCAACAATAGAAGTGGTCTAAATATTAAAACGTACATATATCTTCTGTGGAAGTCTCAGTACCACTTTTTTTTTTGTCCTACCTGCCTGTCAACATATGTATTTCCATACCTCAGCGCACCTGCTCACGCAGTCCTCAGTGCGTTCCTTAAGGCTATGCAGAGCGCCTGATTTCTCCTGAACCAAAACAACGAGCTTATGCTGCTTTCACACCATGTCATAACCGTAATTACGAGATGGCAACCAGTGACCTTCCCGGAGCGGTTCACATCTTCAGACTCAGATTTATGTGTTTCTATGTCAACACTATCAATGCTGAAATTAATCTGCAGCAGTCAGGTGCTACAAGTCAGAGCTCTGTAAGTTGTTCACTTACATTATTATTGTAATGTTATGTGCTTTTAACATGAGGTACACGCAATATTTGTGTCCGGTCCCGCCCGCACCCGCAAACATAGTTACAGCTTGTAGAAACTGAAAAAAATGACAGAAACTTTAGTGCTATATGCTATGTTCAGAATAGCAGACATAAAACATTGTGTTTAGCACCACACATTTGACATTTAATGTATTATTTAACGAAAATCCATTCCTGACCTTGCCTGATGGTCTCTTCTCAACTGCGCGTTCATGAGACAACACCGCAGTTCACTCCGTCTCGCCCAGAAAAACACACAATTTGCGAGAAATCAAGATTAACAAAAATACAACACAAAATGTAATCCACATCTTCTTTCTCTGAGGTGAATATACGTGTTGTGTTGTGTTTGAGAAAGTAGTTTTCGTGCTCACATTCGTCAACTGTCATTCTGACAGTCATCTGACAAACGGAGTTCCGATCCAAAATATTTAAAGGTGCTCTAAGCGATGCCACGCGTTTTTTAGGCCAAAACATTTTTTGTCACATACAGCAAACATCTCCTCACTATCCGCTAGCTGCTTGTCCCCTGAACACACTGTAAAAAACGCGGTCTCTCTAGACACCACAGGCTCCACAAACGGCAACAAAAACAAACTGGGCTCACCCGCACCACGAAACATAACAAACAGTGTTCCAGCCAATCACCGGCAAGAAGTATTTGAGGGTGGGGTCTGGGGGGTTAGTGCGCGTACACATGAAGGGGGGTGTGTGGAGGAGAGAGAAGCATGAAGAGGGAAGCTTGAATTATGGCTGACACACGACCAAAGAGACGACGTTCTTATGAACAAATTGCAAAGAGACGACGTTCCGATGAACAAATTGTAAAGAGACGACGTTCCGATGAACAAATTGCAAAGAAGAGCGACAAGGATTTGAAACGCGCGAAGTACCGAATTTACATCGGAAAAACCTTCGAAAGGTGGCGAGAGCTCCGCCGGCAGAAGGGCTTCCAATCCGACAATCAGTTGCTCTGTTTTTGCAGAACAGGTAAATCCATTTTTCTTTCTAAACTGACGTTCATGTTCGCCAAACTAACACAAGGATGTAATTAGCTAGAACTATGCAGTCAGCGTTAACTTTGGTGAATACAACATATGTTTCTAGCAGCTAGCGATCAATCTCTATTGTAATGCTCAAGCAAATTCACAGTAGGGCGACAATTTGTATGAATGATTGTTTTCACCCACTGTTATGAATTTGAATGTTCATTTATAGGCTATTGACAACTTTGACTAAATTTGTTTACGACGCCGCCGTTGTTTATGCTCACTGGGAAACGCGAAGCTAACATTATCTTGCTATTATTGCGTCCTTGTATGGGAGCTATAGTTATAACCTCAGGTGGCGAAACGATTTTAAGATAGTGTTTCTCTTTTTCTGCATTCTGTTCTGCAATATATAAAACCCTTTATCTAACTTGGTGACATTACACGCTGAATGAAGTATGAGTAAAACTTAACTTTGTTTGTAGTGAGACTGACTACTTTGACTTTCCTTTATGCCAGAAGGGAGGGGAGGAGACGGGATGAGGAGGAGGGAGGGTCTAGCTAGCCTCCGTTTTGTTTGACAACAATTCAAATGTCAAGAAGTTACAACTCCCGGGATCACTTAGAGCACCTTTAACTAAGTGAAGAAAGTTCCTTGACACTTTCTGGGGGGATTTCAAGGCGTTGTATTTGTATTTACTTAACGAATTAATTAAATAATGAATGAATTACTTGGCCTAGCCTACTACAGAATGCTATGGAGAAAGAGTCACTGATTGACTGCATGGACTTCATCTTCATTAGTTGACTCCTTTCTTGTTACAACTTACATGGCACATCGCGGAATCGCGGGACTACAGGACCTGCGTTGGGGATTTGCGTTGGGTACCTGTGGGAGCCCAATCCCAATCCCAATCCCAATGCAGCCCTCTACTTTGCAGACTCTGCTGTGTGCCTTCATGTGTTTTGATGGAGGCGTGGCTTGGAAGGTGGGATCTAATGCTTTCAAAGCTAGCTTGCTATTTCTAGCCTCTCCGAAATTGCCTAGCAAAATGCTACGTAGTGCTGCATGCTACATAACTTTCTTCATGCTATTGCTACTTTCTAATATGGATTGGTTTGGATATCTGAAGTTAAAAGCCATCAGTTGCAGAATTTTTTTTTTTAGAAATTAACTTGATTTTTGGGGCTAATTCATTTATAGAACCAACTTCAGCAATAACCTGTACTGAAGCAGATTAGCAGATTAGCACACCATTCTTAAAAAGATTCCTCCTTACAAAACTAAAAAAATACAAAACTATTTTGGGGATTCCTTGCGAGAAGGCTCATTTCGGGTCGCCCTAGACCTCAACAGCGCATAAGACTTAATGCTGGTGATGAAGTCATGTGACCAAAGTGTAGTGCGTTTATTGTCTACTTCTAGCTTTTTACTTTTGGCGATTGTATTCTTCAAAGGTTGTGTTCATTTGTTAAGATTATCAAGATGAACAAAACATGAAAGAATCATAAACTTTCATTGGTCACAGATCTTATTTTCTACAGTAATCCTCTGGAAAAATCCTATTGTCTTATAAAAATACGTCATCACTGCAGGACTCTATAGGGTTACATTTTGTTTTGGACCCTATTGAGAGCAAACAAGGTTTTTCAAAATTTCTTATAGATAAAAACTCTAAAAACTTTAGATAAAAAAATAAAAAATAAACTCTTAGAATAGCATAAGGGCAGAAAAAAGCAGATGCTCATTTTCATCAGAGACCAATTATCAAAGGATTGATGCTTCCAAACCAAAGTACTGCAACTTTCTGTCACAATCAACGAACTGAAGCCAACAAGACAATTGGTCTTAAAACACAGCAAAACAATCATATTCTTGAACCTGTATTTTGACAACTAAAACAACCCTTTTTAATGTAATTTTTTATTTATTTAAAGGGACAGTTCACCCCAAAATGAAAATTCTGTCATCATTTACTCTCCCTCAAGTTGTTCCAACCCTGTATGACTTTCTTTATTTCTTCTGCTGAACACAAAAGAAGATATTTTGAAGAAAGTCGGTAACCAAACGACTGATGGACCCCATTGACTTCCATAGTAGGAAAAAAAAAATACTATGGATGTCAATGGGGACCAGTAACTGTTTAATTACCAACCTTCTTTAAAATATCTTCTTTTGTGTTTAGCAGAAGAAAGGAAATCATACAGGTTTGGAACAACTTGAGGGAGAGTAAATGATGACAAAATTTTCATTTTTGGGTGAACTATCCCTTTAAAGGAACAGTTTGTCAATCAATCAATCAATCAATCAATCATCATTTTCCACACTCATATGACTTCTGCATAATACAAAAATAAATTTTGAAGGATTCCCATTCTTTTATTTATGTAATTACAAAATGGTGCAAGCTTTCAAGTCAGTGGGTCAGCAAGATCCAAATCAGTTTGATTCGCAAATAAATAATCTAGGCTGCGTCCGAAATACTCAAAGATGCTGCCTTCAGAGGATGCATTCCAAGGTAGGAAGGCATCAAGGCACGTCCGAATCCAAAGTTGGCTTCACTTCCTGTCTCCTGAGATACCTTCATCTGATTGATTTTTGAAGACAGCATAGATGTATCCACCGCTGCCTTTGATATCCCACAATCCTGTGCTTTCCAGTCTGTGACAGTTGAGCTAGAAAAATAAAGATGGCGTCTGAAAGTTGAGGTTACCGTTCAGTTTGTGTGTAAATGTAAGTTTTTGAGCAACGTTTTTCGCTGTAGAAAAGACGTCATCTATATTTTTCTAGCTCAAGCTAGCTTTTCGCTGCTTCCAAAGTCTGTCTGAAATCAGTTTCGTGAGGCACCTGGGTGCGCAAACACCTGAAGAGGCAACAAGTCAAGTTTCGGACGCAGCCTCAGATTGGTTTAGTGAACTATATGAACTGACTCGTTCAAAAGATTTGACTCAATAGAACTATTTGTTCATAAATCAGGCATCGCTACTGCCCAGCAAACAATAGCTGTCATTTCACAATCTAGGTTAACTATAGACCTGATATATGAGTAGCCTAACTCTCTAGCCAAAATAACCTTGAATTTGGTTACATGTTGTTTTTGCCAAAATAACTTGTGAAATGTATGATATTCCATCATGTAAGCAAAGTCAACAGTGATTACAAGGTGTTTAGTTTCATTTCTTTGACATGTTCTATGCATAGCCTTTGCGTCTATTCTTGTTAGATGTCCATTAAAGTTTTACTGATTGCCCAAATTTTGCCTTGTTTTAGCCTAGACGTCTGGCCTGTGTTTGAACGGCTATTAGACGTCTTTTATACACAAAATTGCTTGCTGCGTTGTGTCAAGGAACAAATATTGAATTTGGTTTGTTACTTACATAAAGCTGTCTAAATGACTTCAGAGGACTTGGAATACACTGAATACAAGTCACACCTTTATGGTGTTTTTGCATTCTTTTCTAATTTTTACACCCTCAGCCCTTGTTCATTATAATTGCATGGAAAATATTGGCTTCATATTTTCTCCTCTGGTGTCCCACAGATGAAAGGAAGTCAAAGAGAACAACATGAGGGTGAGAGGGTGAGGGTGATCTATTTCTTTAAGTAGATAATATTTCATATTTTTGGACCAAACAATTGGAGCAAAGTTTGAAATGAAAAATTATGAACAATAATTGGGTTGGAAACAGGATGATGTGAAGAAATGCTGCTCTCGCATTTACATCATTTACTCGCATCAAAAATCTCTAAAATGCATCAAAAAGCCAAAAAATGAAAGAGAATTCAAAATAAATCCTATTGATAAGGCGTACTTTCTCCTTCAAGATGTTTCACATACTTAAAAACAACTACATTTACTGGAAGTGCCAGAAGACAAACTGCAGTACAGTACAAACAGATGAAACGAATGATTATGGAGAAGATTTCCCCACAGCGAAGGCTGAGTACCAGAGGAGTTTGTGAACTGGGGTTTTGGTTCCTCCTTTGCTCTGATCTTAAACCTGTTTTTGTGATGAGATACCTGATGCTACATTTTCAAAACTCTGGTCCAAGATCAGCATAAAAAGACAACCACCCTGGGGCCTCTAGCAAGGACTAAAAAATACACCTGCTCGAGCGCATGCATCAGGCTCGCAGATAAATCGCGGTCTCTCCGGCCTCCAGGTGCTCTCGCTAGTCGGAGCGATATTTCCTGCTCAGTTCCTCACAGCGCTGTGGCACTGCCCCGGGATGCAGCAAGACTAAATGAAACACGGACACTGTACAAGTTTCCAATCAAAATTTCCATAATTCATTTCCACGCCATTTTTTTTTTTTCCTGGAGTGCATATTTGAGGGAGGGAGAAGGAAACCCCAAGCACACTCTCTCAGGGAATAGGAATCCATGGGCTGTCGGAAGAAGCTATACCGGGCATCAAAGGAATGCTCTGACATATTCGGACACTGAAATATGTTCTGCCCCAAATGATGCATAAAGGACTGAAAGAAAAAAATAAACTGGAAATACTAGAAATGTCTGATCAATGTGAAGTTATCCAGATTTAAGAATATCTTAACTGGTTGATGATGATTTGCACTGATTTAAAGCCAACATTGTTTTTTTTTTTTGTTTTTTTTAATGATATGATTCAATATCCAGAACAGAAAATATTTTTAATTGTTTCCATATTGACACAAAAATAACTAAATTATCATTACACTACAAATGATTAATAATAATAATAATAATAATTTGAAATAATAATATCATATCAGTTTATTATAATAATTCAAATAATATTATTTTTATTTTTAATTATTATATAATTATTATTATTATTAATTATTATATTATCATTATTAATGAATTGCTATTATTAATATTGTTGTTAATGATATTAATAATAATAATTATTATTATATTATATTATATTATAGACTATTATATTATAGCCTAATATATTATACTGAAAGAAGATAGAAGACATCTAAAACAAACAATAAACAGAAAATATTCATATTTATGTTATGCATTGATTTTTGTAATAATTTAATTCATTTATAACAGGAATGTGAATAATTAATATGAGCAAACAAACTAAACAAAACAAACATTGTATTATATTATAGCCTATTATACTATAGCCTATTATGTGATAGAAGATATCTAAAACAAACAATAAACAGAAAATATCCATATTTATGTTATGCATTAATTTTATAATAATTTGATTAATTTATAACAGGAATATGAATAATTAATATGAATAAACAAACTATTATATTATATTATATTATATTATATTATATTATATTAGGCTATATTATATTATATTATATTATATTATATTATATTATATTATATTATATTATATTATATTATATTGCACGAAGATAGAAGACATCTAATACAAAAATAAATAAACAAAAACAAAACTTTTGGCAGTGGGTCAGCTTTGTAAAATTTTGTTTCTCTTGAAAATTATTGTTATTATTATTATTATTATTATTATTATTATTATTATCATCATTATTATTTTCATCATCATTATTCCAAAATAAAGGTTAATTCAGAATGAGCATTTTCAGTTCCGTTTTATTTATCCACAATTTTTCGGATTCAACCAAGACTTTTCATTTCAGTCATCTAGTACCAATCGGTATGAAGTATGGACCAAACTGTCTTTGAATGAAATCCTCCACAGCTTGCCAGAGCATCCGCTGCGATTCTGAACGCTGTACATTTCAAAGCTACTTCCTCACAGTTGTTTCTTACCTTATCAATAAATAACATCTCGCTCCTTTCCTACTCTCTCTTTATATTTACCTCACTGGCTCGTTGGCTTCTTCAAGTATTTTAGAACCCATTGGATGTCTAGGGGCTGCTATAAAGAGCAGTAGCTATTCTCTTTGTCTGTACAGTTAAACGTTTCCCGGCAGTTTGGTTTGTGTTTCCTCCCAAACGCTCTCCCTAGAACCTTTTTTTTATATCGGAATAGGTCCCAAAACGACTGGCCAAGCAGATAAACACGTTTTGATCAGGACTACTTTGTTGTTTACTTTGTATATTTCTAAAAGAGACAAAAGGCCTCAGACTCAGGCAACCACCCATAAAGCACGTTGCATGTTGCTATGGAGATGCGATTAAAGTTTAACCGCGCTCTCGAGCCAGACTTTCTGATCCCTCATCTTCGCCGCACTTCCACCTTTAAATTGTTTATGTCTCCTTTACATATCATTTATTATACATTTTATTGACGGTTTTGTCAAAGAGCTTTTAATTCGAACTGGCAAAGGAGTGCATTTTGGAAGCCGCAACAAACCAGAAACGAAGCCAACTTGTAATCCAAAGCACGAGAGTAAAACGTTCCTCCCGCTGTCTCTATCTTTCCACCCTCTCTCTCTCTCTCTCTCTCTCTCTCTCTCTCCTCCGTTGAAAGGGCCCGGACACCAGGTGCTCATGTAGATGTAGAGCATTTTTCCCTGTGGCGTGATAAATTGGTCCACATAAAGAGGGTATTCATCCAAAAAACTACAGTCTGCCTCTCATAGTCCCGTGTGAAGAAAAACAGACAGAAAAGCAACGGATATCACGTAAGTATAAGATATCTGCCGCACTGCTAACAGGTTGAAAATTCTGTCATCACTTAATCACCCTTTTAGTTTACAAACCTCTATTACTTTCTTTCTTCTGTGAAACAAAGATATTTTTATGAAAGTTTGAAGTAGTGAAAGTCAATGGGGTCCAAAACAACTTCCTTTGTGTTTTCGCAAAAGTCGTAAAGGTTTGGAACAACATGAGCCTAACTAACCCTTTTCAGTCCATTACATGGTTTTTAGTTCATGTCTATTAGCTTTTAGGCATTTTATGTCACTGGACTCATAACAGTAAAAAAAAAAAAAAAAAAAAAAAAAAAAAATTCGTAGAAAAACACACATTAATATGCAAACTTCTGAGAAACAGGCCAAAACAGGCCAAAAATATAGACTTGAATAATTTTTTTTATTTTTTATTTATTTTTTATATATATTTTATGTATTGTTTATTGCATATTTTGGCATGTATTCTCAGGAAGTGTGTACATATATTACAGTAATAATAATAATAATAATTACTATTATTATTTTTTAAACATGTTATATGTAGTTATGTATTTTATATTTTGGCCTGTTTTCTAAGAAATGTGTATATTACAGTAATAATAATAATAATTAGTTGTAGTAGTAGTTGTATAGTAGTTGTATTTTAATGTATTTTAAGTCTACATTAGTCTGCATATTAATAATAATAATATAATAAAATAGACTGAGGGGGATTGGTTTATGCTGCCCCACTGTTGTGTGTGAAGATCTCTCTTGGATTAAATATTTACAAGCACAATACAGCAGTGACAGCAAACATCACTTCTGCTCTTGAAAGGTCTGCTCTTCTCAAATGTCCCTCCTTTGAGTCCCTTCACCAGAATCCTGCTCGCCGAAGCACTTTTCTGCACTGGATTACAAAGATGGTGTCGCTGCATGTTCGACAATATCGGCACAATACTCAGTATGACAACAAAAAATAAAAATAAAGAGTTTACTTTCAGCCGAGGAGGAAGAAGACGAAGAAAAAAAGCAGAATCCTCAGTGGGAGATATCGCCTGAGGTAAGACACAGGTGGATGAAGCCAGGAGCAGGGTCACGGTAAAGATTTATATTATGTGCAAAGTAAAGAACAAGAAGAAAAATGGCCGTCCGTGGAGCATTGCAGTGAAGCGAGTGAACCAGCTGTTCACGAAGCGCAGGGGGAAGTGGTCAGGTAAGACAGAGGCGTGGAAATAATAATCACAAGCCCATCTGCTGACCTGAGACTGCATGGCCCCAGGGCCCAAGGCACACCGCCCTCCGTATGGAGCTCATCGCCCCTACACAGGCACCGTATTCAGCCCAGGCAGGGGCGCCACGGGCTCCTGACACGCGGCCACATGCTCCCATTCTGTGTTTGTTCCTGTTACTGTGCTGAAACAATGTGCATGCTGCTAGCTTACTACTGTGACGGCTTTACACACAAGGGTATCTTCTCAACTATGATTTTCATCAAATGCCTAGATATTAGTGTTTTACCCTTGCAGTAGATCCAGATTTTCAAACATATAATCCATATTTAAAAACTAATAATCTAAACTGAGTGAAACTATATTTTTTAACTCTTTTTAGATCATTAGTTTTAAAATAAAATCTTCTAGTACCGGGTTGGACCCCCTTTTGCCTTCAGAACTGCCTTAATTCCTCGTGGCACAGATTCAACAAGGTGCTGGAAACATTCCTCAGAGGTTTTGGTCCATACTGACATGAAATCATCACGCAGTTGCTGCGGATTTGTCGGCTGCACATCCATGATGTGAATCTCCCGTTCCTCCACATCCCAAAGATGCTCTATTGGGTTGAGATCTGGTGACTGTGGGGGTCAGTTTCAGTATAATGAACTCATTGTCATGTTCAAGAAACCAGTTTGAGATGATTTGAGCTTTGTGACATGGTGTGTTATCCTGCTGGAAGTATCCATCAGAAGATGATACACTGTGGTCATAAAGAGATGGACATGGTCAGCAACAATACTCAGGTAGACTGTGGTGTTTAAACGACGCTCAATTGGTACTAAAGGGCACAAAGTGTGTCAAGAAAATATCCAACACACATTACACCACCGTTGAACCGTTGATACAAGTTAGGATGGATCCATGCTTTCATGTTTACCCCAAATTCTGACCCTCCATCTGAATGTCGCGGCAGAAATCAAGACTCATCAGATTAGGCACGTTTTTCCTATCTTCTGTTGTCCAATTCTGGTGTCCCATGGGAATTCTCTGTTTTTATCTGACAGTGTCACCGGTGTGTCTTCTGTCGCTGAAGCCCGCCTGCTTCAAGATTCGGTGTGTTGTGCGTTCAGAGATGCTCTTCTGTTTTCATTTTTTAACAAATGATGGCATCCTTTCCGCCACACTCATAATTTGGTTAGTCAAGATGGTTAGATTCATTGTATACCAATGAGATGACAGTGGCAGTAAAGAGCTTGAGACTATGAGTCATGTGATGTGTGAAGAAAAAGACCTGGGGACTTGGGGAAAATTCATGGATAGTCTCTCGCGTATGGCAAGAGATGGCCCATAGATTCACCAAGAGTGGTTAATGAATGAATGAAAGAATATATGCAATGCTAGCAAAAACATCAACTGTTTTATTCCAATAATGTCAAAAAATGGCATTTCCACAATAGTAAATATATAATTTGAGAAGTGATCGAGATGCATCTACTAAAAAAAAAATCCAAAGCTGAAAAAAGTGAAATGGCTTGAGTCAAGCGGCTTAAATTTATTCGCCAGGAGTGGCTTAAAGTCTCCCAACAGCAATGTGACCGACTGATAGGGAGCATGCCACAACGTATGGAAATCAGGGTTATTCCACCAAATAATGATATCTGAACTCTTCTTAAGTTAAAACATTAGTATTGTGTTGTTTTAAAAATTAATATAAAGTCGTGTCCTTTGCATTATTCGAGGTCTGAAGACATGGCATTTTTTTTTCTTTATTTTAACCAGTTGTCTTTTTCTACAAATAAATGCTCTAAATGACAATATTTTTATTTGAAATTTGGAACAAATGTTGTCAGTAGTTTGTAGAATAAATCAAACAGATGCATATAAATACTAAATCCAGAGAAACTGCTAATTTTGCAGTGGTCTCTTAATTTTTTTTCAGAGCTGTATTTTGGACATGGTAAGTAAACCAATTACATTAAATAAAACAAGTTAGTAAAAAAGTAAAAAGTGTGTTTTAAGAAAATGTACGTTCCTTACAGTGCCAAAAAGTTTGAAGAAACACGGTACATTCACCTGTGTATCTGGAAAAATGAAACCCTGTTGTCTTTTTGTTTATACGGAATGATTGCTTTAGATCCCACGTTTGTCTAATGGCTGTTATCCCACAGCAAGTGTGATGATTTATCAGACTCGTGTTAAATGTGATGAATTTCACGACGCCGAATAATACACAGAGGGTGCTTTTCAACATCAAAGCCGAAATGCCTCGAGAAAGCCGATCCAGGAGCTCATATGTCTAAAAGCCAAACTAGTTTAATTTAACCATTTATCTGGCAGTTAATAGCAGCTTGAGATGGCACATTAACGAAACCTGGGATTAAAACATTTATCATATTAGAGTGCTTATAGCTGATTTCCAGCGCGCGCATCCGTAATGGCCTCTCCTGGAACAAATCAATATTGTGTTACACCATAATTGACCGATTAGGAGGCTAAGAAGAGTGAAAAGTCGAATTATAATTATACGTGATAAAAATGAAGGGTTGGAGGAACGTGAGGGGAAGCCACAAAGATGAGCCGAACCAGAAGCCCCTGAACGGCAGCTCCGATCTCAAGGATCCGCCAGTCCGCTCTCCCTTTGAACCCACTTAACAGGCTCCATTGACAGGCTCTGAGTCTTCAACGCGGCCCCGGCTGCTAATTACGAGCGCCAGGGCCCCGCAAAAGAAGGGGGTTTTTAAACCGAACCCTAGCATCTGCGGCGAGAGGTGTTCTTCCCATTGCCACGGCGAACATGGGGCTTCGCCGTTGACGGGAACTGAGCCCCGGTCCGGCATATGAAGAACACACAAGTCATAAATCACCACGGTGTAGGACAGGTGCGTGGGCCAAAGAAGAGACGCTTGAGGAGGGAAGCGCTAGAGTCGACCATACAAGACGTCTATGGAGAGGAACTTAGAAGTAAATATATGCCTAACAACCAAGACCTTTGACTCAGAAACCAAGAGAGGGCCTGATGGGCTTCCATAAAGGTTAAAGTTGAGCCGTCACTAAGCTCCGCCCCCTTTGGTTACTGTGGCTCACTCAGACAAGTTGGACAGACTATCTCATAATGAACTGGAGATATTTGTGAAAAGTCTAATTTTAGTAAAATGTGGCATAAATGGATGTTATTCTTGGCTGGAATGACACTGAAAAACATTTTTATTTGCCAATAACACAATTCAAAATGGAGACTGTGTCTGTTATGTAATTAAAATGACATTAAGTTCAAATTCATTGTAGGTCTTACGGCACAGTCAGAAAGCTAACAAAATTTTGCAATCCATTAGTGCATTGTCAATAGTGTAAAGCAAACACAAAGCACTGCATACACTTCACTTTTAAAGTGAAGTTTTTTGGCTTTTAGTATGAATATGTTAACCTTACTATCTATAAGCTAGTGTGCTCCAAAACAATGACAAAATTAGCATTTAGAAGAAATAAGCATTCCAGTCTCTCACTTCCGCAAATATGGATCATCGATTTTGATGACATCACTTCAGCTTCTCGTCAGATTTTCTGTCCAATCAAATGCTCTCTAGAATCTGAAGCGTCCCGCCCCCTACACTATAAATAGACACTGAAGCTGCGGCTGAAATCGTCACTCATAGTGCACTATAGGGGATAGGGAACGATTCAGACAGTGTAAATGTGCTTTCCAGAGGGGCGAATGAAGCCTGGTTTCACATTAGTGTCACTCGAAACGCCACAGCGCACACACAGTCTGCTCCGGTCCAGAGACACGATAGCACAGAGCGGATCAAACACGCGAGTTACGGTTAGACAGACTCTCTTAGCATCATAGCACTATCACTGACGAGTAGAAGAGATAAACACCGGTGCCATGTACCAACATAAATTACACTTCTCAAACTACACATCCTCAGCATGATCATGTTCACTGTTGTTCTTTAGTAACACTTTCATATTAAATCTAAAATGGGAATCTATTAAACTGTGGCTGTCAAAACGCAGCTTTACCGAGCTCAATGGCTCTGGCCGAGCTGTGATATAAATAAAGGGCTATTGGCTGTTTTTAAAAAGGGGAGGAGCTGCTCGATATGCCCCGCCCTTTTTTCATGTTTCAGTGGAAATTACATCAACACATTGAATAATGCTGCACGTTTCAAGGCACTTCAGTGGGCCTTTAAACCAAGCAGATTTCTGTTGGACGATCCAGGCAAATTCACATGAAAATCTTGAAAAAAATGTGTCATGAAATTCCTAGTTGCATTGGTTCCAATAAAAATGACTTTTTTTTTTTTATGCAATATTGCAGTGTTTATTATAAAAGATTTATCCATGAACGCCATTATTTTTATTTATTTTTATTCATGTGCCCTCGTAATCGCTTGCAGCTCATCTCTTCTCTTGAGTGATGACATGTTTACTGGTGCGAGGGCGGGACAACATGTCACTCAAAAGAGATCGACCAATAGCAAACCACAACCATCCAGTCAATTCCCCATGGACAAAATCAAGCAATTCCCATCCTACATTTCTGTCTTGTTCAAAAAGCTGTGTAGGCTACCTACAATATTTCTTCAAATAACTTTAGTTCTCAACCAAGAATTTTTTCTTTAGAACCAAGAACCATCAAAGCAACACATTGATTTGAAGAACATTTTAAATAAACAAGCCACATTATTGGATGTGTTATGGTAAATGGACTGCATTTATATAGGGCTTTCACAGACCCAATGGCCACCAAAGCGCTTTACAATATTGCCTCACATTCACCCATTCACTCACTCATTCACCAACGGCGGTGTCAGCCATGCAAGGCGATCCAGCTCATCGGGAGCAGCTGGGGTTAGGTGTCTTGCTCAAGGACACCTCGACACTTGGTCAGGTGGAACCGGGGATTGAACCACCAACCTTCCAGTTTGTAGACAATCTACAGTACATGAACCACTGAGCCACTGCCGCCTGCCGTTATCCATGTCTGTAAGAAAAATAGTGCAATTACACTCAGTTTAATGCCTAAACTCATAAAAAATAAAAGTTCCAAAAGGGTTTTTCCCCAGTGATGCCACAGAAGATCCATTTTGGGTTCCAAAGAACCAATCAGAGAGACCCATTGTGAGTGTGAAGTACATTATAATAATCTAAAGAACCTTTTTCCTCTTTAAAGAACCTTTTTTCCAGTGGAAATGTTCCATGGATGTTAAAGATTCTTCATGGAATTGATGCCAATAAAGAGCCTTAATTTTTAAAAGTGTAAGGTTACGGGTTTCTCCAAATCAGTCATTCTAAATATGAACAACAGTGAGGCTAATAATGCAATTTCTTGTTTGCATTCTTATTGCGAATCAGCTTAATCTTATCAATGGAATGGATGAACAATTCTTCCAACCCTTTCTAAGGAAGGCGACCATGCAGAAATGAGATTGTTTTGTAAATGTATACGCATTCACAAGCTGAAGTCAGAGCTCCCAGACGTGCATTCAGAATGCGTAACACAAAAGCAACCTTTATTGGCTCTGATGGAGAGCAATAAACAGATCATCACCCCATCACAGCCATCATATTGCTGACCTAAACAGATGTTTTGTCTTACAAACGGCAGCCTGTGAAGTTCGCAAGCAGGCTGTCAGTGACGATAGTATTGATGCAGTTTTGAGGGCTGAAGAAAACAAGAACTTTGCTGAGGTTCCCACTTTGAAACGAGAAGGAGATCCACAAAAGCGGAGGCAAATTTTAATTACATCGATTCAGCTCCCCAAAATGTATAATTCTTCCACCCAGTCAGCACAGTCTGTGTTTTCTCTCGCAGCCGAAGGGAGACGGTGTGTTTTGTAAAGCCTTGCACTTCACACAGTCAATACACAAAAACCACGAACACAAAAGCTCAATTTTGCCGCTATCAACATAATAAGTGAAAGTTCTGTGACAGAGGTTGCAAAAAAACACACACACACAATTCAAAAGCCCCACTTAAAAATGATCATCAGCGCAAAATGGCAGGGAGGAATATGAAATATGTTCTAGATATTTCATGTCATTTTGCGATTCTAACACTATATCAGAAAGAAGTGAGATGTTTGTTGTTTACCCCCATAGTAACTAATTTCATATTTTATTAACACTTCTATTTTCTTGCAGAAGACACATCTGCCATGCTGATCCACCATTTTGCAGAATGTTATTTCTAATGGATGTAGACATTATAACTTTTCAATGTCAGCAAGATGTCAAAGGAAGAAACGCAAAGCAGACTTAGGCGATTTCAAAACTCTAAGAAAAGATTACACACAGTTTCTCTGATTTTCTCTTTTTGGATTTTTGTGCCTGCAAAACAAATGGTTTAATTACAGAATAGTTCTTTGCTGTCTTGTCTAAAATTGCCTGCATCTGAACTTTCATTCAATTATTTCTACACTCTTTTTGCAGCAACAATTTTTTTTTCTTCTGTTGAACAGATGTAGAATAACCCATTAACATCCATCCAGACCCAGAATAAACGGTGCGAGGAAAACCCTTGTTATTATTAGGACTATTAAAGGGGTTAGTTCATCCAGAAATGAAAATTCTGTTATCAATTACTCACCCTCATGTCGTTCCAAACCAAAAGACTTTTGTTTATCTTCAGAATGCAAATAAAGATATTTTTTATGAAATCTGAGAGATTTCTGTCCCTGCATTGAAAGTCTATTCATCCAAAACTCTCATGGTTTCAAAATGTTCATAAAGAGATCGTGTATGAATCCATATGAATCGAGACATTTAATCCAAGACTTCTGTGGAGATATGATCACTTTATATGATGAATTAATTTATGCTTTTAATCACATATAAACATTGATCAGCAAACATACAGCACTTAAATATGGTAATATTTATATAAGCTCAACCATACTTGCTTGATAAGCGAGAATGAACATCACTGGTTCCTGCGGAAACTGATGAATGTTTATATGTGAATAAAAGCCTAAATTAAATCAGTTTTTTTAGAGCATTTTGGACTAAACCACTCAATTCACATAGATTAGTTTAGCGATCTCTTTGTGAACTTCTTGAAGTCAAAGCGATAGTTATGAGGACTGTTAATGAGGGACAGAAATCTCTCAGATTTCATTTAAAAAAAACTTCATTTTTGTCTTATGGGTTTGGAACGGCATGATGACATGATAAATGATGACAGAATTTACACTTTTGTGTGAACTATCCCTTTAAGATGTTTAGCATTGCAAATTCATGACAATTAAGCACATTATTAAACTTATATACTCATTACTGTAATGCATCATTACATAAACCAGGTAGCTCCAGTACTGACATTAACAGGGTTGACAGTTTTAAAGTTCATTTAGCCACTAAACCTTTTAAGGTGTTTATTGGAAGTTTGTCATACAATATAGAATTTTAATGCTGATGGATATTCCAGTTGTTTAAAAAATCAACAGGGTTGAAAGATTTGGTTCATTTAGCTGTTATATATTAGCCAACACGATCTCATGAGTAAATGTAACTAGTTTACGCAATTTCTTATGAATTTGCACAATGTGATTTGTATATTTCCGTAAAATTAAAAAAAAAGCCCACGTTGCTAAACCTAACTGTCAGTGAGGCATAAACCAATCTTATGAATGAGATCGTACAAATTCATACAAATTAGCCACTGATTCGCAAAAAACATTTAATAGTTACGAATTGGCATTAACTAAGTTGATATTAGCCTTGTGCTCAAGGTCATGACACTCAAGCTGTTTTATTAGAGAATTAATAATGCTGCTATATCTACAGTTTTTTTACTGTACGCAATCATGGTAACAGGGTTGACTATTTAAGATCGTCCCCTACTGCAAACCTAACAAAATATTAAATGGCACTTGTTGTTGAAAAAATTCACATCCTGAAAAGATTATGTCAATATGACTGTACATCATTTTAATACATAGTAAAAAATTTGTAACCCTCCCAAATCAAAAATTTCAAGCGACCGATAACATCTAAATTTTTCAATTGGCCCAAGTGAAATTCTGTAAATTTAATTTTATAATTTACAGAATTTCACTTGGGCCAATTGAAAAATTTAGATGTTATCGGTCACTTGAAATTTTTGATTTGGGAGGGTTAGAAATTTTTTACAGTGTAAGGGAAGTTATTACTATAACAGGGTTGACTGTCTGGGGAAAACTTCAAGTCTTTTTAGTAAAATATTATTAGTATTTTTTAGTGTTAAAACAAAATATTCTAAAATATTAAAATCTAAAATGATTTTCAAAGAGATTATCATTACTGTCATGACAGTATATTATTACATATTTTAAAAAAATTATTACATGAAAAGATTAATATAATTATTGTTTCAAATTAAAACAAGTCAAAATTAAAGACATAAATAAAATAAAAATCTTAAAAAAAAAAAAATATATATATATATATATATATATATATATATATATAATATGTTTAGCTTACACTAATGAGAATGATGTGCGTAAAAAGTGTTTTTTTGTATTATTATAATTAAAATGTGGGTGGGAAATGTGCAAAAATTGATAAATGTAATGACTGGTTTCTTAAAATCTTGTGATATTCATCCTGTTTAGCGGTGTAAAGAACATGTAGCCCCACAGCATTTAAGATACAGTTTCCTGTATTACTTACGAATTGATCTGTTTCACCACTGCATGCCCAGTTCTCAGTCAAAAAAGAAGAAAACAGGCGAGGAGAAATGATCCGTGTTCTACGGATCGCCTCAGGCATGAATTAGTTTCCACCTGCCCTCCTCTGTTACGCACTTAGCACCCTCTTTTTCTCTGTAATGGCAGTTGGAGAAAGCCAGAGGCTAAAAAAACCTCTTTATGTTCACTGGTTTGTTTTGAAGACTGAGTGTGGAGGTGGCCATGGATAATTTCGCCGGGTTAACTACTCTGACCTAAAGGTAATTGTCATAAAAAGTGCTGTCACATGCCTTTTACTTCTCACTCCTGTTTCTTTCTTTAGTGTGAGCTGGTCTGCTGTGAGAAGACGAGGAGAGGAAAAAGCTGTAAACAGCATCTGCAAAATCTTAAATCAACATTAAATCATAATTAACAATAAATCAAAATTAACCTCCTTAATAAATGTTGCTAGAACGAGTAACTGGATGTCTTACTACATGCAGTATTCAGCCTTCGAACAGACATTCAACACAGTTTTGAAGAAGAAAAAAAAACATTCAAAATGATTTGATTTGGATTCTTAATGCAATCAAAAGCAGTTTTTGATATAATATGCAACAGTTTCATGTTTGTTTTTATCCATACGATGATGATTAAGGGTACATTTACATGATAACAATGTACTAAAAATGGAATGTTTTTCCTTTTGCGTTTTTCATGTACAGACAACAACATTGTCAAAACAATCCCCGTTTACAGTGATAAACAACTAAAAACACTGTATTAATAATGCCAGGCCAGTAGTTGGCGATGTGACTTTGTAAAGAAACACTATGACTACGACTATAGACTGAACACGTAAAATGCATGACGTCACCGTTTTCACAAATTTACGTTTTTGTAGTTTACACAGAAATGATAACGGTATTGTTTTCAAAAATGTTAAAAAGTTTGCATTTTCAGCCCCCAAAACACTGTTGTCGTGTAAATGAATGATCAAAACTAATGTGTTTTCCATTTTTAGTTGAAAGCGGTGTCATGTAAATGCCCCCTTTAGTTTATGGGTGGGGCTTTATAGTTACTTTTTAGTTTAGCTTGTTCAATTTTGCATAACCCATCTGTAAAAATTCTTACAAATCATGAGACCAGCAATTACATCAATTCACAATTCACAAATATAAAATCATTATATTTTTGACACACACAAAAAAAAACCTCCAATATTTTGGAAACTGTACAATATTCAGCAAACTGTACAAACTCCAAAAAATATATAATGCCTATTTAAATACTACAAAGTAAACTGATGGAAAAAAAGTCATTTTTTAATTTAATTATTGTAATAAATAAAGATTTAATTAGTAGCCTACTTTTATTTACTTTTATTAAATCATACATAAATATTTATTTATTTAAAAAATGTATTAGTTAATTTATGAATAAATAAAAATGTAAGCTATATGGAAAGTATGAATATGAAAAAAATGTCAACTTAGACTTAAAATAATCGTAACAGCGGAATTTGTGGTGAAAAACTACATTAACTACATTAGAAAATTCCGGTTTCACTTTATTTTGATGGTCCCTTTAACACATTTTGTTGACTATAAGTAACGTTACACTTACATGTCTACTAACTCTCATTAGAGTGTTAGTAGAGTATTAGTAGACTGCTGAGTTAGGGTTAGAATAAGTTGACATGTACAGGTAGTTGCAAAGTTAATTATAGTCAGTATAATGTCTGTTGGAGGAGCATCACAATAAAGAGTTAGCAGATAATAAACAGACAATCTACTAATACTCTAATGACAGTTAGTTGAAATGTAGTTGCAAAGTTACTTATAGTCCACAGAATGTTCAAAAGGGACCATCAAAACAAAGTGTTACCAAAATTCCACCAATCAGAGAGTCGAAACAATCAAGACGCTCCAAAAAAACTCTTTAGCTCCACCCACTCCTATGAAGCACTGCGAATGGCGTAATCAAGTCAATCTCCTTGCGCTCTTAAAATAAATATGCATATTGTGCAATAAATGTAAAATATATTGTTTATATATCGGGTAAAAACTGAGTCTTGGAGACGTACAATAGATTTGCCTTGACTTGATTTGCCTTGCCTATATATAAAATCAACATAGTAGTTTTATATTTCCCCATTTGTAATTTGATTATGCTGTTCTCAATGCTTCATGGGATTGTATTTCTTTTCCTCAAAGCCATTAAGTTCAGAGTCTTGTACTGCACCTTTGTATTTTTGTCCGATTTTCAAATACTTTTTTGCTTCAAATCGAAGTTTGTAATGTTAACCTCGTAGCTGGTTGGCTTGGTTCATGGTTTACAACTCTTTAAACAAAGACTTTTTTTAAATCCCTATGGGAGAAATGAATGGAAAAAATACTTCCGGAACCAACGCCACTGAAAAATTGGTCCCGCCACCCTGTCGGTAGAAAAGGAGCTTGTGCAAACCTAATACAGTGATCGCCAAACCTGTAAACGTATGATTAGCATATAGCTAGCACCCCCATCCATGAGGTCCATCATTTGCGATAATTCCACAACACGGCCTCTAAAAACGCTGTTAATCGCTCGTGGGAATTTGGATGTGAAAGCCCACTGTGAGATCCAGGCAGGGCTGCTTGAATTAGCAACCGGCTGGGCTGATGTTTCAACTCGCTGAAGCCTTGACAGTTCTTTGTAGCGAATGATTGTTCTCCAGACTGCTGAGCGAGGTAGCGCGCTCGCGCTCCGTGTTGTTTGAAAGCCCAAAAGGATACGCAGCGTATCATCAAAGTCCAGCACGCCTTCCATGTGTCAGCCGAGCCTTAATCTCCCTCTCAGAGGGCAATGTCTCTGATCACTCTATTCAATCGATGGTGTTTGAATAAAGGAATATAAGAGATCTATCGTCTGCGATATTTCAGCGGTGTGCAATTATGGAAAAGTATCACAGTTAGAGTCGGTTTTACGGCTCTAACTGTGACAGACACTATCAATCACTAGTTCTACCAACTCACACGCTAGATAAAGTTGATATTAGCCTAAATAGGACACATCTGTTTCTGTTAGTTGAGTCAAAGTTTAATTAATTCTCAAGTCATTTTTATTTTTAGATGCCGTGTTTTTATTTATTGCCATGCGGTAATGAGGTTGAATAATGGAGATGTGTTGCTCCGCATTTAGCTGGGGGTATGCGACGCATCGATGCGCAACTTAGCCATACAAAAAAACAAACGTAGCGCTCTGGTTAAACCCCACTTTGTACCTTTTTCGTCTTTTATATCACCTCAAGACTCTCGTTTACACCAGAGAATCATTTTTTTCCTCACAACTTTTTAAAGAGAAAATTAGTCTTCTCCCCTCCAGCGGAGTTCAAGGACAGGTCTGTACAACCCAGAGAAACACACGGCAGCTAAGAACTTGGCTTCAGATGGAAACGGCATCTAGGGACCATTTCATGCCTGGATTGAGCTTAGACAGAGCCGTAACCTTAAGCCCTTTGCTTCCTAGATCAATAGGAGTTGAACCAGTGAAAGTACTTTGTCTTCATTGGTCTCTTTCCCAACATCTATGCACACAATCTTGGTGTTATCTTTAGCATGTAACCGGTTTAAGCTAATGGGCAATGTTAGCATGGCAGTGGAAGTGATGACATGGTATCCTGTATGTTTTATATATCAACAATACTCAAATGCATACAGCCATATTATGTGGCCTATGTGATGTGAATGACTTGAATACACATTTTCTTCAATACCATGCAATTTTCTTGATATCACACTGGAAAAAAAATGAAGTAGTTTGGAATCAAATTTGACTGTAAATAAAATAAAATAAAATAAATTACAATGATTTTTTTCTGGAAAAAAGTCATTTGGTGCAACCAAATAAAATTAAAAACATAAAAACAATATCTAGTGATCTAGTTTTGTTATACTTAAATCTTGCCAGATTCTGAAAAATGTATTTTATGAAAACTTTAAGGGCTGATGTAAAACCAAATTTTCCAAAAATGTAATTTGATGCCAACAAAGTCATGTACAGACAGACCTTACTACTACTACTGTAAGTGGTCTTAAAATATCAGATAATTTGACCTTTTTATGACAAGGTAATGTTGGTTAAGGTTGTAAAATGTCATGCGACTCCCACATTTTTTTATTGATATGTCTAAAAACAATATTTAAAACCTTTTTGAAAATAATGTTTAAGATGTGTACACTAAAGTGTAATTTAAAAATGTTATTTTATGCAACATTAAATTGAAGCTGTTTTTCAAAACTGTATGGAATCAACATGCATCCAAAGAGTGCATTTCTAAGACCATTCAGAGTTTTTACATAAAACATTAGCATTGCATCTAAAGTGATTCTGTTTTTGCGGCCCATGAGCTTTCCTTTGAATAACCCTGTTGTTTTTTTCACTTCTCTAAATTGTCTTTCACCGATCATGTCCCACAGTAGGGAGTGACGGCAATAAAATCATGCCTTACAAGACTTTACTATAATTAGCCTAGCGTGAAAAGTTCTTTCCCTGGTCAGATGGTCAGTGCTTGAGGGCAATATGTCACACCGTGTGGGCACAAAAGGTAGCCAAATAATGCCTTTTGAGGACCAGGTGCAACGGCCAGGCTTTGCCAATTGCCAGGCTTCTAGCCGAAGCCAATTGCCAGGCTTCTAGCAAGTGACTAGCTTGAGACGTAGCTATACAGTTCGCCCTCGTGGACCAATTGGTACCCCCTCATCCAGACTTGAGGAACTTGACGTCCTTGAATGACTCCGGAAAGTTACAAAATGAAAGGAACAGAGGAAGAGAGAAGTCAATGTCTAACAAAGCTGAAAAATCAACTATGGGTCTTTGTAATAAGTTCCAATGCTAAATCTAAAGCCCCTGTTTTGGCTGCAGAACTAAACAAATGAGGTTTGTCTCAGTAATGATGTATTTGAGCAGAGCGCTCCATGCAAGGGCAAGACCTTAATCTGTCTTCATTTGTCTGACTGCGTGAACTCAACTCGCTACTTCTTAGTGGATATGGGCAGGCTTTCAGACATCTAATGCACTTGGCTGCGTCAATAAATAGCATATTGAAAAAGATCAAAATCAGTTACATTCCACATAATAACAGTCTGTGTCCCCAATTATAGCTATACTGTTGAGGTTTAAGCAATTTTCAAGCTTATATATATACTGCCCTGGTCAAAAAAAAAAAAGTTGCTGTTTGGATTTAAATAGGCAAATGCTTAAGAGTCTATGATTGGATCATTATTGTTGGGATTATTATGGAGTGTGCAGCTTTTCATTTCTTAACCATGTAGGAAGACACATCATGGCCACATCCAGGATGACAACGTCAAGATTCATCAAGATTCATCATTGGGAGGAGCATGAACAATCATTTTCACACATGAATTGGCACCTCTGAGTCCAGACCTTAAATTCATTGAAAGTCTTCGGGATGTGCTGGAGGAGACTTTACAGAGTGCTGGACTCTTGCATTGTCAATCCAAGATCTTGACCAAAAAATGATGCACCTCTTGATGGAAAAACATCACAACATTTATTTCCATCAAGAGGTGCATACATTTTTTGTCAAGATATTGTATTGACAATGACTATTACAATGACAATATGACAAAGACTATATGACTGATTTTAATATAATATTATTTGATATAAATATAAGCTTTATATTTAACCTATAAAGGGGTTATGAATTCAGAAATCAAATTTTCATTGAGCTTTTGACATATAAGAGTTCATCATCCTATAATTATAATATACTTCATCATTACTCATGTTAGTGAGATGACGAGGAGAGAAGAGCGATACAGGATAATTGGACTAAAAATAGCATTACCTTCCAAAGGATCCTAATGCTAGGAATGTGGTTATTTATGTTTAACAATGTGAATGTCTCAGTTGAGCAATAATTATATGTATTCGGTATTCACTGGGCATTCCTTGGTAAATCAGTCGCAATTTCTGCGCAGGCTTTGAAAACAGACTTTTACTTTTTTAACCTTGACAGTAATGGTCTCAAACGTTTTTGAGAGAGTTCCACATGTAATACTTAGCTATTTCATATGCAAAGATGTTAGTCAGACACAGCAGTGGGCATTTACACTGAAGTCTCACAGCAGACACACACCTCTTAAAACAGAGTGTTTAAATCACAGGGCTTAAATCAGGGTAAGAAAAATGCCTCTTATTTCTAAATTATGACAGTTTGTGATGTAAAAATCACAAGTGCAAGGCATTGTTAACACACATTCAAATTCCTTTGCTGAATCTGTGACCCTCTGTTGACCTCTCACATCATTCCGCCTCAAGTGATTTCTGCACCTTTCACTTCCACAGGGTTTTCACACCATTACAGTTTACTGGATTATTATATTGCATCTCTATTTATATGGACATAAGACCCTTAATCAAAATGGTTGTGAAATAAACAGAATGATGTAATAAACATGCTTTATCTTAAATACTTTATCACAAACATTAAAACCTCTCAGAACAAAGACTCAGTGAAATGTTTAAATTCAGAACTGTTTTTTACTTTCTTGGGGGAGTTTTGATCAATGAATACAATACCAATCCCAACCAGCACAATAAAACAAAACGAAAACAGTCTGAAAGTCTGGAGGTAACGCTAGTTATCTGTTTCCCGGCTGAAGTTTTGGGGTTAGGATAAAGGAGTGCGGTGTCCTTGTAGAATATGGATGATAAATTGTTCTTGCTGTATTGATACCATGGTTATGAATCTTTCAAGGTAGATGGAATGTGAGAAGAAAGGCATCGGAGAATAAACATTAATGACGGGTCAATTTTTTGCGACTCCCAGATCGATGCATAAATAAATAATTATCATTCAGTGAAATGCATTGACTATCCTCTAATGGGTAATATCAGGTTATTTATCATGTTTCTGAACACATATAATTTGATGAACAGCATCTTGACAACAGCAAGTAAATGACTGCACACTTTAAGACAAAACAATCATATTGTGATTGGACTGAACTCTCTTAGATTCCAAGAACTTTGTAACTCAACAGTGTTTTACAGACTGAACCAGCAGCCCAGCAACAGGGCGAACATCAGTATGGACCCTTGGTGCACACAACGGGTCACGACCTCTTTACACACGGCCCCGCGGAGGCCTGGGTCAGCACACACCTGAACCCTTCCCCTCGCACTGGGCGTCTGGGCTCAGAGCCACTGAACCAGCCTGACCCACACTCCACAGTCTTACTCCTCTGAGACTTTACAAACAACACAGGAGACACACACTGGCAGTTTGTTAACATATACTTCACCGTTTGCTGCCAGCCGAGGGATATATGGCCGGGTGAAGGTATAGACACTTAATAATCGATGATAAATGGGCTGGAATTTGTATGCATGATGGCAAGCAACTCTAATTAGTTATTTTTTCTATCAAAGATATTGCTGCGTTAAGCTAGAAAGATTATATTTATGCGATGAGTGCACATGGATATCACAAAACAAAACTTAAAAATACACTAAAAAGAAAATACACTTATTTGGAGCAAATCTTTACATAATAAGAATATATACGAGGTAATATATTAAACGTTCATATGCATCATATTTAATTTTTTTGAGAAAAAGTCTAACAAAATTCTGAGGTAATTAGCTATTTATTTACTTTCAAAAATCATTATATATATATATATATATATATATATATATATATATATATATATATATATATATATATATATATATATATATATATATATATATATATATATATATATATATATATATATATATATATGAAAATACATTTATTTGAAGCAAAACTTTACTAAATGAAAATAAATATGAGAGAATATATATTGAATTTGCAATATTATATATTTTTTAAAGTCTTAAGAAAATTCTGTGAGGTTTATGTTTAAAACAATGTGCCATATAAAAGAAAAATAAACTTCAAGAGTCTTATTTTATCAAATTATTGAAACCTAATAATCTTACACAGTTATGCTTGAGGATGTTTTGACAATTTTATTGGAAATATATATTATTATTTTTTGTGTGTACCAGTGGCACTATAAACTATAACTATAAATTTTCTTTGAGCCCATCATAAGTCATAATACTATTATATTATTATTAGTCATACAAGTATTCAGTGTGAAGATTTACTTTACAATTTATGCATGCATTTTGTGTATTGTTGAAGAATAATATCATAAGGCTTGCCAGAAAATGCTCATTTAGCCAATTTATGACGAGACAGCTAAGTGATAAAACTACATTTCCCATCATTCCGTTTGCTCGTCATTTTGTTATAGTGCTAAAAAAAGCTTCTTGTCTTTGTCAAGAAGTAAAAAAAAAAGAAGCTGCCTAATAAGTCTGTTTTATTCAATCAAAAAGATGTTACATTGTAATTGTGACTTCCAAACTTGTAAGGAGGAACTTCCCAAGAGGACCTAAAGGCATATCATTTTTTATTAAGTCAGGCCACTAAAAATCATCCTGTATTTTGGTCAATATCACCATCTTGTGGACATGAACCTGTCTGTACTGAAGGTACCTCAAAGCAGAGAGCTCAAAAGGGCTCACAGAATTCACAATACCTGATCTCTACAAAAGAGAAATCTGAATGCCTCACCATTAAATGACATTCTAGGGAACTGCTTGGTTTCAACTTTACGGCAAGTTTGGTGAGGTATTTTTTCCGTTCCAACATAAAAATACGAGGTACATATAAAAATGATTTATGGAGTCTGGTGTGGCAGAACTCGACTGGCTTACAGAAAACCCAGACCTGAACACCTTTGGGAATAAGTGAAACATCAGTGATGCTCTTGTGTCTGAATGCAAAGCAAACCCCTGCATCCATGTAAAATAGCGGAACTCCTTTCCCAGAAGATTGCTGTTAGTCCAAATGCCTAATAAATGAACATTCTGTCATCATTTACTCTCCCTTGTGACATTTCAAACCTGTTGAACACAAAACAAAATATTTTGAAGACTGATTCTGCTGTTTTTGTCAATACAAATCAATGGGCCCCAAAACTTTCAAACTCCAAAAAGGACATATAAAGTAAGGTGAAATTAATCCATACGATTTTATTGGTAGATTCCAAGTCACCTGAAGCCGCACAATCACTTTGTTTGTAAAATGCTTTATTTTTTTTGAAAAATTAATAGTTATATAATTATAGTGAAATATGTAAATATTATATTTAAATATATTTATATTTACATAACTATATAAATATTAATATTAAGAAGATATTTTGCAGAACTTTACTTAAATTAAAACATTGATCAACACATGCATACACAGACTACATCAAATATGGCAGCACCTCAAACATCAACTAACGACAAATCTCATTGGCTCTCGCATGTCACATGACCAAACGTCATGACGTGCATGATTTAATTTAAGAGTGAATTCTTCGAAATATCTTCTTTTGTGTTTTGCAAAAGAAAGAAAGTCATACAGGTTGGGAACGACATGATGGTAAGTCCTTTAAGGCCCATTATTTTGAAATTAACTACTCGACAAGCTTTTTGGGTGTCCGCATACTTTTGGCAATGCGCTATAGGAAGAATCAATATTTATATACTAGATATTACTCTCACAAAACAAGAAAAAAAGAAGAAAGAGTATGATTGCCCAGCAAAGACAGGAAAGAGTAACTGGGAAAAGACGAAAAGCGGTAAACAAGACACTCTCAAGAGTGAAGTCATTTGTCCACATCTTCACCTGCTCAGGGTCAGACAGGAAATGAGATGACTTTATCATTGTTGTCACTTTGTCTTTGGTTGGTTAGGCAGCTTCCTCTCATGGATTGGCTTCGCGGATGATGGCGCAGGTGAGCCCCGCCGAGAGATCCTCCACCTCTCTCCAAGAGCCCCACTTTTTAATATGCAACATCTGTGCCGGGGAGAGCGTTCCAAAATGGCTGCTCCTTGGAGGATGACAGCGGAGTCTGCTCAGAACTTGGGCAGGGGGCGTTTGTAACTGCGAGGTTATACACAGATGTTAGCAATGTTCACAATGTCACTTTGTCCTTTGTTCCAATGGCCGGGGGAGCACTATTTCTGGGCAATCGCTTTTTTGCTTTAACTTTTCAGTGAGTTTTTGCTGTCCATATAACATTTCTTGGCTTGGCTCGTTCAGGGTCACTGGACCGCCGATCAACCAGGTGCTACAGCGATAATCTGACGAGACGAGAGCTTGAGACTCAATGGAGTGCCCGCATTCTCCACCAAAAATGGCAATGGGCTTATTCGAAATCCTAAGAATGTGAGCGAAGAGGATTGTGCACCTGCTGCTCCTCTGGGATCTCTGGATCTCAGAGAAAGAGGCCTGGGGACTTGTTAGGCATCACAGGGATGCTGGAGATTTAGGGGAAAGTGTCTGTGTGTGACTGCCTGTGTATCTTGTTGAGCAGTCCATCTCTCTGTAGGCACTAGAGGATTCACAGACGAACAAAAACTGTGAGAATGATGACTGAGCCCTGAATAAAGACACATAGAAAGAGCGTGGTGACAGCTGAGAAACACAGACCTGTGTACTATATACCCAGCTAACAATTTTTCTTTTTCTAACAAACTTTCCTGGCTCCTTTGTTTTTGTGCTAACAATTTGAAAACATTATTAAAGACCATACAACTCTGAACGAATGTTCTATTAATGTTACTGGAATAACGTTTATAACCTTGCAAGAATGTTAAGTAAAGTTCTGGCTTTTTGCTCAAAAATGACATTTTGTCATTATTCACCCTAACGTAATTTCTTTTCCTTGTGAAAAACAGAATAAGATATTTAAGAAAGTTCACACAGCTATTACTGTCAAGCTCTAAAAAAGAAAGGACTGTAAATGTGGTCCATTCAACTTGTGAGCTATAAACCAAATGGTGTGAAAAGATACATTTTGTGAGAGGAATCGAAAGAATATTTTTTGAAGCTCTGAAGTCTAACTCAAATTGGTGTTCAGATTCAAAAATGACATGAATATGCAACACAACTTGCTGCAATGGCCTTTGAGTCTGTCTACACTGAAAATGTGGAACTGAGAACAATCAGAGGTAATCCTGATGACTTTATTGTTAATGGGAATCCATCAGAATACTGGATGATTTATCATATAATTATTACTATGCTAGATTTGCTAAAACTTCATATACATATGGTTAGGAAAGTTTATGATTTTAATTAGCAGACCAGACACATTACTAGCTGACATATAGAAATAATTAAAGGGAGCATAAAACTGACATTTCTTCTCTATTGTGATGTTTGTTCAAGTGAAATGGTTTCTCGAATGAGGCCGTGTTTACATCTGGTATTAAGACATCTGGTATTTTTGATTGATTGGATCAAAAGTAGACGAGGGAGACACACCCGTTTACACCTGGTGTTTTAATCTGTCTCTTTTGTCCACTTTCAATTACTTCTGTCCTGATTTTTTCAAGGGGAGAGTCTATGGGTGGGTAAATGTATGTTTTGTTCAGATCTTTCGATCTAATGTACGAAATGAGCTCATGCAATTTACATATGAATGTGATCGGAGATGACAGGAAAACATACGGAGAGCATTTGCTTTAGTTTCTGCTCTAATAGCCACAAGACCAGCTGAACGCTGTGAGTGTGTGTTAGAAATCAGGAATGGTGAGGGAACATTGTGCTTGGTATGTTTTTCGTCTTCAAACCAAACTTGGGTCTTCAGCCAACAAAGTTTAAATCCCGTCTGGCTTGCACGCTTCCCATAATGTTTACACATTAGGTCATTCAGTGGAGAGTAGGTGGTCTTTTGTGGCTGTTCGAACACATTCGACCACATGAGCGTTTACACTACAAAAGCAAGCCGGTTGAATGTGTTTACGACTACCTCTGGAAGTGGTCGAAAGTGGACAAGCTCAAAATGTTTTAGACCCCGTTTACACCTGTATTTAGCGTCATCCACTTGTGATCCAATCGATCAAAACGCATCTTAATACCAGGTGTAAACAGGACCAAAATATAGGGTCCTATCATACACCCCGCGCAATGCAGTGCCATGTAAGTGTAAGTGTTTTTTGCTAGTTTCAGCCCGACGCAGTTATCATTTTCACGTGCTGAGCCGCGTTGTTTAAATAGCAAATGCATTTGCGCCCATCTGTGTGCCCATGGGCGTGTTGGTCTGAAAAAGAGGTGTGTTCTGGCGCATTGTTGACATGTTGCTATTTTGAGGCAACAGAAATAGACTGCGCCATTGACCAACTGAAACCTGGTCTAAAGTAATTTTTTTGGTTATTTAAAGAGCACGTTAGTAATGTGCTCCTATAGGCCCGTAGATGGTCTGCTCGCTCACTTTAACCTCATGCACGAGCAGATCCGTTTGCGCTCTAGAGACGCGTTCGGTCTTTCCACTATCAAATTCCGTCATGTAAATAGCAAATCTGCTATGGCGCAAGTGCAACTGGCTTGGGAGATGGGAGATGAGAATGGGAGATGAGATTCTGATTGGTTTATAGCACGTAAAGCCCAAAACACACCCATTACTCAAGAGAATAGTGGCAACCTTTTTAGACCATGTACCTGGCGCGCTGACCATTTTTCCCATCGTTAAGCTAGCAAAAGTGGATTCGGACATGCCCTAACTGCATGCGCTTTAGACCATGCGCTTGGAACGTTAAAATAGGGCCCATTGAGTAAGACTGGAATTTGTCCATCGGAAATTTGGTTGGACTGTTGCTTCAGAAGATTTCAAATGTAGAGCACAAGTCATATGAACCATTCTAATGAACTTCATGCTGTAAAAATGATAGTTTAGAAAAATTATAAACATAGGCTAAATTAATAGAGTTTGAAAGTGACTTGTATAGTAAGAAAGTTTGCATTTCAAAAACTAACTGACAGTGATGTCATGATAACATTTGTATACTGAATTACAATTACATTTATTTGCACATTGGATTTTGGTTGGTGGCGCTGTTAGGTGTCAATTCTTCTCATACACCATCAGGAGTTTCTGAGGCAGCATAATTATGCAAAAACTGAACCCTAAAACATAATCGTACCTGAAACTACTGTATATTCTTAAGGAAATTAATATCTAGTTTCATTTTTGTGGTTTAAGTTAGATAATGTATTAAAACGAGAAGTGCAGGCATGAACACGCTCTATCAACATTGAGGAATAAAGAATGAGTTAAGTCACACTGATCCCATCTGTGCTGCAGCGGGAAACAGTTCAACTCCAGTTTATTAATATTCCCCCTTTTTTAAAGAATGATCTAAAGGGGTCTGTCAGTGGGATTATACCGCCAATTTTCAAACAAGACAATGAGGAGAGAGCGAGAGAAAATTATAAATGAGAAAAGAAAATCGGGAGATGGTGAGCTTGATTCTTTTTTGCATGCTTACGAAGACATTCATATTTAATGCTCATCATCAGGGGCAGCGTTTGAGCATAGGAAGATGCCGCTGCTATTTTTTCCCACACCCCTTGAGCCAACTCCTTCTGACAGCCCTCCGCTCCATCCCAGCAAATTATTCGCATGAGTTCCCGCGAACAAAAACAGCCCAGTGCTAGCGAAGGGAGGCCCGGCCGCCGAGGAGTAGGACTCGCGTTATCCTGCGACCGGGGAGGGGGGAGGGGACTGTCGAGCACGTCACTTCGGATCAGCCGTCTCTCCGTACCTCGCATCATCTCAGTTAGAGGATGAACGTAGAGCAGGGGATGTCAAGCAACTATCCCTGCTGCCGTGGAAAGGACAGAGATTATGCGGCCATATGTGGAGAATGGCGTGAGATAAGTAGCAGCTGAAACGCTGAGGTGGCTTTTCTGAGGCCTTTGATGCTCGTGGAGATGCGAGTTGACTACTGGGCTTCTGAGAAGACTAGTTGTCTTGGCATTCTCTTTGTCACTTGGATTTAACTTAGTCTCTTTGATGCAATAAATAACAGCACGCACGCTGGTTGTGAAACTATAGACATGCAACACGAACAACACGTGATTTGACATGAAAATATCATTATAGCTGGATATTAAATCAACATCTAAGCGTCTTTAGATGATGGAATTCAAAGGCATAGGCTTTTATCTGCTTATGATAATGTATTTAATTAATGCAGTTTGGCTTGGCAAGGCTACAACACTAACTAAACTGATTATTTTTTAAGTTTTGTTTTTTTCTAAATTCCTTGAACAAGATGAAATACGTAAGGTAATATATTCAATGAAATCATATTTAATGCACTATAAAGGGGTTCTTAAGCCATTCTAATGCACTAATAATGTTAATTTATGTATATACCTAATAATTATATTTATGCTCTCATAAATATTTGTAACCACAGTTGTTTCATTATGATATTAAACTATTTATGAAAATATGATGCATTAAAACGCTGCAGAAATGATCAACATTGATATATTACCGGTACTCCCATCCATAGTGCAGACTTTTCAACTTTCACTGTAAAAAGTGATCAGTTGACTTGACTTAAAGTGAGGGAACCCATTGCCTTAAAATTATTAAGTAAAGAAACTTAATGCGTAATTGAAAAAATTGAGTTATGTGAATTCGCGTAATTGAAACAATTAAGTTATGTTAACTTTTTCAATTACGCATGAAGTTTATTTACTTAATCTTAAGGCAATGGGGTTCCTCACTTTTTTAAGTTAAGTCAACTTTTATAAACAGTATACTTTTTATAGTGTTGTTATTTATCTTAATAAAAATAAATAAAAATAGAAATGCAAATTACTGGTTATAAAACATGTTTAAAAAAACAATGTTATCTCATTCTACAATATATTTTTCTTAAAATAAAATACATATTAATAATATATATTAAATGTTCTGAACATTTTTATATTTTCAATATTTTAGGTCAGAAGTCTAAAGTGAATAGTAATATATAAATATTTTATTGGTATTTCTATTTTTTATATATTTTAATTATAGACTTTATATTTAGAAATATTACATGTTTGTAAAATTGTTAATTATTGAATTATTTGGACTCTAGCAGCAAGTGAAATTCCTTGTCCTTGTACTAAATCATCTTGGTTTCACAATTACTTGTTACTCAAAAAAGGTTGTTTACATTTCTAAATGACCAAAAAAGTTAGCTTTAAAAATCAGACTGCTGTATGTGTTGATGCTGTTAATGAAGAAGTCTCTCACATCCTCGCTCCTCAGCAGCGCTGCAATGAAACGAGCGTTTATGTAGAGCGCAACAGCATCCTCTCCTGACCGACCCTGTTACGACACCTTTAGGATGAAGACTTTAGGTTTGACCACTGGTCCGCTGAGACCTGATTAGTAAATCATCTTTTCTCTGGCCTCCTTCTCAAGGATATGAGTTGACGCTGAAGGAGACTTGAAAAATTGACTACCATAAAAATAAACTTGTCTTCGAAGATACATGCTCACCGAGCCCCAAATTGGCCCAAATTTAAAGCTATATACATAGACATCCCTTCATTTACACTGACTCGCAAAGTACATAGAGGACAGAGAACTTTACAGGACTCAAAGCCTGGCTCTTTTGATTTATGCATGACAGCGAACCCATTTTTAATTGACTCTGAAATACGATAAATCAAAGTTGTGCATCAGGGTGTTCAATTAAAAGCAGCGTGCATCAATTATGAATGAATAATGAGGTTTTTAATACTCTATTTGAATAACCTACGCATGACAGCTTTGGTTTTTTAAAGTAGTTCATTGGCGTTCCAAACGGTTAATAAATAAAAGAGCAAGAAACTAAATTGAAACATCATTTCATACATTTTCATAAGGAATCAGCCTGTTTGATTTGTACAGAGCTGTATACATTTGCTCAAATTAGTTGTAGGGATTTGTTAGGAACCTAAATCCCGCAAAAAACGTAATCCTTTAGTGAAAGGTTTCGCGTGTACCACTGTCACTCCGCCGTCTGAACAAACAGCGCATGCAGGATGTGTCTCCTAATTGCTGTAATGGAAGACTTCTTGTTGAGGATTTATGAAAGGTGCATACGCATTACCTGCAAGCATGTTTGTGTTTTTGTTGCAGCCTTTTTGCTCAAAACCACATTCAACAGCACAGCGTGCCATCCATATTCATGCGATATTTGCCGGGAGGCATTTTCGTGTCTCCTAAAAATAGCACGTGGAAGAAAAAGAGACTCACAAAGCCACAATGCTGCATTCGTACGAGCTTTCTGGAAGGAAGCTGGTAAACAAATGTCTCCTCACTGAACCTTCCGCTCAATCTGCAGTGTAAACAAGAGTAAATTATTTGTAAGGTCACTTTAAGGTCAAGTTAAGGGTGTCGATACGCGGGAAGTGATGAAATAATGCCGCGCTTTGTGCCTCTGAGGTCTGACACTTATTTCCATATGACAACGTGGCGTCTTATGAGCTCATAACTCATGTCATGTTGTGGCTACCTATAGGACTGTATAAAGTAAGAGCCGGGGGTGTGTTTAGTGTGTTGTGGTGACAAATTTATGGATTTCGGTATTGGCTTGTGAATATGTCACTCCGCTTTGTATGATTTATCTTGGAAGGTTTAGGTTTTTATGGTAAATGTCACAGGTGTTTGCTTAGATAGAGAGCAACAACAGTTATGCACTGTGCATTAAATCTTCCTTCAATTATAATCGATATAATTATAATATATATAGTAAAACTCACCGACGAACACTGATGTAATCAGCATAAATTGAAGGCAAATTTAAAGAAATTCTACCATTTTGCATTATAGCAATGAGAATTTAGTCATAAACATTTTCCCAGACCATTTTTTCTTTGGTGGAACACAAATGTTGTTTTGGACCCCATTGACTTTCATTGTATGGACATAACAGTTCTTCTGTCAGGGTTCTGTCCCTTCGGTCTGGTTTATTCTTCTTTCTGGTTTATCTGACACTGCTATTGTCTTGTCTTTGTATGGGCGTGCTGTTTTGAGTTCGCTCGAAGCCGTACGTTCTTTCGTCCGCATGATATGTTGTGTGTGAGGATCCCGGCACTTTAAAAAACTGCAAAAATTGCACTGTAAAATATGTTATGATCAATAAGTTTTGACAACATGTTTTTACATTGCTTTAGCTCATCAAAATAAGTTAAGCAATTTTCAACTTTATTTATAAGTTATACAAGATTCAACTCATTTTTCAGTCAGTTTAATGTAATTTAAGTTGAAAAGACTTAAACATCTAAGTTGATTGTACTTCAAAAATTAAGACTTTTTTTACAGTGCGTGTTTGGATCCTGAGAGCTCTTATTGGCTGCATTTTTGTGTCATGTTTTGTGTGAGCACATGGCTTTGTTTTGGTTGTTTCTATGTGCCATGTGCTCTGCTGTCTATTGTCTTTACCCCGCCACATTTGTTACCCGATTAATGGTTTATTTATCCCACCTGTCCTCCCTCATTACCCTCATTGTTTCTCTCCTATTTAGGGGCTGTTTACACAACACCATTTTCAACTAAAAACGTAAAACTTTTTATGCGCTTTGGCCGTTCGTTTACACGACAATGGCATTTTGGGTGCCTGAAAACGTAAACTTTTGTTTCAAAGTGCAAGTTTTTGAAAACCATCTCCATATAAACAACAAAAATGCAAATCTCTGAAGGCGATGATGTCATGCACATGCGTATTACGTGTTCTATAGTGTTTCATCGCCATCTAATGGTCTGTCAGCAGAATACGACGTTTTTAGTCATTTTGGGGATCATTTTGACAGTAGTGTCACCTGTACGCGAAAACTCAAAGGAAAAAGTTTTAATATCGTTGTTGTGTAAATGTACCCTTAATCTCCCTGTGTTTTCTGTTCTTTGCCAGTTCGTTGTCACACTTTCCATGTGTGCTGTTCTCTCTAGCTCTGCCGTGTCCTTCTCCCAAGCCTTGTTGTGTGCTCTGCATGCTGTGCCTAAAGTCTCGATATTTTTTTTCCCCAACAGGGTAGTTTTAGTTTGCCTTTTTATTAGATTTTTCTTCTAAATAAAGTTTGCTAAAGTGCAGCTCTGCATTTGGGTCATCACTGCCCACATGCCAAATCTGACATCTTCAAAATATCTTCTTCAGGGTTCGGCAGAACATTAACATTTTAGTGGGTTAAATTAAATAGAAAATTAAGGGAAATACACTACCAGTCAGAATCATTTTATATATTTAAAAAAAAAAATGAAGAAGCAAAACTGTTTTTAACAGTTTCTTGAGCAGCAAATCATCATATTAGAATGATTTCTGAAGGATCATGTGACACTGAAGACTGGAGTAATGATGCTGAGAATTCAGCTTTGAATCACAGGAATAAATTACATTTTAAAATATATTAAAATAGAAAGCAGTTAATGTTACTGTGTTTTTGATCAAATAAATGCAGAAACATTTTTGACTGGTAATGTAATTATCACTTAACTAAATATTATTATTGTTTTTATATTTATTGTTATTTATTAATATAGACAAAACAGCATTCAGCAGTAGCCAAGATTTTAAAATTATTATGTTATATATATAACATTTTTCAGACAAAATGTGTATTGTTTATAAGACGTTATAAGGGCACATAAACCATTAACTGATGGGTTAAATAATCTTTTAATCTGAGCTCTCTAAACGGCAGGTTATCATGGTCACCAGTAGAGGACAGCACTCACTCAGTCTTTGGTGGTCACCACATTTTGTCATCATAAATTAATTCTCTCTGTTTTGAGCAAAATGTATTTTTCATTCTCTTAACTGAAAAACAAAGAACCAATATCTTACTAGAGCTACAAAAACCAGACAGGAAATATTGAACTTTGATATTCAAATCCCCCACATATTACAGATGATCACATAAAGAACCTTAATTTGGTAGATGAAATAGATAAATGTTCCTGTGCCCCTCAGAGAATCTGAAATATACTTTGTTGTGCCTCTCTTTTACCTTTATGCTTTTTAATGTTGTAAGGCTCTGTTCATTTATTATGCATGCTTTTGGTTTGTGGCAAAGCTCCCAGGTTAAATTAGTTGGATAACTTTTTAGATTTTTATCACTCTGCTGCATCCGATTTAGCCGTTTTGTTTCCGATCACGGGCGATAATGGTTACTCTTAATGTTTAAGAGGTTAAAGTTGTGTCCGGTTGGAAAAGCTTATTTCTGGGAAGCTTGGAAATAGCTGCTGTGCCTGAGGCTGTGCTCTTAAACGCGTGTCTACACACATGCACAGACCTCCAAATGTGGACGACAACATGGAAGATGTTGAACCAGATGTGACCCAGACCATCATCTAAATCACATATATGATTATGCAGACATCCTTGCTTTAATTGGATGACGTCTGATTGATTTTTAAATGATGTCTGTGACTGGAAGAGAACAATGTATAAAAGATAAAGAACACGTCACATGATTATAATGACGCACATTGTCTGTGATCTTCTTTAAGAACTCTGGCGTTCATATATTTATAAAACAATAGTATACAATACAATAGCAAGACAAGTACATTATGCGTCACAGTTATGTCATTAAACATTTTAAACAGTTAGTCAAGAGCAAATGGCTGTACCTTCCTTTTAGTCCATTTAAAAAGGACACATTTATTTTCAGGATATTTTCAGTCTTTAAGTAATACAATGCTGTAACTAGAGATGCACCGACACAAACATTTTGGCAGATACCGATAACCGATAATTCTTTATATTTGAAAGCCGATAACCGATATATTGGCTGATAAATCTAAATCTGAATTTGTATATAGTTTTTGAGAGCCTGATTACAAAAACAAAAGTCTCACCATGTTCTCATCATAATTTTTTGTAGTCTATAGGACAGACTTGCGTCTGCGCATGTTGCACTTATTTTCCTTTTTGAAGTGATTCCAATCATATTTCAAGCAATTAAATAACATTATGGCGAACAGTGCGCATCTAAAGCGTCTCAGGTGAAGGAAATAGTCAATTATTTATCAGATTTAATATATCGGCCAAAGTTTCTTATTGGGCCGATAATGATAACATTAAAAATGAACATATATCGGTGGATACCGATATGGTGGCCGATATATATCGTGCATTCAGATGTAAGTGTGTTCATGATAAAGAAAAATTAAAACACATGTGCCAAGTTCTTAGAAATGTATTCTTTGTTTTCAAATGGTTTAAAAAAACGTTTCTACTATTACAAAAATGTTTCAAATTGATGACTCTAAAAATGTCATGTGGTGTAACCATAAAGTAAAAAGGAATCAAATATTTTTAATGCATGCTGTGAATGTACACATCTTTACAAATATGGCAAATTAATACATTTTAAATAGTATACATGTATAAATTTATCAAACCTATAAAAAGGTTTTTGGGGAGTCACACCACATGACATTGTACTAACCTTGCCTTGTCATAAAAAGGTCAAATTATTACATTTTAAGAGATTTGTTGACCTTGAAACATGAAGGTCTGCAGGGGTCTTGTCTGGTTGGTCGCACCACATGACTTTGTTTTGGTGAACATATTTTTCAAATATTTTTTTTTTTTTTTACAAATATTAGTAAGCAATGACGTTAATCTATCATTTTAATAATAAAAGTTTATTTTCAAGAATTTCATCCTTTTATTCATATCATTATGATATTGGAACAGTTATGCCACCCTGACATAATAACACCCGAGCTGCACAATTTGAGGTAACATTGAGGTTTGAGGCATCATTGTTGAGGGACAAGTTGCACACTAAAGTTTAATAATCAAGGTGTGTTTTGAATCAAAAATCAAATCTATGAAGTTATTTCATGCTGTTTACTGTCAGTCAGGGATATTGTTTCAGAATAATGAGACAGAACATGTGCTGGATCTCTTTTCATAGACACGCTCCTTTTGAGCCTTGTTGTTGACAGCATGCAGGGCAATTAAGACTAGAAATGAACCACATGCTGCACAGTTTACCCCTCTATGAGCTGTTCAGATGCCAGGGGCTACACTGAGCTGTCAACCTGTAGGATGTCTCTACAGGTACCTGTCACACACACACACACACACACACACACACACACACACACACACATTCAGCCTGTCATCGCTTCCACCATTAGAGAGTGACATGTGTACAAACAGCCTCATGCTACGAGATCTACAAAGCACACCCACACGGCATTTGGATCGTGACCTTAAAGGCAGGAATCAAATGCGTGTTGAAGGTAAGCATGCAGATACATGTTTTTCTACACATGTACACACACATTAAACTGCATATTCATTAAAAAAAATCTGAATTTTCATCAAAACAAAATCTGAGCTGGTTGGCCTTTTATTGTTATGTCTGACTACATCAACAGAAACCCATTTACAAACCAAATCAGTCCTGGCAGAGCGCTGGTCATTCACGTGGTTGCTGGAGATGTGAGTCCCCGCAATGAATTAAATCTCTGAGACATGTTTTGTCTTGATATTTGAATTTCATTACATTGGCACGAATACTGTTATTGTTCAAACTTGGCCTCATTTCTTTTCAAAATTCCCAATCTGAGAGTTCCCAAGATTTTCCAGAGGGATTATCTGTCTGTCCAGTAACTACCAAGCAACTATCCAGAACAACCAAACAACCATCTAGCAATGTCATAGCAAACACTCAGAAAACCTAAGCAACACTCTAGTAACCACACAAATCACCTGAGCAGCAATCTATCAGCCCCCTAATAATTATTCAATATGCCTTAGCAACCACCCATAACACCCTAGCTACAATACAGAACAAATTAACAACTGCCCAGCAGCCACAAAGAACACTTCAGTAACTAGTGTTGAGGAAAGTTACTTTTAAAAGTAATGCATTGCAATATTCCGCTACTCCCTAAAAAACTAACTAATTGAGTTACCTTTTAATGGAAAGTAATGTGTTACTTTTGTGCTACTTTTTCTCATTTGGGCTGGGCTTGCTTGCTTGCTTGATTTTTAATAACAAAAACTTCTATTTTCGGTTCTTTCACACCAAAAGTGAAATGAATACAGTAGATTCACTAGATAGAAGGGAATGCAAATTCACACACCTGTACAGTAGAGGGCGCTGCTCAAACAAACCTTTCACCTGTGCTGCTGTTCTGAATCGCAGATGAATAAGACACAGGAGAAGAAAGTTTAACACTCTTCAGCAATAAAAAATAAAACACAAACTACATTTTTTTTTTTTTACTAAAGTAATTTTTGCTTATTCGTATTGTTGAACTGGATCATGGAAGGTCAGCAGCAAAGACATTGGTTAATAAAATGAGATTAATTACATAAAGTATGTTTGTGCAATTTAATATTTAATTATTGCAGGTTTGTGTGAGTTTGCATTTCACTGTTTTTATTAATTTTGAGAAATACTGAATCTGTTTTTGTGCAAGTGAGATGAGTAAATGTCTGCTCACATTTAGAACTACAATAACCATCAATGAGTGCGTTTACATGCACCCTCAATGCGCTTATAGTGGGATTTTGGCAAACTTTACCTCATGTAAAAGCAATACTTCAATCAAACTAATGTGATTAAGCTCATAATCGTAGTAACCATATTCGCATTAAACTATGTGGTGTACACAATTTTAAATCGCAATAAACAGGCATGTAAACACTTTAATCGCATTATTACTGCTCTGACCAAAGTGCGCATGCGTGCTCGGTTCTACGCGGATGCCGTGTGTTGTTCACACAACTTCATGAATGAACTCCGTGACATTATTCTGAAGTTTTCTCTTCTCCAAATGGCTAAACTCTGTCAACACAACTCATTCATCCAGACGGCACGAAGAACGCAATGACAAGTAACTCAGAAATTTTGTAAATTTAAATGTAATAAGTTACTTTACTAGTTACTGGAAAAAAGTAATCTGATTACACAATGTGCGTTACTTGTAATTACCCCAAACACTGTTAGTAACCACCTAGCAATGTCCTTACTGTCACGGTTCATGAATCGGCTGTCTCATGCTGATGTGTCTGTGTGAATGTAATTGTGTGGGTGTGGTTACTCGTTGTGTTGATTAGTGTCTCCAGCTGTCATCAATCTCAGTTCCCTTTATATGCCCAGTAATTCCCCTCTCATGTTGTCACATCGTTGTGGTTGTTCCTCGGTGTGTGTCCTGTTCCTGTGCCTCGTCTGCTAAGATTCTTCGTTCTGGATTTCGTCAGTTCTTCGTGTCGTTTGATGTTCCACGGTTCCTGGTTGTCTTCACTCGAGCACGCAGTTCACCGCACCACCACCGGATCGCCATCTCGTCCCTGCTTCATCACCACCTGAGTGTTTGTCCCCGGCCTGTGTCTTGTTCTGACCATCTTTAATAAACTGAGTTTTACTTGCAATTTGCATCCTCCTGTTATTTCATCACAGAACGATCTGACCAGATCATGGATGCAGCAAGCCCGTCCCAGATCAACGATTTCATCGCTCACAGTATCTCACGTATGGACCAGCAAGAGGAGAGCATCTCGGGCACAGGTCGGGCGGTTCAAGCACTCGTGAAGCAGGTGTCCGAGCTCACCCAACAGGTACAACTTCTACGGACTCCCACTGCGCCCCCCACGCCGTCCGTTCCCCCACCACCAGCGCCTGCTGCAGCAGACAGCCCAGAGCCACGCCTACCCACACCCGAGGGTTATTCCGGCGAGCCGGAATTTTGCAGAGCGTTCCTCACGAGATGTTCCATGCATTTCGCTCTACAGCCACGCACGTTCCGGAGCGAACAGGCTAAGGTGGCATTTGTGTTGACCCTGCTGTCAGGGAGAGCAGCGCTTTGGGGAACGGCGGTGTGGGAGAACGGAGACAACTGCTGCACCTCGTTCCTGGCACTCTCCGAGGAGATGAGGAGAGTATTCGATCGTGCAGTGGCGGGTAAGGAGGCGGCCAGATTACTCGCCGAACTGCGACAGGGAGAAGGCTCGGTGGCGGACTTTTCTATCCGGTTCCGCACCCTGGCCGCAGAGTGCCGTTGGAACGAGGAGGCGCAGTGGGATATGTTCCTGCATGGGCTGGCTGACCGCGTTCAACAGGAGATTTATGCCCTGGACTTACCCGAGACCCTCAATGGATTGGTGGAACTGGCTTTAAGAGTTGACGCTCGTCTGAATCGTGTGACCAGATTAACGCGTACCAGTCGCCCACAGCCCAGCACGGAGGACCATCAACCCGGCGGCGCGAGCGCGGTCAGCCCCACATTCGACCATGAGCCCATGCAGGTGGGGAGAGCTCGGCTTTCCCGGGAGGAGAGGGAAAGGCGGAGATCCCAAGGACTCTGTCTTTACTGTGGCCGGGCGGGCCATTACATCCATGCCTGCCCGGTAAAAGGGGCAAGCCCGATAGTAAGTATGAGGCTACTATCGGGTGGGATCTCCGCCGAGAAGACCTCATCACCATCATCGACCCTCCTCCCGGTAAGACTGAGATGGCGAACATCGACGCACAGCACCAGCGCACTACTGGATTCGGGAGCAGAGGGTAATTTCATGGACTTTAAACTTGCACTGAAGCTTCAGATTCCCATCACTCCTCTCTCACGTCACATTACTGTCAACGCACTCAATGGTCAAGAACTATAGGCCATGGAGAAATATATTTCTGATTCTCTAGCCTCTGGGTTCATCCAACCTTCCTCTTCTCCTGCGGGGGCGGGGTTCTTTTTCGTTGGGAAGAAGGATGGTTCTCTGCGACCTTGCATTGATTACCGAGAGCTGAACAACATCACGGTAAAGAATTCTTATCCTTTGCCGTTGATGTCTTCAGCTTTTGAGAGGTTGCAGGGAGCATCTATTTTCACGAAACTGGACTTACGTAATGCATATCATTTGGTTCGCATCAGGAAGGGGGATGAATGGAAAACCGCTTTTAATACCCCTAGAGGACACTTTGAATATTTGGTTATGCCTTTCGGGCTTTCCAACAGTCCAGCGGTTTTCCAGGCACTCGTTAATGACGTGTTGAGAGACATGGTTGATCGGTTCATATATGTTTACCTGGATGACATATTGATTTTTTCTTCGTCTCTCCAGGAACACGTTCAACACGTCAGACGAGTGCTCCAGAGATTGTTAGAGAATGGGCTTTTTGTCAAGGCGGAGAAATGCGCGTTTCATGCACAGTCTGTTCCCTTCCTAGGGTACATCATCTCTTCTGAGGGAGTGCGCATGGATCCTGACAAGGTTAAGGCTGTGGTAGATTGGCCAAGTCCAGATTCCCGTAAGGCCCTACAGCGGTTTCTGGGATTCGCCAATTTTTACCGGCGTTTTATTCGCAATTTCAGCCAACTAGTCGCACCTCTGACCGCCTTGACCTCCCCCCGAACGACGTTCAGGTGGTCGAACACTGCCGAGGCAGTGTTCACTAGAGTGGAGACGAGTGGAGGTCGAATCGAGGGTCAAGACAGCCCTAGAAGGGGTAACGCCTCTGCCTGGTTGCCCACCGGGTCGTTTGTTTGTTCCGGAGGGGTTACGGTCCGACGTTATTCGATGGGGTCATTGCTCCAACGTGGCTTGTCATCCAGGAGTGACGCGAACCAGTTTTTTAGTTAAACAACGATTCTGGTGGCCATTAATGGCTCGCGACATTCACGATTTTGTATTGGCTTGTTCAGTCTGTGCCACTGGTAAGACATCTAACCAACCCCCAGATGGGCTACTTCGACCTCTGTCTGTCCCTTCAAGACCCTGGTCCCATATCGCTCTAGATTTTGTCACCGCCCTCCCGCCCTCCAAGGGCATGACGGTTGTTTTAACCGTAGTGGACCGGTTCTCGAAGGCGGCACATTTCATCCCCTTGCCCAAATTACCTTCAGCCAAGGAGACAGCGGTCACAGTCATAGATCACGTCTTTCGGTTACATGGCCTCCCGATGGACGTGGTCTCTGACAGAGGTTCCCAATTCGTATCCAAATTTTGGCGAGAATTTTGTAAGTTACTGGGGGCCACGGTCAGTCTGTCCTCGGGCTATCACCCCCAGAGCAATGGTCAGTCTGAACGAGCCAACCAGGACCTCGAGAGAATGTTGCGATGTTTGGTTGCCAAGAATCCGTCGTCCTGGAGCCAACAGCTTTCTATGGTGGAGTACGCCCACAATTCGTTACCAGTGTCATCCACGGGCCTCTCGCCTTTTAAGTGTAGTTTAGGTTACCAGCCACCAATTTTTCCTAGTCTGGAATCCAAGGTCGCGGTTAAAACTTAAGAGTCGCTTCGTTTCGGCTCCCATTCTTGTCACCCCTGATCCCACACGTCAGTTCGTGGTGGAGGTCGACGCGTCAGAGGTGGGAGTAGGAGCAGTTCTTTCACAACGCGCTTCCTCAGACGACAAGATGCATCCCTGCGCGTTTTTTTCTCATCGACTGTCGCCTGCCGAACGTAATTATGACATTGGTAACAGAGAGTTGTTGGCGGTCAAGTTAGCGTTGGAGGAGTGGCGTCATTGGTTAGAGGGTTCGGGGGTACCCTTTATCGTTTGGACCGATCATAAGAATCTTGAATACATCAGATCTGCTAAAAGACTCAACTCCAGGCAGGCTCGGTGGGCTCTTTTTTTCGGACGTTTTGATTTTGTTCTCTCGTACCGCCCGGGTTCCAAAAACATCAAACCCGATTCTTTATCTCGTATTTTTGATCCTTCCGAACGCCCGGTGACTCCCGAGTGTATTTTACCTGAGAAGATTGTCGTCTCCACTCTAGTATGGGAGGTCGAATCGAGGGTCAAGACAGCCCTAGAAGGGGTAACGCCTCCGCCTGGTTGCCCACCGGGTCGTTTGTTTGTTCCGGAGGGGTTACGGTCCGACGTTATTCGATGGGGTCATTGCTCCAACGTGGCTTGTCATCCAGGAGTGACGCGAACCAGTTTTTTAGTTAAACAACGATTCTGGTGGCCATTAATGGCTCGCGACATTCACGATTTTGTATTGGCTTGTTCAGTCTGTGCCACTGGTAAGACATCTAACCAACCCCCAGATGGGCTACTTCGACCTCTGTCTGTCCCTTCAAGACCCTGGTCCCATATCGCTCTAGATTTTGTCACCGCCCTCCCGCCCTCCAAGGGCATGACGGTTGTTTTAACCGTAGTGGACCGGTTCTCGAAGGCGGCACATTTCATCCCCTTGCCCAAATTACCTTCAGCCAAGGAGACAGCGGTCACAGTCATAGATCACGTCTTTCGGTTACATGGCCTCCCGATGGACGTGGTCTCTGACAGAGGTTCCCAATTCGTATCCAAATTTTGGCGAGAATTTTGTAAGTTACTGGGGGCCACGGTCAGTCTGTCCTCGGGCTATCACCCCCAGAGCAATGGTCAGTCTGAACGAGCCAACCAGGACCTCGAGAGAATGTTGCGATGTTTGGTTGCCAAGAATCCGTCGTCCTGGAGCCAACAGCTTTCTATGGTGGAGTACGCCCACAATTCGTTACCAGTGTCATCCACGGGCCTCTCGCCTTTTAAGTGTAGTTTAGGTTACCAGCCACCAATTTTTCCTAGTCTGGAATCCGAGGTCGCGGTCCCCTCCGCTCACGCATTCGTCCAGAGGTGTCGCCATACTTGGACTAGAGCCCGTGAGACTCTACTCCAAGCAGGGGGGCGCATGAAGGCCAAGGCCGATCGCCACCGGTCAAAGCCTCCCGTTTACGTCGTGGGTCAAAAAGTGTGGCTTTCTACAAAGAATATTCCGCTCCGCTCCGTGTCTAACAAGTTAGCTCCCAAATTCATTGGCCCGTTTCCTGTCACCAAAATTATTAGTCCGGTGACAGTCCGACTCAAACTCCCTCCTGCGTACAGGAGAATTCATCCCGCCTTCCATGTATCCAAAATCAAGCCTGTGTTTTATTCTCACTTTAATCCGCCTGCCCCGGTTCCCCCCCCGCCGCGACTCGTAGATGGGGAACCAACTTATTCGGTACATCGCATTCTGGACTCGAGACGGAGGGGACGCGGATTTCAGTACTTGGTGGACTGGGAGGGTTACGGTCCGGAGGAGAGAAGTTGGGTACCTGCTAGAGACATTCTGGATCACTCCCTTATCGATGATTACAATCGACAGGTAAGGGTGTCTGGGAACGCCAGGCGGCGTTCCTAGGAGAGGGGGTACTGTCACGGTTCGTGAATCGGCTGTCTCATGCTGATGTGTCTGTGTGAATGTAATTGTGTGGGTGTGGTTACTCGTTGTGTTGATTAGTGTCTCCAGCTGTCATCAATCTCAGTTCCCTTTATATGCCCAGTAATTCCCCTCTCATGTTGTCAGATCGTTGTGGTTGTTCCTCGGTGTGTGTCCTGTTCCTGTGCCTCGTCTGCTAAGATTCTTCGTTCTGGATTTCGTCAGTTCTTCGTGTCGTTTGATGTTCCACGGTTCCTGGTTGTCTTCACTCGAGCACGCAGTTCACCGCACCACCACCGGATCGCCATCTCGTCCCTGCTTCATCACCACCTGAGTGTTTGTCCCCGGCCTGTGTCTTGTTCTGACCATCTTTAATAAACTGAGTTTTACTTGCAATTTGCATCCTCCTGTTATTTCATCACACTTACAACCACTTAGAATACATCAACAACATCATCAGCTAACCATCTAGAAGCCTAGCAATGAGCCAGCACACTGTAGAAACTACCTAACTACCTAGCCATGTCATAGCAACCAAAACACAACCATCAGGCCACATCCTAGCAATGACCCAAAATACATCAACAAACATCAACAACAGTCCTAGAAATCAGCCAGAACACATTAGAAACTGCCTAGCAATACCTTAGCAACCATTAAGAACACTCCAGTAACCATCTAGCAACATCCTAGCAACAAGCCAGGCCATCTTAGAAACTAGCTAGTAATGTAGTAACCACCCAATATACCTTAGGAACCACTTAGCCACATCCTACTGTAGCAACCAGTCAGAACACCTTCAAAACTGCATAGCAACCACTTAGAATACCCTAGAAACTGCATAACATTGCTCTTTAACCACCCAGAACATTCTAGAAACCACTGAAAACATTGTATACACTCCTTAGCAACCGCCCAGAACACCCTAGCAACCACCTAGCAAAGCGCTAGAAACCAGCCAGAACACTTTAAAAACTGCCTAGCAACCATATAGAATACCACTGATCTTCAATCACTCAGAACAACCTAGCAACGACATAGAGTAGCTTTCCAACTTAAAAATCTCTCATACACTGGCCAGGATTTCAAAGTGCATATAGTTTAAACAGCACTTTATTTAAACTCTGAGACGATTCACCATTCAAAAGTTTATCTTGACAAACTTTTGTATTTTTCATTCCCTTTTCTTGTAGTTTGTTTATCAAAAGTGGAAGTTTGTTGTATGTTTGAAAGGATGCTGAGAGGAAAAACAACCACATCTGTATCATGATTCAGGTCAGCACAGTGGAATATTCAACACTGCTAATTGCAGGCTGTATTTTTCCACAACACAACCTGAAATATTGAAGCGGAAACCCTCTCAGACAAGGTGAATTGATTGGTTTAGCACTTCAAAAGATATTTTAGAAAAAACTGAGTCAGCATGAAAGGGCCTTAGTGCTAGCAAAGGGCTTGCACCAGACAGCAACCGACGTTTGATGTTTTTGAAAGGCCGATGTAACAAATATACAGAGTAGAGCAAGAAACAAAAAAAATAGAAGTTTGTATTTTTAGATAAAATGTTGCGCTTGGCTATGCATGATGCTAGGAAGTTTTGGGTTATTGCCAGGGTATTGATATGCACCTTTATAACGTTGATGGGTGTAGAGGCATTTGGGTGTAGGTGCAGGGACAGGGTGCACTTCCAATAGAAAAAAAATATATATTGTCTACACCTCGGTCCGGCCCTGGTCACCAGGGTTGCCAGGTTGGCATAACAAAACCAGCCCAATTGCTATTCAAAAACCCGCCCGATCACAGCCAAAACTAGTCCAATCGAGTCCCAGATAAAAATTGAGTTTCAGAGATGGGGGGATTGTAAGATTGTAAGATAATAAACTCATATTATGACATATGAAGTTGCAGTTGTGGGAAATTAAGTCACACCACTAGTTAAAACGTTGCAATTACCAGTAAAAAGCTTCAATTGTGAGATATAAAGTCGCAATTGTGAGATAAGTCACTTTATGTGATATAAAGTTGCAGTTGGAAGATATAAAGTTGATAACAATTAATAAAGTTGTTTTATAGAAATAAAGTTACAATTATCTTTTAATTGCTGTTTTTTTTTCTTCCATAGAAGGCAGCACCACTAATAAGACAAGATAAACCTGTCAAAATATGACAAGTGAACACATTGGTTTGTCAGGTCAGACAGGACGCAGACTGCCCTACATAAGCAACGTAACCTTTATTAAACTGTGACATTTACAGGAGTAGTTCACCTGATGTGTCGCGGCGGGTTATGAAAGATCCTCTCCAGACCAGACAGACTAGACATTCATTATTAACACTCATGATGTTCAATGTACGATTAATTCAATACATGTTTTTATACAGGCTGACTTTCCCCATTTAGATCCTCGCACTGAGTGCTGAATATTTCATGCTGTTCTGTACATCAGAGCTCTGGCATCTCAGTCTTTGTCTCATGATGTTACACAAGGCCTTACCGTTATGATTATAAACACCTCTAGTTCAGCTCCAGTATATATTTATGCCCTAGCAACCACCTAGCAATGTCCTAGTAACCTCCTAGAACATCTTATCAACCTAGTATTTCTCTGGACACCCAGAACAACCCTGCAACTATCTTGTACAGGGTTACTCAAATCCGTCCCTGGAAGGCCACCGCAGTGCAGAGTTTAGCTCAAAACTTGATCAAACCTATCAGTAATTTTCTAGTACCTCTGAAGACCTTTATTAGCTTGCTCAGGTGTCTTTAGGAGCTTTCGCACCGGGTAGCTATAAGAACTATATGTTCCCTGAGCACAGCATTCAACAACTTCAACAACTGGAGAATAGCAGATGCCGTAATTGGAGATGTGTTTTTGTTGTGTGTTGTGGGATTCGTGATAACGGAGATGGAATGTAGGACTAAAAAGACAATCTCCTACGACAACTTGCAGTGCTACATATCATTGAGGCTGAGAAAAGAACACAACGCTGCAGACAAAGGCGACAGGTAAATGACGTTAACATTAGCTTTCTGTATATTTATTGTAACACTTTAAAATACTCGGCTGTTTAAAAATGACGGGTGCTGTATCTTATGGCATGTGTTCGACCAATCAGCATACATTTAAGTCACTGGTAGTTCCTATTGTGCTGGGTTAGACCCTATTCTGAAGTAGGAGCTAATTTAGTTCCCCCAAAAGGCATTACTAGAACTAAATTTGTTCCCAGTTCCTGCGGTGTGAACACAACAAAAAGTGGGTACTTCCGCCATTAGTTCTAGGAACTATGAAAAGGTTCCTTTGGTGTGAAAGCCCCTTTTGATTGGGGTTGGAGCTAATCTCTGCAGTTCAGTGCCCGTCCAGGGCCAGATTTGAGGAAACTTGATCTAGAACAACCCTGCTCCTGGACGTCCTGCAGAGTTTGCCTCCAACCTGCCCTAACAGTAAGGTATCCTTGACTGAAAGTTTTCTGAAGACCTTAGCTGTGTCCCAATTCAGAGGCTGCATCCTTCAAAGGACAAGGACTTCAAAGGCCACACCTGATTTGCTGGTTCAAGTGTGTTTGATTAGGATTTGAGCTAAACTCTGCAGGAACTCTTGCTCTCCAGTAACAGGATTGGACACTCCAATCTAGAAACACAATAACAACCTGCCAGAACACCTAAGAAACTGCCTAGCAACGCCTTAGCAACAATTCAGAACACCTTGCTTCTTAAAATGCTCTAGCAACCACCTTGGACAGGGGTGCCCAATCCTGCTCCTAGAGGGCCAACAACATTCTGCAGAGTTTCTAGCATTCCTGAAGACCTTGGTTAGCTGGTTCAGGTGTGTTTAATTAGGGTTGGAGGTACACTCGGCAGGACCGTTGGCCCTTGAGGAGTAGGATGGGGTACCCCTGACGTAGAACATCCTAAAAAACACTCCAGAACACCTTAGGAACTACCTAGAAAGGGCGTATAGCAACCAATCAGAACTCCATAAAAACTAACAAGCAATGATGTAAGATTTTTCTGTCCCAAAGGCACAATTGCAATGTCTTATGGAATAAACTGAATTAGCAGACCTAATATCAAAATACCATGGCATTACCATCTGATTCTATCACTGTACCATGGTACTGCCACAGTACTTTTTAAGGGAAGATAAAAATCTTGCTCTTGAAAACAAATAAGCAATAAACAGTGCCTTGCAAAAAAAATCAGAGCCTGTTTCACCATTTTTTCCAGGCTTCCACACAGTTCTTGTAAAGTCATGGCTTCTTTTGTGCCACCCTCAGATGTCATGCAGAGCTCTTGACATGCTTGTCTGCTGCACCTTTATTCTGCTCTGAGCACCTGAACTCTGGAGCTCCTTCAAAGGTATTGTTGGCCTCTCTGTGGCTTCTCTCACAAGTCTGGGAAGTTTTGATATAGCTTCTATTTTCTGATAACCCAATATGCTGTATCCACTGGGATATCCAAACACAATTATTTTTTTATTTATTTTTTTTGCTTTTTCTTATCCTAATTCATGCATTTGTTTTGTTTTATTTCTTACCTGTTTGGAACACAGTTAAGTCATCATTTTATAGATAGATTTGATCTCTTCTCAACAATTATCTATTAACTGTGGGGTTTTGTATGAATATGTGGGAGCATTTTATACTGTATGTGATTCACAGGTAGAGGGTCAATAGTAAGAATTGTGTCCTCTTAAAGGGACAGATCCTCCTAAAAATGAAAATTTGTCATAATTTACTCCCCCTCCTGTTATTTCAAATCTGTACAACTTTCTTCTTTAGAACAAAAAAGATGATATTCTTCAAAGCTTCAAAATGGTAAAACAGGTCATAAAAAGTAGCGTAAAAGTAACATCATGACTTAATCGAAATTCTCTGAGGCGATATAATCACTTTGTATGAGCAAAAATGTAATTGGTTCGCTCTCAAATCAAATCATCTTCTTGTGACTTTTACTGGTTTTGGTGCTTTACCACCACCTACTGGACTGGAGTTAACAGCATTTGACAAATGAAGTATGTCCGAATTCGCAGTACTCATAAAAAAAGTAGGCAAAAAGTACCTGAATGACCTACTTTTTCCAGCGAGGTTCTGAAGTGTGCTTACTAGTAACCACATTACTATCCCATGAGACCACGGGAGAGAATTTGTGAAAGGCAGTAAAGCAATGCAACTGAGGCTGGTAGGTCACATGATAATGACAACATGACGTATATGCCCAGATTACATTCATACTACATACACTCATACTATATAGAACATACTTTTTTAACAGGTATGAAGTAATTATTTAAAATATGAACCAACTCACAAGAGTATGCCACCCAGCCATTAATCAAAGTATAATAAGCCCAAATCAAATATGGTGTCAAATTAGTAAAATCAATCTTCATTGGTTTTTACAGGTCATGTGACGAAAGCTTGACATCCTCACACCAACAATTGACGTTATTGGCTTGTTGCCATATCTGATCCCCGTGGTCTAGGATTTCTATACTGGTGTGAATGTATTGAAATATTGGGTGGATATGAGAAACGTGAGCATACGATTTTATTATCTAAAAAAAACAATATGTTCTTCAGAACATCTTTTTCTGTGTTCCACAGAAGAAAGGGTTTGAAACAACATGAGGGTGAGTAAACAATGACAGAATTTGCATCCATCATTTTGAATGGGTGAACTGACCCTCTTAAGAACACAAAGCAGCGTCACATTTGATAATCAATTTAGATTTTGGGGCCTTAAAACTAAACATATCTAGACTAAATTTCAACAGAACATTTTCAAAATTCAATTAAATTGTAAAAAGAGATTCGGTTAAGGCTCTGGATAATTTTGCAAGGCACTTAAGTGGCTCAATAACAAAATCCGCCATGTATTTGCTTGTAGAAATGGCTTTTAATGACTTGCGTAGGAGAAGCCACTGTAACTCCTTGTATTCATGTGAGTGAGAGCCTTTACCTCCACATCTGAGTAGGATTGAGTATCACATTTTTTGTGTGGTCTAAATTACGTTAATTGCAGCGACTGAAAAGGCTTTTCAGATGAGAACGGCATAGATTCCACCCCCTTGTTGTGTCTTTCACTGAAAGCGTAGTTGCAATGATGGCTTTGGCGGTAGGTTGGTGGGTGTGTGTTTTGGCTAGTTGTCTCATGCAATAAGCTTCTTCTCCCACACAGTGATTCACAGAGCTGGATATACATATACAGTAGCCCATAAAACAAAACAAACAGTAAAAAAACAGTTTACTTTCTTTATCATGCAACATTAAGCCTACTTTATTTTTTGCAGTACTCACATTTGTGTTATATTACCTGCATTTAAAAGCAACAGAATTTTAAAGGGATAGCTCATGCGAAAATGAAAATGCTGACATTGTTTACCCACCCACATGTCATACAAAATTTGTTTGACTTCTTCTGCAGAGCACAAAACTGTTTTTGTCTATACAATGTATGTCAATGGGGCCCCAAAACAACATTGGACCCCATTGACTTTCATTGAGTGTGAAAAAAACCCATACATTTAAAAAAAAAAAAAAAAAAAAAAAATTTACAAGCTAAACAATTTTCTTTTTTTTAAATGTGAGTGTATCAATCCACACAAAAAAAAAAAAAAAGTAAATTCAGCTGCATCCATTCATTCAGAAACCTAAGAGCTGACTGCAGATACATTAGGGGCCATTTAGCATGAGCACGACCCTTTTACTAAAAAACAACATCTCACACCATAAATGGTTTTCTGGATCATTTCACATTACCCATGAGTCACCTCACTTATCATTAAGACATCTTGAGCTACAAGTAAAAAGCCCAACACTAAAGCTCAGAATCAGCTTTTTCCCCAGTCTATGTTCCACCAGATGGTTCAATCTCCAAAGAAATCAGTGTAATGGGATCTTTTAATACCAATATTTCATTATAAAATGTCACACAATGGAGTGTTTATGGGTGACTCATGTAAAAATCTGTCTAGAACATCCCATATTCAGTATTGCCATATTACAATTTCATGGCAATTCATATATATTGTACATCTTGCCTAATTTATATGATCTCATGCATATGGGCGAGTATTGTCCCACAATATTATCTGCTGTTAGTTATTAAAATGTCAGTGGTGTTATAATTCGCTAAAACTAAGACTATTAACAAACAGTTGTGTTAATTGAAATAAAGCTGAAATTAAATAAAATAGTCATAGTAGTATTTCAGCTAAAACGTATGACTAAAATAAATCTAAAACGGAAATAATCATGTATTAAAACTATTTAGAAATATATTTTATTTAAACTATTAAAAATTAAAAAGCACATAACCAATTACTAAACTAAAATAAAAAATTATAACTGAAAATATTAAAATAAAAGCTAATTCAAAATGACAGTCAAATATTGTTGAGTAATAGCAACAAAACCTTTGTAAGAAAATGAACCTTTGAATATATTTCACCAGATTCATTGAAAATAATTATTTGGTACACAAACATTCGCAGTCCTGTAGCCTGTTTTGTCAGAACTCTCAATGTTTGGCTAATTAGCATAGCCCAGTTAGCATTAGCTAGTAAATACAGCACACTCTGGTGCCCAAAAAGCATCTTTTTCCATTGAAAGTCCATAAAAAGTAGCCATGAATTGTTAAAAACATATTTAAAAAATAAAATTCTTGTCATGAACGGGTATGCTAACATATATATGACTCCTGATATTGTTAACAATACTCCACTGTTAAACATACTAGGACCTAATTGCGGTGCCCTTTCCGTCGAAAATTGTACACACAAAATCAAAACCCGGTGTAGAACTGGCATTATGTAATACAGTGATTCATGTACACAAGCCGGCATACTGTACTACAACAAATTCAGTGTGTCAGTTTGTAAAACCACAGAGGGTAAAATAAGGAAGAATTCACAGCGTGAGCTCTAGAAGCGACACTTTAAAGCTCTTCACCAGCGACCCCATCGTGAGCCTCTCTTTGCCTCTCTGAGCACCTGATTATGCTGAGAGATGCTGCTTTAGACTGCGGTATTGTGAAACAAATCTGGATGTCGTCGGCACATCTTTTCCAGGTTTATTTTTGACATCTTCAATAATAGCTTTCACTCATGCTTCAATGATACTTCTAATATTTGAGCACTTCCGTGGTTAAATTGATGGTCTACTTGAGCACACGGGGTGGGTGACAGATCAAAAGGACATGAAGTGGTTTCATATGTTTCCCTGCTAAGATGGACTTAAAAATAACTGCATCTATTTTTGAAACTCTAGGCCTAGGTGAAGTTATAGAGGATCATTTCACTAATTAGTAGCAATGCAAAAAAAAAAAAAAAAACTTTATATTTATATAGCCTAGTTATATATTTTTTATTTTCTATAACTGCAGATAGTGGTGAAGAAGAGTAACCACAGACTACAGAGAAATGCATGGTACTGTATAATGATGATATAAGATGATAATACTAGGGTATTTTCATAAACTTTCACAAAACCGTATGAATTATATCATATTGATATAGTATGATATTTCCAGGGTATCACATACTACCATTGTATTTCTATGGTAAATGTCCAAAAAATCTATCTATCCCTCCATCTATACATCCATCTGTCTGTCCATCTGTCTGTCTGTCTGTCTGTCTGTCTGTCTGTCTGTCTATCTATCCATCCATCCATCCATCAGCCTATCTATCTGTCTGTCTGTATGTCCATCCATCCATTTGTGGAAACTATGGCACCATTTTTTATATATAAACTTTTATAATAAACTTAATTGATAATAAAAACTGGGGCATTAAAAAATTATAATACAAATGTCCTGCTTCAATCTACTTTGCATTTCATTAAAGACTGGAAATTGTATTTTAATCTTTCTTCACTAACAATTTTTCTACTTTTATATAAAGTACCCTGTGATTGGTTGTTTTTTATGAAGAGGAATCCACTGGTGGAGAGTGATATGTGTTAAACACTTCCAGGCATGAAAATGGATTCAGGTTTCCAGAAATAATCACTAATTAATTCACATATTTGAAAAATTAATAGGCTGCATTATAATGCCCCAAAAACATCTATTTAAATAAAGTTCCATTGGAGTCCTATAGGGGTCGCTGCTGCCATAGAAAAGCATCCACTACTTACTTGAATAAGTATTTAGCTAAGAATTTAGTCAGTATTATAAAACAAACAACGTATTGTACATTATACAGTATAATGCATTGAGAATTAGGCAATAATTGAAAATATGACTTGAAAATATTATATTATATTTTGCCAGGTCTTTTTTTCATTACCATTCAGTCATATGCTAGCTAAAAAGCCAAAGAAGACAAATAGTGATTCTAATATACAGAGGGGGAAATCACTTATTCGCCATTCTATAGAATTCAAAGCATCCTTTCAGTCCTGAATGTTTTAATACATCATAAATGTCCCTCATGCCTAAAATTAGATTGTTCTAAATTCATAAATTTCACCAGCCTGTCATCACAAAATGATACCAACCGTACTTAGCCCATTTTAAACAGTCCTCTTGAATTTTTCTGAAAATCGAATTAGCACCTATTGAGATTATTGCTGCTAAAAACCAGCGTCCATTCAGCTGATAGTGCCGTCATACCCATTAGCTGTTGCCGCATGCATGAGAACACAGCATTGAGTGTTCGGAGAAAACCACTCCAAAACCTTTTACTATACGACTAAATTTCCCTCCGACAGTTTTTTTGGAGAAGATCAAGGGCACCAAACGACACTAGTAAAGCTAATCATTATGCTAAGGCTATTTCAAGTGCCTTTAGTGGTTAAATCAATTAGTGTATGCAAAATAACTATAACAACAAACTTGCTGTTCCATATTACAAAACAGACAAATCCGCACAGTCCGGTGTTTTGCCAGATGAGAAGTTTATTCATGTATCATCTTTTTACTTTTTTAATTAATTTTATAACTGTATCATACATCTCTTTTAATTTCTTTTATAACTGTTTTCATTTTCCTTTTTTTTCCCTATAATTTTCCTAATTTTGTGATTATTTTAATTCCTTTCTGTAAAGCACTTTGAATTGCCATAGTGTATGAAATGTGCTATATAAATACACTTGCCTTGCCTATTGTTTTGTTTCATTGAATTGGTAATCATGTTTCTTGTTTTTGACTATGGGCAATGATGATCGTTCATTTAGCGGCACATTATGGGGATCAGATGTCAGCCACCTGGATATAGTGTAGGTGAGTCAATCCCACTATTTGGCTTTAGCCTTGTCCGAAACACACAGTGACTCTTGTTTAATATTCATTTTTTGTATGTATAAATATACTGGATTTTATTTTTTATTTTTTTATCCACTGCATAAAAATATTTTCAGCACACTTCTCCACAACTGTGATTCATGTCGGTAGGGACAGGTAACAAGCCTTTAAAACTAACACAAATACAGTCTGATTTCCGCATGCGATTTGTCTGTTCAGAACAATGTGTAAAAATGTCATACGGGTGTAATGAAAATGTAATTTCTCTTTCTGACTGTAGGTGGCGCTTGTAGAAAAGCAGAAATAAGCCTGGCTTTTCTGGTGTGCAGCTTTCCGTTTCTGACACCCACTTGTTACGGAGAAGAAAGGAAGTCTGTTGGTGAACACAACCAATACTTTCAGTCGTAGTATTATGTAACAGCAGCGACTCTGGGCATGTGACCGAAAGCACAAATCTTGGCCAGTTTTCATTACAGTGCGATGGAAAACAGATTATGTTGTGCTCCAGACAGTTCAAAATTTGAATATCCCCCACTTCCTATTTGGAAATAATGTTTGGAACGCCACTCTAAGTCAGACATGCGACCTACGAACATTTGATGTCACTTCCAAGATGGCGGCGAGTCCTGCTTCCAAAGAGCTTAGCCCAGCACTACAGTTTTGCTTTTCGTCAGCTGTTTGGGAACGGCAGCATTTTGTTATTTTTATTCTGTTTTTCCCATAATTGACATAAAAACACGAAATGTTCTCGTTGCGTCATGGCGGCATCACGTGGCCAACATGTGAATGTGACGTAATTGACTGGAACTCACTGAGGTCTGAAGTGGGACCTTTCATTTGAAATATTCCCATTTCCAACCTCGTTTCGAACACGCCATTACGAGGTTTTTCCCACCTCCTACTTGGAATTAACTTTTGAAACGGCACTCGAAGTCGTATGAGAAATGTATGCTAAGTATGAGAAATGGCAATAGTGATGTTTTTGTTTAGCAAACTCTTCTAAGTTCACTCAAAGTTCACTTATAAGTTCACTCAAATGTGTTTTAATTAAAAATTTGACTTACTTTGTAAAGTATGACGACGTCAAATATGGCTAATTGCTTGATCTTTTGTAACACTATGGGCCCTATTTTAACGATCTAAGCGCATGGTCTAAAGCTCATGGTCTAAAGCGCACGTCGCAAGTTCACTTAGGGCGGGTCCGAATCCACTTTTGCTAGTTTAACGACGGGAAAAATGGTCGCCACGACAGGCACGTGGTCTAAAAGTGTTGTCCGTATTCTCTTAATGAGTAATGGGTGTGTTTTGGGATTTACGTGCGTTAAACCAATCAGAGTCTCATCTCCCATTCCCTTTAAACACCAGTTGTGCTCACGCCATGGCAGATTCGCTATTTACATGACGGAATTTGATAGTGCACATTTTATAATGTAATCCTTTTATTTTAAATATTTGGCATGTTTGTGTGCTGCTGTGCGTCCCTGTGTGTGTAAAAAAGCAGAGTGTACGCGTGTTGTGGACCCGCCACATAAAAAAAAATATTGTGCCATTGACTTTAGACCAGGTTTCAGTTGGTCAATGGCGCAGTCTATTTCTGTTGCCTCAAAATAGCAATGCGTCAACAATGCGCCAGAACACACCTCTTTTTCAGACCAGCACGCCCATGGGCACACAAATGGGCGCAAATGCATTTGCTATTTAAACAACGTGGCAAAGGACGTGAAAATGATAACTGCGTCGGGCTGAAACTAGCAAAAAACACTTGCGTCGCACTTGGCACTGCATTGTGCCGGGTGTAAGATAGGGCCCCATATGTTTAATTCTCTAGAAATACAAAGCACGTAGAGATTTCGTATGAGCCTCATTTGATTACAATCAGACTGCATAAAATACTGTGATCTTGCCATCACAGCTCAATCAAATTATGATACAATTAAGAGTAAAAGAGCAATAATTCCACTTAAAACATGTTTCTCTGTAAGTAGCCTAACGCTTGGAAAATGATGGACTTGTGCATGGGCCAGTCTCACGTGAGGGCTGTGGCACATGCAGGGCTGATGGTTTGGCATTGGTATGCACTGATGCATAAATGCATTCAGGCTCTGGAAGGGAGCATGAATGAGCAGCAGCTTCTGGTTCAACAGTGAAGTATCAAATTAAAGTATCCGAACAAGGAAACATAATTAAGGTTTAAG